>NC_091462.1:117911796-118242550 GCF_027789765.1 Dendropsophus ebraccatus
GGGGGCTGTGTGTGTGAACACAGAGGGGACAGAGGATAGGACAAAAACTGGAGGGAAAAGCACTTGCACCTGGGACTGGACCGGACATACCATGTGGCATAAAACACTTAACCCTTTCTCTTTCTTCAGCTGGCTCTTCATATACACAATATACACAGTGAACACGTGAAAATACGATAAAACACCTCCACGCCTCGCATTGTGCAAAACCTGACTGAAAACTTTATTAGATAGCACCATGTGGTGGGAAACTACATACACATTTTCTGAAATATTACCTGTACCACGAGCCACACCTGAGAGACAGCGGGAGATTAGGGAGGTAAATAAGTAGCTCAAGAGCTGGTGTAGGATAGAGGGGTTTGGGATCATGGAGAACTGGGCCGACTTCTCGGTCGGTTACAGGCTCTACGGTAGGGACGGGCTGCATCTCAATGGGGAGGGTGCAGCCGTGCTGGGGGAGAAGATGGCTAAGAGGTTGGAGGAGTGTTTAAACTAGGGACCGGGGGGGAGGGCAACTACAATATAGTAAGTAAAGACAGAGTAGATGGAGAGCTGGGCCTAGATTATGGAACTGGGGGTAGAGCGGCGGGAGGGGACAGAACAGTCACTAGTGACAAGAGGAAAGGGAATATGGACAAACATAATAAATGTATGTATACTAATGCTCGAAGCCGCACTAATAAAGCTGAGGAATTAGAACTCCTAATGGTGGAAGAGAAATATGATATAGTGGGGATAAGCGAGACATGGCTGGACGAAACCTATGACTGGGCCGTTAATATCCAGGGTTATAGTCTATTCAGAAATGACCAGAAAAATAAGAAAGGGGGAGGGGTCTGCCTATAGGGGGAGGGGTGCTGCCTATAGGGGGAGGAGTCGGCCTATAGGGGGAGGGGTCTGCCTTTATGTTAAGTCCTGTCTTAAGCCTATTCTGCGGGAGGATATATGTGATGATAATGTGGAGTCTCTTTGGGTAGAAATAAGGGGAGGGATGAAGAATAATAAAATTCTTATAGGAGTGAGTTATAAACCTCCAAGTATAGTGGAAGAGTCAGAAAATCTTCTTATAAGACAAATAGATGCGGCAGCGAAGTAGGGGAAGTCATTATTATGGGGGACTATAACTACCCAAATATATACAGGAAAGCAGAAACCTGCAACTCCAGCAAACAAAGCAGATACTGGAAATAATGAAAGATAATTACCTTTCCCAACTAGTACAGGAAACAACAAGAGGGGGGGGGGGGCACTTCTGGACCTGATACTAACCAATAGGCCGACAGAATATCAAAAGTAGAGGTGGGGGGGTCACCTAGGTAATAGTGATCATAACATAATACGTTTTAATTTATCCTTTAAGAAAATCATTAGTAGAGGGGCTACAAAAAACATTAAATTTCAGGAAGGCTAATTTCCAAAAATTAAGAGAGAACCTTGGGGACATAGACTGGGGGGACACTGCCCTGAGATATAAGAGAGGACCCCGGGGACATAGACTGGGGGGACACTGCCCTGAGATATAAGAGAGGACCCCGGGGACATAGACTGGGACACTGCCCTGAGATATAAGAGAGGACCCCGGGGACATAGACTGGGGGGACACTGCCCTGAGATATAAGGGAGGACCCCGGGGACATAGACTGGGGGGACACTGCCCTGAGATATAAGAGAGGACCCCGGGGACATAGACTGGGACACTGCCCTGAGATATAAGAGAGGACCCCGGGGACATAGACTGGGGGGACACTGCCCTGAGATATAAGAGAGGACCCCGGGGACATAGACTGGGACACTGCCCTGAGATATAAGAGGGGACCCCGGGGACATAGACTGGGACACTGCCCTGAGATATAAGAGAGGACCCCGGGGACATAGACTGGGGTGACAATGCCCTGAGATATAAGAGAGGACCCCGGGGACATAGACTGGGGGGACACTGCCCTGAGATATAAGAGAGGACCCCGGGGACATAGACTGGGGACAATATTTGGGACATATTTAAGAGCATCCTGGGTAGATCGTGTGAACGACACAAACCAGATGGGAATAAACGTAGTAGAAATAGGAGAAAACCAATGTGGTAATGACAGCTGTAAGGGGGGGGGGGGGCATTGAATGATAAGAAACAAACATTCAGACTTCTAAAACAAGAAGGTGGTGGGGAAGCTTTTAGCAATTATACACAGAATAAAATTGTGTAAAAAAAAACTAATAAAAGAAGCAAAAATTGTAACAGAAAAAAGGATTGCCGCTATGGGGCGCTGGTGGCACATCCACCCCCCTGGACCTCACCTAACGGCGCGCTCCCCCGCCAGGCCGCCCGCCTGGCCAGATTGCCGCTCCCACGCCCGGCAGGGTCAGGCTGGGCCGGGGGGCGTGCGCCCCGGGGCCGGTCCCTCCAGGGTCGTTAAGCGGCCGCAGGATCTCTGGCAAGTACAGTGAGCTTCCGGCACAGACAGTCTGGCACACACCGGCCCGGAAGCTCACCGCTGTAGCCCCGCGGCGCCCGGACTTCTCCCTCATGCTTGGCGGTGGACATGTGACGTGACATGACCGTCGCCGAGGTGAGGAGAGAAGTCCGGGCGCTGCGGGGCTACAGTGGTGAGCTTCCGGGCCGGTGTGTGCCAGACTGCCTGTGCCGGAAGCTCACTGTACTTGGAAGATCAGCTGCTAGAGGGAGACGCTGCTGCAGGATCCAGGAGAGGTGAGTGTATTTTTTTCCCCTCATAATCGCTGCATAATGTGGGGGCTACAAAGGGGCCCATACTATGGAAGTCTACATGGGGGAGCACATTACTATGGGGGGGCTACACAGGGGGGTCTATACTATGGGGGGCTAGGCTATACTTTGGGGGTCTACACAGGGGAAGGTATTACTATGGGGGGCTACACAGGGGGTCTATACTATGGGGGGCTACACTATGGGGGGCTAGGCTATACTTTGGGGGTCTACACCGGGGGAGGGCATTACTATGGGGGGATACACTTGGGGTCTATACTGTGGGGGGCTGCACGGGGGGAGGGCTATCCTCTATGGGGCTATTACTATCTGGACTAATACTATGGGGGGGGCAGAAGCAGAGGGGGATTATTACTATTGAGACTGCACGGGGGATTATAACTATGGGGGGAGCAAAGGAGGGATAATTACTGTGGGGACAGAGCACAGGGGGATTATTATTAAGGGGACGAGCACAGGGGGATTATTACTATGGGGGGAGCACAGGGGGGATTATTACTATGGGGGGGCACAGGGGGATTATTACTATTGGGGCAGCACAGGGGGGAATGTTACTATGGAGACAAAGCACAGGGGGATTATTACTACGGGAGGGAGCACAGGTGAGGTTATTATGGAGTGGAGCACAGGGGGATTATTACTATGGGGGGACCACAGGGGGATTATTACTATGGGGGGAGCACAGGGGGGATTATTACTATGGGGGGGCACAGGGGGATTATTACTATGGGGGCAGCACAGGGGGGATGTTACTATGGGGACAGAGCACAGAGGGATTATTACTATGGGGACAGCACAAGGGGATTATTACTATGGGGACAGCACAGGGAGGATTATTACTATGGGGACAAAGCACAGGGGGGAATGTTACTATGGAGACAAAGCACAGGGGGATTATTACTACGGGAGGGAGCACAGGTGAGGTTATTATGGAGTGGAGCACAGGGGGATTATTACTATGGGGACAGCACAAGGGGATTATTACTATGGGGACAGCACAGGGAGGATTATTACTATGGGGACAAAGCACAGGGGGGAATGTTACTATGGAGACAAAGCACAGGGGGATTATTACTACGGGAGGGAGCACAGGTGAGGTTATTATGGAGTGGAGCACAGGGGGATTATTACTATGGGGGGACCACAGGGGGATTATTACTATGGGATGGAGCACAGGGGGAGATATTACTATGGGGGAGCACAGGGGGATTATTACTGTGGGGGGAGCACAGGGGGATTATTACTATGGGGACGAGTACAGGGGGATTATTACTATAGAGTGGAGTAGAGGGGGATTATTACTATGGGGACAGAGCACAGTAGAGCTTATTACTATAGGAGGGAGCACAGGGGAAGATATTACTATGGGGACAAAGCACAGGGGGATTATTACTATATGGGGTCACAGCAGGGGATCCTATACACAGGGGGTAACCCACATACCTACTGACTTCACTGCACATGACTCAAAAAAGTGGAAGTTGTTGTAAAAGTTCTTGTAAAAGGAAATTGACGCCTCAGATCAAAGAAGACGTCACCTGTGAGTCACTGAATTACTTTTTTTTTTTTTTTTTGGGGGGGGGGGGGGGGGGGGGGCGCTTTTAGCAAGATTCGCCCTGTAGTACAAATTACCTAGAAACGGCCCTGTTACCCCCTATCCAGTATACACCTCCTCCCCTCTCTTGTATAAACCCCCTCCCCTCTCCTGTATACACCCTCCCCCTCTCTTCTAGTATCACATAACCCCTCACCCTGAGACCCCACATACACCGGAGACCCCGGCACAACAGGCAGGACAAAGTATTACTGTATCCATAACAAATGCTTCCATGGCTCTGCTGTGCTGCTCTCGGCTCTGCTGTGCTGCACTTACCTTCCGCCTCATGCTGAGCTCTGTGTGTGGAGAGGGGAGGTAGAGGTATATAGGAGGCAGGTAGATGAGTATTGCAGGCAGGTGGGGGTATATAGGAGGAAGGTGAGGGTATATAGGAGGCAGGTAGAGGTATATAGCAGGCAGGAGGGGGTATATAGGAGGCAGGTGGAGGTGTATAGGAGGCAGGTAGGGTATATAGCAGGCAGGAGAGGGTATATAGGAGGCAGGTAGAGATATATTAGAGACAGGAAGAGATATAGATCAGGCAGGTAGAGGTATATAGGAGGCAGGTGGGGGTATATAAAAGACAGGTAGAGGTATATAAGAGGCAGGTGGGAGTATATAGCAAGCAGGTAGGGTATATAGGAGACAGGTGGAGGTGTATAGAAGACAGGTAGAGATATATAGCAGACAGGAGGGTGTATATAGGAGGCAGGTAGGGTATATAGGAGGCTGGAGGGGGTATATAGGAGGCAGGTAGGGTATATAGGTGTGTCGGACTCCCGGAGGATCTGTGATCGTTTCCTCGTTGATGGACGTTCCTTTCTCTTTCGCTCTCCCAGGTGTCATTGTGCTGCAGTACTCAGTACTATCAGCAGGGGGCGGCAGAAGACAGGAGAGGATCAGTCATGTGAGATCAGAGGTGGATGTAGAATTCCAGTGGAGCAGGTAAATGAACCCCTTCCCTTATTAAAGGGGTTATCCAGCACTACAAAGACATGGACACTTTCCCGCCTCTCTTGCCTCCAGGTCAGGTGTGGTTTGCAATTAAGCTCCATTTACTTCAATGGAACTTAGTTTAAAAACCCACCCAATTTGGAGACAAGAGAGGGGGGGAAATGGCCATGTTTTTGTAACACTGGATAACCCCTTTAAATCCAGCTGTAATTTAGCTCAGGCCTCAGTATACTAGGTGTACTCAGTGTACTAGGCCAGACTATACCCCTCCAGGCCTCAGTGTACCATAGGGATATACTGTCCTAGGCCAAACTACAGTATACCCCTCCAGGCCAGACTATACCCCTCCAAGCCAAACTATACCCCTCCAGGCCAGACTGTACCCCTCCAGGCCAGACAATATCCCTCCGTGCCAGATTATATCCCTCCAGGCCAGACTATACCCCTCCAGGCCAGACTTTATCCCTCTAGGCCAGACTATATCCCTCCAGGCAAAACTATACCCCTCCAGGCCAGACTGTACCCCTCCAGGCCAGACTATACCCCTCCAGGCCAGACTATACCCCTCCAGGCCAGACTGTACCCCTCCAGGCCAGACTATTCCCCTCCAGGCCAGACTTTATCCCTCCAGGCCAGACTTTATCCCTCCAGGCCAGACTATATCCCTCCAGGCCTCAGTGTACCATAGGCATAAACTGTCCTAGGCCAAACTACAGTATACTCCTCCAGGCCAGACTATACCCCTCCAGGCCAAACTATACCCCTCCAGGCCAGACTGTACCCCTCCAGGCCAGACAATATCCCTCCGAACCAGATTATATCCCTCCAGGCCAGACTATACCCCTCCAGGCCAGACTTTATCCCTCCAGGCCAGACTATATCCCTCCAGGCCTCAGTGTACCATAGGCATAAACTGTCCTAGGCCAAACTACAGTATACTCCTCCAGGCCAGACTATACCCCTCCAGGCCAAACTATACCCCTCCAGGCCAGACTGTACCCCTCCAGGCCAGACAATATCCCTCCGAGCCAGATTATATCCCTCCAGGCCAGACTATACCCCTCCAGGCCAGACTTTATCCCTCTAGGCCAGACTATATCCCTCCAGGCAAAACTATACCCCTCCAGGCCAGACTGTACCCCTCCAGGCCAGACTATACCCCTCCAGGCCAGACTATACCCCTCCAGGCCAGACTATTCCCCTCCAGGCCAGACTTTATCCCTCCAGGCCAGACTATATCCCTCCAGGCCTCAGTGTACCATAGGCATAAACTGTCCTAGGCCAAACTACAGTATACTCCTCCAGGCCAGACTATACCCCTCCAGGCCAAACTATACCCCTCCAGGCCAGACTGTACCCCTCCAGGCCAGACAATATCCCTCCGAGCCAGATTATATCCCTCCAGGCCAGACTGTACCCCTCCAGGCCAGACTGTACCCCTCCAGGCCAGACTTTATCCCTCCAGGCCAGACTTTATCCCTCCAGGCCAGACTGTACTCCTTCAGGCCAGACTATATCCCTCTGGGCCAGACTATATCCCTCCAGGCCAGACTGTACTCCTTCAGACCAGACTATATCCCTCTGGGCCAGACTATATCCCTCCAGGCCAGACTGTACCCCTCCAGGCCAGACTGTATCCCTCCAGGCCAGACTGTACCCCTCCAGGCCAGACTGTACCCCTCCAGGCCAGACTATACCCCTCCAGGCCAGACTATACCCCTTCAGGACAGACTATACCCCTCCAGGCCAGACTATATCCCCCCAGGCCAGACTATACACCTCCAGGCCAGACTATATCCCTCCAGGCCAGACTATATCCCCCCAGGCCAGACTGTACTCCTTCAGGCCAGACTATATCCCCCCAGGCCAGACTGTACTCCTTCAGGACAGACTATATCCCTCCAGGCCAGACTGTACTCCTCCAGGCCTCAGTGTACCATAGGGATGAACTGTCCTACACTAGACAGAGACGCTGACTTTTCCGGTCTTGTTCTCCTGATCAGTCTGACTGTAAATTGCCCCATCACAGGGAGAAAAATAGTAATCAGAATAATCCTTGGATCAGCGTCTTATCACATGTAATCTAGTGTCCATAACTTGTAATAATATAAAAATAAAGGGAACCTTAAACAACACAATATAACTCCAAGTACATCAAACTTTTGTGAAATCCCACTGTCCACTTAGTGTAGTGTCCCAGCACCGGGTGCGGTCCTATTGCACCTGAGTAAGGTAACTCCCTCGAGTTCACACAAGTGGGATGAGGTATCTGCTGCAGATAGCAATTTCCCCACTAGTTGTCACTACTGTGTTTCTATATAACGTATGTTAACTGTATTATATGTCACATGTTGTTCTTTGTCCAGTTACAGGTGCAGGAGCCTTTTCCCTCTTGTCCTATCCTCCCTCTCCTCACACACAGCCCACTAATCACAGGAGGGTTTAGTTAGCCCCTGTAGGGAGGACTTAGTTCCTGGTGGGAGGAAGCTACACAGTTAGGGTTAGTCGTTCTTAGTGAGTGGATGTTTGAGGGAACAGCTAACCAAGCAAGCTACAGTTTTCTTCTATGAGCACTAGAACCGCTATGCAGTGCTAAGCCTTTACAAGGGGAAAAAAGCCAAACAGGGAACTCCTTGCCTACGCCAGGAACCTCTCTAAAAATTGCAGTTACCTTAGAAGCAATAGAAACTGATGCCAGTGAAACAAAGGTACGGAACGTCTACGTATCCCACTGCGCAGTGACGAACAACTCTGAAGGCTCAGGAGTCTGCTGCACTCAGATAACAAAGGCCTGGGGCTTATAATACCTACCTAGGGGGCATAAGGCGGTCAAGACTAGAAGTCATCTGTGAGTTTATCTTTATCTCTTTTTCTACACACCTCCACTGTTACGGCAGGGTACATTTCTACAGTACCTCGGGCAGGGCTCCTCTGGCAACTCCTCTCCTCTCCACTCTCTACTGCAAAGCACCTTCTCACTAAAAGCACTGGGTATCTACCCCAACTACCAGCACCTGAGTTATTACAAGATTGTAACTGTTATACTGCACTGGACTGTACTACCACTACATGTACCATTCTTGGTATTGCACTACGTTGATTCAAAGTAAAGTATATTATTTGCCAAGGCCCTGGACTCCGGCTTACTCCTTGGGCACCCGCACCCACACACATCAATACACTGGGGTTAAACTCTTTTTTGCTGCTTTGAGTTGTTTTGGTGAAACTGTCCGGTTGGGTCCTACACCACTCCAGGCTACCATAAGTGCCCAAATGACCCTAGACCCACTCGGCTACCACACCTCTGTACCAGCTGTGCCGGCAGGGAGACTACCAACTCTCCTAGGACGCTAAAGGCCGAACACAGCACGACAGCACCAGCCCATCGCATTAGGCACCAAGACTGATTGACAATCAACCTGCTGCCGCTGCTGTGCAAATGGGATAGACAACAGGTGGAAATTATTGGCAATTAGTGAGACCCCCGAATAAAGGAGGGTCCGGCAGGTGGGGAGCACAGACCACTCCTCAGTATGAGGAAAATTCTACCCCCCCCCCCTTCTCTTATTTTAAATGGGGAAAAAAAGTGAACAAAAATAAAAGTACACTTGTGGTATCACGGTGAGTGATTGTCCGGACTATTAAACTATAATGTTATAAACTCTGCGCAGTGAACGGCCAGAATTACCAACATCATAGAGAAAAAGAAAATTTGTAAAAAGCGAACGAGCAGTCAGAACAATCAAAATACAGATCATGTAATAAGGTTCAGACTGAAGGGGCGGGCGGCTTATAGAGTAATGTCAGGTGACTGGCATGGGGGGAATATATACACGGCCAGGAACGGGCGCAGCCTCGCCTTAAGGGATTAGAATGGTCAGCGGGTCACCCGGTCTCCAGGTCACGTACACACTATGCCGGCACATGACTCACACAGTCCTGCACTCATCCCACGCCTGTGGTCCAGGATTATATACAGAGGTGCCCCCCTCACTCCACCCCTGCACATATATATACATTGATGCATATACACACCTACACACACACACACACACACACATAAATACATACACACACACACCTACATACACACACATACAGTAGATACACCCACACACACACACACATAAATACACACACACCTACATACAGTAGATACACCCACACACACACACATAAATACATACACACACACCTACATACACACACATACAGTAGATACACACACATACACATACATATGTGGTGTCCCACCACAGGTGTTGCTATTGGTTACACCCTTTGTAAAAGCCTGTACTTTTAATTGTTAAGGCCCTATTCCATGGATCGGCAGTTACGGACGATAATCATCCCGTTTATTAGGAGGCAACGATCTGCCGACATTGTTCATGTTGGCTGATCGTTGAAGTCGTTTGTCTTTCAACATGTTGAAGGACAAACGACTTATAAAGCAGCGATCTGCTGCCGCCGCTCCGTCTAATGGGAGCGTTGGCAGCAGACCGCCGCTATATCCTATGGGCTGCCCGGATGATCAGCGATCACCTGGGCAGCCCCCCTGCAGCTCCCCCCGGCTGTCCCCAGACTCACCCGCTCGCTGCTGCCATGTGTAATAGCAGCGGCAGCAAACGGGGAACAAGGAGCAAATGAGCGCTGACAGCGCTCGTTTGCTCCTCATTGTCGGCCTGTGTAATAGTGCCTTAAGTGGTAATGTAGCAGTACCAGAGGTTTGCCACTAGATGTCGTTGTTGTAAGTCCCCATGGAGGGACAGTAAAAACAGTGTACACAAATAAAAATATAAATAAAGTACACAACACATAAAATCCTTATAGCCCCCAATGCAATAATAAATGTAGAAAAAAAAAATAATAATAATAAAGTATACATACTTAGTGTGTCCGCATGCGTAATGAAGCTGGCAATAACATTATCACACGATTAAACCCGCACGGTGACAGCAGAAATTAAAAAAAGTAGAAAAATGCTAATGTTATTTTTTCATCAAATGTGAGCAGTTTTCACACAAAAATTGTATGGTTATCAGCAAAAATTTACCACTCACCTAAAGTACAATATTTCACGAGAAAACAGACTCAGGGTAAGTTATGGCATCACGGCGGTATAATCACATAAAGTGAGACTGGTCAGATTTCAAAAATGGGCTCTGGTCCTCAAGACACTATCTGGAGCCGTCCTGAAGGGGTTAAGCGCTTAACGACCCATGACGTATATTTACTTCATGACGCCGCTAGGGAAATTGAGAGAGGGGCCACGACACGACCCCGCTCTAAATCACCGCGATCCCAGCTGCTATCTGCAGCCCAGGACCGCAGCTATTAGCGGCAGGGCCGCTTTAACCCAGAGGGCACATGGTGCACGTGCACTGGGCCCACTGGTTAAAGGGGCCCCCCCCCCCCGAGCAGGCCGGCCGTTGCTATGTGCGACCAATGCGGTCGCACAGGGCTCCGGCCACCAGCCTGTCAGGGGGCAGCGCCATGGATGGGTAATCTACTTACCCCTCCATGGCGCCCCCTGCAGGGCCCCCCCGTTCGCCGCTGCCCCCGCTCGCCCGCTGCTGCTGCGGCGCTTCAGCGGCAGCGATACTGACAGAGAGAGAGCCATTGGCTCCCTTCCTGTCAGTCACTCTTGTGGCCGCACTTCCTGCGGTCACAAGAGGCCGCACTCTCCCTCTAGCGCCCGACGTCACTGGAGCGTCGGCGCGAGGGTAAGGGGAGTGCAGCCTCTTGTGACTGCAGGAAGTGCGGCCACAGGAGGGAAGAGAAGAGGAACGCGTGGACCCAGGTGAGTAACAGTGTTTGTTTTTTTCAATGTTATATAGCAGCTATATACTATGGGGGAGAACAGGGGGCTGTATACTATGGGGGAGTACAGGGGGCTATATACTATGGGGGAGCACAGGGGGCTCTATACTATTGGGGAGCACAGGGGGCTATATACTATGGGGGAGAACAGGGGGCTGTATACTATGGGGGAGTACAGGGGGCTATATACTATGGGGGAGCACAGGGGGCTCTATACTATTGGGGAGCACAGGGGGCTATATACTATGGGGAGAACAGGGGAGCTATATACTATTGGGGAGCACAGGGGAGCTATATACTATTGGGGAGCACAGGGGGCTATATACTATGGGGGAGCACAGGGGGCTATATACTATTGGGGAGCACAGGGGGCTATATACTATGGGGAGAACAGGGCTCTATACTATTGGGGAGCACAGGGGGCTATATACTATTGGGGAGCACAGGGGAGCTATATACTATTGGGGAGCACAGGGGAGCTATATACTATTGGGGAGCACAGGGGGCTATATACTATGGGGGAGCACAGGGGGCTATATACTATGGGGGAGCACAGGGGAGCTATATACTATGGGGGAGCACAGGGGAGCTATATACTATGGGGGAGCACAGGGGAGCTATATACTATGGGGGAGCACAGGGGAGCTATATACTATGGAGGAGCTATATACTATGGGGGAGCACAGGGGAGCTATATACTATGGGGGAGCACAGGGGGGCTATATACTATGGGGGAGCACAGGGGGCTATATACTATTGGGGAGCACAGGGGGCTATATACTATGGGGAGAACAGGGCTCTATACTATTGGGGAGCACAGGGGGCTATATACTATTGGGGAGCACAGGGGAGCTATATACTATTGGGGAGCACAGGGGGCTATATACTATAGGGGAAGACAGGGGAGCTATATACTATGGGGGAGCACATGGGAGCTATATACTATGGGGGAGCACAGGGGGCTATATACTATGGGGGAGCACGGGGGCTATATACTATGGGGGAGCACAGGGGAGCTATATACTATGGGGAGCACAGGGGAGCTATATACTATGGGGGAGCACAGGGGGCTATATACTACTGGGGAGCACAGGGGGCTATATACTATGGGGGAGCACAGGGGGCTATATACTATGGGGGAGCACAGGGGAGCTATATACTATGGGGGAGCACAGGGGGCTATACACTATGGGGAGCACAGGGGAGCTATATACTATGGGGGAGCACAGGGGGCTATATACTATGGGGGAGCACAGGGGGCTATATACTATGGGGGAGCACAGGGGGCTATATACTATGGGGGAGCACAGGGGGCTATATACTATGGGGAGCACAGGGGAGCTATATACTATGGGGGAGCACAGGGAGCTATATACTATGGGGGAGCACAGGGGGCTATAAACTATGGGGGAGCACAGGGGAGCTATATACTATGGGGGAGCACAGGGGAGCTATATACTATGGGGGAGCACAGGGGTCTATATACTATGGGGGAGAGCACAGGGGGCTATATATTATGGAGAGCACAGGGGGCTATATATTATGGAGAGCACAGGGGGGCTATTTACTATTGGGGAGAGCACAGGGGGCTATATACTATTGGGGGGAGCACAGGGGGGCTATATACTATTGAGGGGGAGCACAGGGGGGCTATATACTATTGGGGGAGAGCACAGGGGGGCTATATACTATTGTGGGAGAGCACAGGGGGGCTATATACTATTGGGGGAGAGCACAGGGGGGCTATATACTATTGTGGGAGAGCACAGGGGGGCTATATACTATTGTGGGAGAGCATAGGGGGGCTATATACTATTGGAGAGCACAGGGGGGCTATATACTATTGGAGAGCACAGGGGGGCTATATACTATTGGGGAGAGCACAGGGGGGCTATTTACTATTGGGGAGAGCACAGGGGGCTATATACTATTGGGGGGAGCACAGGGGGGCTATATACTATTGAGGGGGAGCACAGGGGGGCTATATACTATTGGGGGAGAGCACAGGGGGGCTATATACTATTGTGGGAGAGCACAGGGGGGCTATATACTATTGGGGGAGAGCACAGGGGGGCTATATACTATTGTGGGAGAGCACAGGGGGGCTATATACTATTGTGGGAGAGCATAGGGGGGCTATATACTATTGGAGAGCACAGGGGGGCTATATACTATTGGAGAGCACAGGGGGGCTATATACTATTGTGGGAGAGCACAGGGGGGCTATATACTATTGTGGGAGAGCACAGGGGGGCTATATACTATTGTGGGAGAGCACAGGGGGGCTATATACTATTGTGGGAGAGCACAGGGGTCTATATACTATGGGGGAGAGCACAGGGGGGCTATATATTATGGAGAGCACAGGGGGGCTATATACTATTGGGGAGAGCACAGGGGGCTATATACTATTGGGGGGAGCACAGGGGGGCTATATACTATTGGGGGAGAGCACAGGGGGGCTATATACTATTGTGGGAGAGCATAGGGGGGCTATATACTATTGGAGAGCACAGGGGGGCTATATACTATTGGGGGAGAGCACAGGGGGGCTATATACTATTGTGGGAGAGCACAGGGGGCTATATACTATTGTGGGAGAGCATAGGGGGGCTATATACTATTGGAGAGCACAGGGGGGCTATATACTATTGGGGGAGAGCACAGGGGGGCTATATACTATTGTGGGAGAGCACAGGGGGGCTATATACTATTGTTGGAGAGCACAGGGGGGCTATATACTACTGGGGAGAGTGCACAGGGGGGCTATATACTAATGGGGGAGCGCACAGGAGGGCTGTATATAACTGGAGGAGCACATGAGGGTCTATATACTACAGGGACACCTTAAAACTATGGAGGCACCAAGGGGTGTAACTATGTAGGGGTACAGAGGGGTGTAACTACTGTATAGGGGTACAAGGGACCTAACTACTGTATGTGTTGGAGCCTAAAATATTTGTCTGGCAGATTCTGGAGAGAAGATTCACAGCCAGGAGAAGACTTCAAGGTGGCCCAGGCTGGATGGAGAGAAAAAGAAAAGGTGACAGACTCTGATCGGAGAAGACGCCCCCGGTGAGTCACTGGATGTAACTGCACTCTGTTATACAGTTGTAGTGTTAGGGGTCATGATGTGGCGGTATTATGTAATGGTATCATTGGTGATATCTTTCTGTTTTGTTTAGCGCAGTTTTTATGTAATATGTAATCACTGAATGGTGGAAATAGTGTTATAAGGTAACTACTGTATATATTGGGGCTCTTGATACAGTGTGGGGGCAAATTCAGTACATTATACAATGTGCCGAAAGGTAAGTGGCTGTGCACTGGGCCCACCAATGTATTAAAACGGCCCTGATTAGCGGCCGTGGGCTGATCACCATGCCCACTAAATAGGACCATTAAATGCTGCTGTCAAACATGACAGCTAAATTTAAAAGTCCTCCATAGCCCCTCCGTGGTGTCTAGTGGCCGGATCCCTTCTCCTTACCCGGCCAGGCCTCAGCATCAAAATGACGCTGATCCCAACTTGGTAATGTATAGATCTGGGCTGCAGCAGACCAGAGTAATACAGCACTGATCTCATTGATCGGTGCTGTATAATGTATTCTACACTGATCTATATGATAGATTAGTGCAGTTTTAGTAAAAGTCCCCCAGGGGGACTTCTAATTAATGTATAATTATTATTTTTTTAAGTGTTTTTAGTAATAAAATTTCCCATTTTATAAATAAAAATAAATAAATCAACATATTTGGTATCGCCGCATGCATAATCACGCGAACTACTGTATGTATTGGGGCTCTTGATACAGTGTGGGGGCAAATTCAGTATATTATACAATGTGCCGAAAGGTAAGGGGGGGCCCACTCTTAAGGCGTAAGAGCAAGAACCCGCAAAATTGCGCATTTTTGGTCGCATCAAATCCAGAAAAATTGTAATAAAAAGTGATCAAAAAGTCGCATATGCGCAATCAAGGTACCATTAGAAAGAACACATCATGGCACAAAAAATGACACCTCACACAGCCCCATAGACCAAAGGATAAAAGCGCTATAAAGAGTTATACAAGTTACATATCGTTGTAATCATACTGACCTGAGGAACATAGATAACAAATCAGTTTTACCATAGGGCAAACAGCGTATATGAATAAATAAAGTCTGTCATTGCAATTAGTGGCGTAAAAAAATAAGGGCTTGTGTGCATCCATAGACGAAAAAATACAAGTGCTAAGGCGTTTTAAACACAAGGAGGAAAAAACTAAAGGGCAAAAAAGAAAACTGGTTCGGTCCTTAAAGGGTTAAAGGGGTTTTCATTCTCCACACTGGGGTTAAAACTAAGCTGAGACTTCCTTTTGTGTCTGTGGTGATAAGAGGAGCTGCTGTAAAGTGATCTGTACAGCATTGCAGCATCATGTGACACCAGTAGATAGAGGAGACAAGAGCAGCTCCAAGTTCTAAGAATTTTGAGATTCACCATATTGACCATGAGATGTAAGGAAAGTCGGTAATGGTACGATATCACAATCCTGAAGAACAGGATCTGAGAAGACAGGTGACAGCAAACTCATACAGCCGGAGGGAGAAGTCCAGCACTGGGTGAAGTGATTATTTTTACAGTATTCCGTCACCTCTCACCATATAAAAATCTTCCTCCTCATCGCCCCCCTCCTCCCCCCTCATTTACAGGAATCCATTTCACTTTCACTTCAGTTATAACTCTGATTCCATTGTGATCTTCCTCATCTTAAAGAAGGCAGAGATGGATATCGGGCAGCTGAAGGAATATATACTCTCATATACCCTCAATAACTGCGCCCTGGGAAACCAAGGCTACACCCAGGTCCTCATCCAGCTCCTCGGCTTCCTGGGACACGGAAAATCCTCCTTGATCAACTCGTGTAAATACGCCCTCCATGATAAGGAGTTCACGGCCCACGCTGAAGCTGCATCAGCGGATGGGGGTCTCACCGTTACCAGGAAAGCCTACCCACTCACCGGGACAATCACCATGGTGGACAACCGAGGATGTGCCACACTCAACACCTTCGAGACCGGGGAGTTTTATACTCAACTGGGTAAGAAATACTATAGTCACTTTGTGTTGGGTAATTATATCTACAGAAACAAGGGGCAACAACGTGAAAGAAGGTGGGTCATCCCAATGTCCACAATGGTTTGAGGGAAGGTGGGTCATCCCAATATCCAGAATGGGTAGAAAGAAGGTCGGTCATCCCAATATCCAGAATGGGTAGAAAGAAGGTCGGTCATCCCAATATCCAGAATGGGTAGAAAGAAGGTCGGTCATCCCAATATCCAGAATGGGTAGAGGGAAGATGGGTCATCCCAATATCCAGAATGGGTAGAGGGAAGATGGGTCATCCCAATATCCAGAATGGGTAGAGGGAAGATGGGTCATCCCAATATCCAGAATGGGTAGAAAGAAGGTCGGTCATCCCAATATCCAGAATGGGTAGAGGGAAGATGGGTCATCCCAATATCCAGAATGGGTAAAAGAAGGTGGATCATCCCAATATCCAGAATGGGTAGAAAGAAGGTGGGTCACACCAATATCCAGAATGGGTAAAAGAAGGTGGGTCACACAAATATCCCAAATAGGTAAAAGAAGACGGGTCATCCCAATATCCAGAATGGGTAGAAAGAAGGTGTGTCACTCCAATATCCAGAATGGGTAAAAGAAGGTGGGTCACACCAATATCCAGAATGGGTAAAAGAAGGTGTGTCACTCCAATATCCAGAATGGGTAAGAGAAGGTGGGTCACTCCAATATCCAGAATGGGTAAGAGAAGGTGGGTCACTCCAATATCCAGAACAGGTAGAAAGAAGTTGGGTCATCCCAATATCCAGAAAGGACAGATTGAAGTAGACCTGTCTCAGACCTGTCAGGTTCCCCCACCCATAACCCATTGTTTTCTGGTTTATTTGTTGTAACAGAGAAGGTTGTAGTAGAAAAATTATCATTGTTTTGACTGTGTACCATTTGATTTCAACCCCAAAGGGATGGTTTTTTTTATTTACAGGGTCTTTCAAAATAAGAACAATAAACCAATTGAGGAAGTCATCGGGGGTGAGAGGTCACTGGGTGGAAGCTGCTTGGGCTGGTGCAGAGTATTATGTGGGGTGAGAGGTCACTGGGTGGAAGCTGCTTGGGCTGGTGCAGAGTATTATGTGGGGTGAGAGGTCACTGGGTGGAAGCTGCTTGGGCTGGTGCAGAGTATTATGTGGGGTGAGAGGTCACTGGGTGGAAGCTGCTTGGGCTGGTGCAGAGTATTATGTGGGGTGAGAGGTCACTGGGTGGAAGCTGCTTGGGCTGGTGCAGAGTATTATGTGGGGTGAGAGGTCATTGGGCGGAAGCTGCAGGGGCTGGTGTGGAGTGTTATGTGGGGTGAAAGGTCACTGGATGGAGACTACCGAGGCTGGTGCAGAGTGTTATGTGGGGTGAGAGGTCACTGGGCGGAGGCTGCCGGGGCTGGTGCAGGGTGTTATGTGGGCTGAGAGGTCACTGGGTGGAGACTACCGAGGCTGGTGCAGAGTGTTATGTTGGGGTGAGAGGTCACTGGGCGGAGGCTGGGGGGGCTGGTGCAGGGTGTTATGTTGGGGTGAGAGGTCACTGGGCAGAATCTGGGGGGGCTGGTGCAGAGTGTTATGTTGTGTGGGGGCTGGTGTGGAGTGTTATGTTTGGGTGAGAGGTCACTGGGTGGAGACTTCCGAAGCTGGTGCAGAGTGTTATGTGGGGTGAGAGGTCACTGGGTGGAGACCGCCAAGGCTGGTGCAGATTGTTATGTGGGGTAAGAGGTCACTGGGTGGAGACTGACGGGGCTGGTGTGGAGTGAAACGTGGGGTGAGAGGTCACTGGGTGTAGTTTTATGTTGAGGTGAAATGTCACTGGGCATAATGTTGGGGTAAATGTTAAGTTTTTAAGTTTTAACGTTTATACACACACACACACACACACACACATATATATATATATATATATATATATATATATATATATATATATATATACTCTTGTTTTGCTCCAGGGAATTTTATCCCATTGAATGAGAGGGTTGAATGGACAAAGGAGTTTGGTGACGTGGTGAATCGCTTGGAAGACTCTGAAATTGAGCCGAACTTCAGCGATATTATTGTTCCAGTATTCGTTTACAGGTGAGAGAGTAAGTGGGGACTTTGTGGGGACATGATCATCTACACGGGGTCACCTACATGGCCACAGTGGTAACAGTGTTACTAGATATGGGACCTTATTTAGTGATCACTACAATCATGGAGATCCAGCACAATGGATGACATGTAATGTTCTCGTTCCTATCCCTCGTACCTCGTCAGTAGTTCCCGATAATCGATGTATCTACCAGATGAGGGGGACACATGGTCAGTAATGGTAGGGGCATCGACCACGTCCAAGAAGTCATCAGACAAAGGTTGTGTGAGCAGGCAACATCCGGAAATAGTGGTCCTAACCCCCGATCAGGCTTTTGGCCTCCCCCGACAAATAGAGGAAGACGATGCCCTGTGTGGAGACCGCGCCGTAATATGACTTTTTCTTTACAGCGTGAAAAGAGAAATTGCAGCCAATGAGGTCGAGGAAATCAAGACGTTCCTTAAATCCTGTCGAGACCTCACAGGTAAATGCGGCACCTGGACATCTTACTGGACATCTTATGGGGGCGCATATACATGACTATTACTTGTCCATGGTCTGAGAGATAGAGATGAGCTCGTGGTGTCATAGACTATGGAAGGGGGAAGGATACGTAACTCGGATAACGGTCCTTCTTATCACTATGGAGTCTAGTAAACTTGTTCATTACTGATCATCTGTAGAGTTATGGTTCCTGGTCATGAGGGGACATCACCTCCTTCCCCTAGTAGAGTTAGTCAGATGCTACATATGGGACCCCAGAAGAAGGAGGCAGATGGTACATATGGGACCCCAGAAGAAGGAGGCAGATGGTACATATGGGACCCCAGAAGAAGGAGGCAGATGGTACATATGGGCATATGGGACCCCAGAAGGAGGAGGCAGATGGTACATATGGGACCCTAGAAGAAGGAGGCAGATGGTACATATGGGACCCCAGAAGGAGGAGGCAGATGGTACATATGGGACCCCAGAAGAAGGAGGCAGATGGTACATATGGGACCCCAGAAGGAGGAGGCAGATGGTACATATGGGACCCTAGAAGAAGGAGGCAGATGGTACATATGGGACCCCAGAAGGAGGAGGCAGATGGTACATATGGGACCCCAGAAGAAGGAGGCAGATGGTACATATGGGACCCCAGAAGAAGGAGGCAGATGCTACATATGGGACCCCAGAAGAAGGAGGCAGATGCTACATATGGGACCCCAGAAGAAGGAGGCAGAAGGTACATACGGGCCCCTAGTAGAGAGAGGCCGAAGGTGCATGTGAGTCCCAAGTAGAAGGAGGCAGAAGGTACATATGGGCCCCTAGTCGATGGAGGCAGAAGGTACATATGGTCCCCTAGTCGATGGAGGCCGAAGGTACATATGGGACCCCAGAAGAATGAGGCAGATGGTACATATGGGATCCCAGAAGAAGGAGGCAGATGGTACATATGGGCCCCTAGTAGAGAGAGGCCGAAGGTATATATGGGCCCCTAGTAGAGAGAGGCCGAAGGTGCATGTGAGTCCCAAGTAGGAGGCAGAAGGTACATATGGGCCCCTAGTCGATGGAGGAAGAAGGTACATATGGGCCCCTAGTCAATGGAGGCAGATGGTACATATGGGACCCCAGTAGATGGAGGCAGAATATGCATGTGGGCTCCAGTAGAGGGAGGCAGATAGACACATGGGCCCCATTAGAGGGAAGCAGATAGATACATGGGCCTCAGTAGAGGGGGGCAGATAGATACATGGGCCTCAGTAGAGGGGGGCAGATAGACACATGGGCCCCAGTAGAGGGAGGCAGGTGGTCACATGGGCCCCAGTAGAGGGAGGCAGATGGTCACATGGGCCCCATTAGAGGGAGGCAGATAGATACATGGGCCCCATTAGAGGGAGGCAGATAGATACATGGGCCCCATTAGAGGGAGGCAGATAGACACATGGGCCTCAGAAGAGGGAGGCAGATAGACACATGCCCCTCAGTAGAGGGAGGCAGATAGACATATGGGCCTCAGTAGAGGGGGGCAGATAGACATATGGGCCCCAGTAGAGGGAGGTAGATAGATACATGGGCCCCATTAGAGGGGGGCAGATAGACATATGGGCCTCAGAAGAGGGAGGCATATAGACATATAGGCCCCAGTAGAGGGAGACAGAGAGTCACATGGGCCTCAGTAGACGGAGGCAGATAGTCACAAGTTCCCCACTAGTGAGAGTCAGATAGTCACATGGTCCCCAGCTGTTCTTCTAGCCTACAGGGGGCAGCACTTCTTCTTCTCTTTGGCTCCTTTTCGGTCATGGATGGTGGCATTATGTATTGACCTCTCTCATAGATCTCTCATTGTGAATGTTACTTCTCCATCTAACAGGGATCTTCCCCATTATCGTGCTCACCCACAAGACCAGCGGACCCTTCTCCAAATTTCGGGACTTGTTTGAGGGGATGGGGGCCGAGGAAATCTTCTCTGTGGAGAATTACACTTCTGAAGACAACCTAAAGACCCTGGGGAGACATCTGCAGTTTCTCAACCTGATCCATAAAGTCCTATTAAACGTCAACTTCCGAATGTCTGAGGAGCGCAATCCCCGGAGAGAGCGGGCCGAGCGCAAGAAGTTCCTGACCAGATACTTCCATGAGAGAGAAATGAAAAACTGATGTGGAGGAGGATAGATGCCTCATGTTGGGGGGGGGGGGGGGGGGGGCGGAGGATGGCTTATGGAGGAGGGGGGTAGATGCATCATGGGGGGAGGATAGATGCTTCATGTTGGGGGGGGGGTCAGGGAGGATGCCTTATGGAGGAGGGGGGAGGGTAGATGCATCATGGGGGGAGGTGCTTATACACTTAAATTCCACTGGACATGCACAACCCTTCCTCAGTATAATACTGACTATATGTCCACTCAGTCAAACTTTAGTCCATAATAACATCTTTTATACAAAAAAAGGGACCAAATATAATAACAAAAGATCTTTATTCATCAATAACACAACTCAAAATCAAGAATATTAAAAATTACATAACATGATGTTTTATGGCATTCTAGATGAACTAACACGGTGAGGTAGATAACATAGGCTAAAACAGGCAACTGCTCCGGATGAGGGGGATGGGATAAGAACCAAGTCCAAGCTTCCCACAATAGGGCGTCCCCTGAGGAAGTGCGAAATGTGAAACGTACGTTGGGGAGACGCTGACATGGGTGAGTGGTGACTTGGTTACTGGCTTACAGGATTTATGGTTCTCTTGGGTGGAAGTCAGGTGGATAGTCCCTATTGTGGGAAGCTTGGACTTGGTTCTTATCCCATCCCCCTGTGTATAACCTATGTTTACACTGCACTGAGCACTTTCGGAGCAGTTGCCTGTTTTCGCCTATGTTACCTACCTCACCGTGTTAGTTCATCTGGAATGCCATAAAACATCATGTTATGTCATTTTTAATATTCTTGATTTTGAGTTGTGTTATTGATGAATAAAGATCTTTTGTTATTATATTTGGTCCCTTTTTTTGTATAAATGGAGGGAGGTACTGTAGATGACTCATGGGGGGGGGGGGGAGAGAGATGCCTCATGGGGGGAGATAGATGCTTCATGGGGGGGATATATGCTTCATGGGGGGAAGATAGATGCTTCATGGGGGGGATATATGCTTCATGGGGTGGGGAGATAGATGCTTCATGGGGGGAAGATAGATGCTTCATGGGGGGGATATATGCTTCATGGGGGGAAGATAGATGCTTCATGGGGGGGATATATGCTTCATGGGGTGGGGAGATAGATGACTCATGGGGGGGAGATAGATGCTTCATAGGGGAGATAGATGCTTCATGGGGGGAAGATAGATGCTTCATGGGGGGGATATATGCTTCATGGGGTGGGGAGATAGATGACTCATGGGGGGGAGATAGATGACTCATGGGGGGGAGATAGATGCTTCATAGGGGAGATAGATGCTTCATAGGGGAGATAGATGCTTCATGGGGGGAAGATACATGCTTCATGGGGGGAAGATAGATGCTTCATGGGGGGGATAGATGCTTCATAGGGGAGATAGATGCTTCATGGGGGGAAGATACATGCTTCATGGGGGGAAGATAGATGCTTCATGGGGGGAAGATAGATGCTTCATGGGGGGGATAGATGCTTCATAGGTCGTAGGTATCTAATAGAAGGTGTAAAAGCTTGAAGGGGGTAGGATGGATCTTCATGATGAGAGTAAAGGCTTCATGGAGGAGATGTCTGTAAATAACTCGGTTACACATCTGTATTATACGTCTCTGTAAAACAATAACTATAAATAAATGATCAAATTGTCCAAGAAGATTTGTTATCGAAAATCAACATAAAATCTGCAGCAGCTGAGGTGTAGTATGAGGTTCTGCAGCAGCTGAGGTGTAGTATGAGGTTCTGCAGCAGCTGAGGTGTAGTATGAGGTTCTGCAGCAGCTGAGGTGTAGTATGAGGTTCTGCAGCAGCTTAGGTGTAGTATGAGGTTCTGCAGCAGCTTAGGTGTAGTATGAGGTTCTGCAGCAGCTGAGGTGTATGATGAGGCTCTGCAGCAGCTGAGGTGTATGATGAGGCTCTGCAGCAGCTGAGGTGTAGGATGAGGTTCTGCAGCAGCTGAGGTGTATGATGAGGTTCTGCAGCAGCTGAGGTGTAGTATGAGATTCTGCAGCAGCTGAGTTGTAGGATGAGATTCTGCAGCAGCTGAGGTGTAGTATGAGGTTCTGCAGCAGCTGAGGTTTAGTATGAGGTTCTGCAGCAGCTGTGGGGTATGATGAGGTTCTGCAGCAGCTGAGGTGTAGTATGAGATTCTGCAGCAGCTGAGGTGTAGTATGAGATTCTGCAGCAGCTGAGGTGTATGATGAGGTTCTGCAGCAGCTGAGGTGTATGATGAGGTTCTGCAGCAGCTGAGGTGTATGATGAGGTTCTGCAGCAGCTGAGGTGTAGTATGAGATTCTGCAGCAGCTGAGGTGTATGATGAGGTTCTGCAGCAGCTGAGGTTTAGTATGAGGTTCTGCAGCAGCTGAGGTGTATGATGAGGTTCTGCAGCAGCTGAGGTGTACAATGAGGTTCTGCAGCTGAGGTATAGTATGAGGTACTGCAGCAGCTGAGGTGTAGTATGAGGTTCTGCAGCAGCTGAGGTGTATACTGTACAGGAGAATACAATATATATATATATACACATACTGTATAGGAGATAGGAGGATAGAATGTTTACTACTACTACTACTAATAACAATAATAATAACAATAATAATAATAATAATAATAATAATAATAATAATAGTTATATTGTCCCTTCTTCTCCTTCCTCTTCCTTCCATGTAGTAGCAGCCTCTGAGCTCTGTCTATACATGGAGGGTGGTTGGTGAGCAGCTGGCAGGGAGGGGGTTAACCTGGGGAGGGGCAGGAGGCTGGTGTAATACAGAGGGAGGCTGCAGCAGACAGCATGACATGGCAGATCAGGAGGCTCACACCCACTGAGGAAGAGGAGGAGGAGGAGGAGGGAGCAGCTTATCTGACACACACAGGCCCCATACTCCACATTACAGCCAGTACCACCACTACAGCAGCACATGGAGGAAGCCCCCCACAGGTGACCCCCAGCTCCTGACCTTCAGCTGCCCCTCTGCCCATTCATGATCTGCCCCCCTGCCCCCTCACTACACCCGAGCTGCTGCTGTGCTGTCACCTGGGGCAGGCATGCTGGGCAGCTGCCTCTCTCTGGGGCATCTGGGACATGGCACTGCCAGGGGCAGACTATGGCTGCTCTCTAGACAGCCTGTCTATTCCTATAGGACTTTCTGCACAAACCCTCAAAGGAGCATCTGCAAGCCAAGACACCAATGGCCGGAGCCCTGGAGGAGACCGGATAAGACATGGCACTGCCAGCCACTTACCGCTGCCAGCTACAGGTGGTACAGCAATACACCAGCTAACAGAGATGAGGGGGCAGCTGAGAAGGTGCCGGAGCCAAGGAAGACGGATAAGAACCTGGCCTCTCAGGATGTCAGGAGGCTACTGGCCCTGGCCCAGCCGGAGAAGTGGAGGCTTACAGGTACCTGGTAGTCACCGACTATTCTGTGTCCAGAGGATGGGGCTGGTATGGTGTGTGCATCCTCTGAGGATGGGGTCGGGGTGTCTCCCTCTCCTGAGGATGGGGTCGGGGTGTCTCCTGAGGATGGGGTCGGGGTGTCTCCTGAGGATGGGGTCGGGGTGTCTCCTGAGGATGGGGTCGGGGGGTCTCTCTCTCCTGAGGATGGGGTCGGGGGGTCTCCCTCTCCTGAGGATGGGCTCGCCGGGTCTCCCTCTCCTGAGGATGGGGTCGGGGGGTCTCCCTCTCCTGAGGATGGGCTCGCCGGGTCTCCCTCTCCTGAGGATGGGCTCGCCGGGTCTCCCTCTCCTGAGGATGGGGTCGGGGTGTCTCCCTCTCCTGAGGATGGGCTCGCCGGGTCTCCCTCTCCTGAGGATGGGGTCGGGGTGTCTCCCTCTCCTGAGGATGGGGTCGGGGTGTCTCCCTCTCCTGAGGATGGGGTCGGGGTGTCTCCCTCTCCTGAGGATGGGGTCGGGGTGTCTCCCTCTCCTGAGGATGGGGTCGGGGTGTCTCCCTCTCCTGAGGATGGGGTCGGGGTGTCTCCCTCTCCTGAGGATGGGGTCGGGGTGTCTCCCTCTCCTGAGGATGGGGTCGGGGTGTCTCCCTCTCCTGAGGATGGGGTCGGGGTGTCTCCCTCTCCTGAGGATGGGGTCGGGGTGTCTCCCTCTCCTGAGGATGGGGTCGGGGTGTCTCCCTCTCCTGAGGATGGGGTCGGGGTGTCTCCCTCTCCTGAGGATGGGGTCGGGGTGTCTCCCTCTCCTGAGGATGGGGTCGGGGTGTCTCCCTCTCCTGAGGATGGGGTCGGGGTGTCTCCCTCTCCTGAGGATGGGGTCGGGGTGTCTCCCTCTCCTGAGGATGGGGTCGGGGTGTCTCCCTCTCCTGAGGATGGGGTCGGGGTGTCTCCCTCTCCTGAGGATGGGGTCGGGGTGTCTCCCTCTCCTGAGGATGGGGTCGGGGGGTCTCCCTCTCCTGAGGATGGGGTCGGGGTGTCTCCCTCTCCTGAGGATGGGGTCGGAGGGTCTCCCTCTCCTGAGGATGGGGTCGGGGTGCCTCCCTCTCCTGAGGATGGGGTCGGGGTGCCTCCCTCTCCTGAGGAAGGGGTCGCCGGGTCTCCCTCTCCTGAGGATGGGGTCGGAGGGTCTCCCTCTCCTGAGGATGGGGTCGGGGTGTCTCCCTCTCCTGAGGATGGGGTCGCCGGGTCTCCCACGCTCATGTCTCCAGTTGTATTTTCTTCTATAAACACCTCAGAGTAAATATTTACATTTTAGAAGCTTCTTATTGATCCCCGATCTCCAGTCTCGATGTTCCCGATGGGAATTTCAACTCTTGTCTTTACACGTATAGGCTACATTCACACTATGTGGAAACAACGGCCGTCTTACATAACAACAGCAACTGTAGTGCAAATAACTTCCTTTTTTATATAATGGAAAATATTAATTATTGCAGTTATTGTGAATGATGGCAGACATTTTACATAGTGTGAACCGAGCCATGTAAATTTTATAATCCCATACTGCTTTGTGAGTATGGACAGTGCACAGTACCACTTCTCCTGTCCTGTATATATATATATATATATATATATATATATATATATATATATATATATATATATATATATACACACAGTGGTACCTTGGTTTAAGAGCGTTTTGGTTTAAGAGCTCACAGTTTTTCAAAATTATGACTTGGTTTAAGAGCATTGCTTTGGTTTAAGAGCTCCCTGTGCTGGGTGGGAGCGCTAGTGGGGGAGGGGCATGGTCTGCATAGCAGGGTCTACAGCCCTGTACTCTGACCCAGGAAGTCTCCCTCACCTTCTATAGCAGATACACTTCAGGCTGGGGCTTGCATCAGGGGACAGGACTGTGGGGGTAATCTCTCCATAGCTGTAACCCCTCTCTCCCCAGACAGAGAGCGCTGCATGTATGTGCCCACATCTCCCTGCTCATTCCTTCCTGCTCCCTGCAGTCTCTGTCCGCCCTTGTGTTTCCCATCCTCCCCATTACTGTACAGTAACTTATAATATCACAGATTCTGCTGTTTCTGAATGTTTGTTTCATCTGTTTTACATCTTACTCAGAATAATAAATCATTATTTGGGGGGTTTGGAACCAATTGTCTGCATTTCTATGATTTCTTATGGGAAAATTTGCTTTGGTTTAAGAGTGGATTTGGATTACAAGCACGGTCCTGGAACCAATTATGCTCGTAATCCAAGGCACCACTTGTATGTACATATATATAATATATATACACACAGTGCACAGTACCACTTCTCCTGTCCTGTATGCTGGGTGTAATCTTCAGTGTGTGTGTGTGTATGTATATATATATATATATAATATATATATTATACACACAGATATTTCTAGTAATATACTCTATGTATACATTATATTTATTACAGATCAGAGCTTTATATAAGTCACTCTTCCTGATCAGCTGCTCTCTTAGTCTGGGGCCCCTGGGGCCCTAGTTAGCAGAGCTCTTTGGGGATTCGGCACTGGATGTGTTTCTGCTGGTAATAAGCTGTAGTAGGATCTGGCTTTTCCGCTTGCCCTTTTTTTGCAGTGACCTGTAGGCTTCTTTTCCAACCCCGGACCCTAAAAACGCTTCATTTCCTGCCCTGGCCCCCTTTGAGGGCTTCCCCACCTGCCCCTGTCCCTCGGAAGGCTTCCTCTCCCCCTCTCCTGCCCTGGCCCCTCGGAAGGCTTCCTCTCCCCCTCTCCTGCCCTGGCCCCTCGGAAAGGCTTCCTCCCCGGCCCCTCGGAAGGCTTCCTCTCCCCCCCCCTTCCTCCCCGGCCCCTCGGAAGGCTTCCTCTCCCCCTCTCCTGCCCCGGCCCCTCGGAAGGCTTCCTCTCCTCTCCTGCCCCGGCCCCTCGGGAGGCTTCCTCTCTCCTGCCCCGGCCCCTCGGAAGGCTTCCTCTCCCTCTCTCCTGCCCCGGCCCCTCGGGAGGCTTCCTCTCCCTCTCTCCTGCCCCGGCCCCTCGGGAGGCTTCCTCTCCCTCTCTCCTGCCCCGGCCCCTCGGGAGGCTTCCTCTCCCTCTCTCCTGCCCCGGCCCCTCGGGAGGCTTCCTCTCCCTCTCTCCTGCCCCGGCCCCTCGGGAGGCTTCCTCTCCCTCTCTCCTGCCCCGGCCCCTCGGGAGGCTTCCTCTCCCTCTCTCCTGCCCCGGCCCCTCGGGAGGCTTCCTCTCCCTCTCTCCTGCCCCGGCCCCTCGGGAGGCTTCCTCTCCTCTCCTCTCCTGCCCCGGCCCCTCGGAAGGCTTCCTCTCCTCTCCTGCCCCGGCCCCTCGGGAGGCTTCCTCTCTCCTGCCCCAGCCCCTCGGGAGGCTTCCTCTCCCTCTCTCCTGCCCCGGCCCCTCGGAAGGCTTCCTCTCCCTCTCTCCTGCCCCGGCCCCTCGGGAGGCTTCCTCTCTCCTGCCCCGGCCCCTCGGGAGGCTTCCTCTCCCTCTGCCCTGCCCCGGCCCCTCGGGAGGCTTCCTCTCCCTCTCTCCTGCCCCGGCCTCTCGGGAGGCTTCCTCTCCCTCTGCCCTGCCCCGGCCCCTCGGGAGGCTTCCTCTCCCTCTCTCCTGCCCCGGCCCCTCGGGAGGCTTCCTCTCTCCTGCCCCGGCCCCTCGGGAGGCTTCCTCTCCTCTCTCCTGCCCCGGCCCCTCTCTTATGTTGTCCCTTTTCCCACCTGGGCTGGGACGTGTTTTTACTTCTCTACCAGAATAACGTGACGGCCTCTTGGGCCCCAGCACACACACTATGTTTGGATCTTCTCTTATCATCTGCTTTATGTGGCCGAGGAGCCTTAGGGGCCGGCTGTCCCCTCCACAGCCGGACCCCTCTATATTAGCACAGAGGGGTGTCCGGTCCGTTCTGGAGCCGTCGGTCACACACCCTCCTGGCCGTTCCTGAATTGCTCTCCTCCAGGATACGTTCTGGTTCAGGTCTCCAGGACCTCGCCCGGCTGCCATCATGCTTATTCAGCCATTGTGGTGGGGTGTGATGGGTGTTGGGCGGCCCATGTCTTACATAGATAAGTAACTTCAGAGTCTTCTCCCCACAGTCTCCACCATCAGATGTTGGGTCTTATCTTCCAGCCGCCTGCTCTGCTGTGCTCGGATACACCCGGCTCCTCGGATACACCCGGTTCCTCGGATACACCCGGCTTCTCTGCAGACGTTACAGATTTTGTGCAGTGTTCAGTATTCTGCTGCTATAGTGAAGCCTCAGATCCCTCCTCCCCCTCCATGGCTTATAAATACTAATATAATTTTTTTTGTGTATGACCTGATGAAGCGACTCCTGTTCTCGAAACACGTTGACTAATGAAAGTGTTTATTATATTTATGGTTCAGGGAAGAAACAGAGTGCTGCACCTCACACCTATGGCTGATACTAGTGCCCCTCGGCTAAATAAAAAACATCAGAATTTTATGTATGAATTGATCAAGCCATACTGCCCCATGTACCTCGTGCCGGTATCTGATGCACATGGGTCCCTACACTAAGTCCATACCGTGCCAGTCAGCGACTGCCAACCCCGCAGGCGTGCACAGTCAGGGAAGGGGGCCATGGGACGGCCCTGCGACCCCCATGCCACAGGACCAGACCCGAAAACACCGCACCATACTATGTCATCCGCTATCTGTTTAACAATCCCACCTGTACCTTGGTGTGTCCAATGCTTTGGTGTAATCCTAACCCCCTCACCCCCCACCCCTTACCATGGCTTCTGCTCTTATCTGCCCCCTGCTGGTGCTCAGGGGCTGCTGATTGCTGTGATCTGTTCGCTGCACCCTGTTCACACCCAGATATACGATGACATCGTCCAACCCCTAACCCCCCCCCCCCCCCACACACACACACACACACTCGCTATATACTGTATACTGCTGGTTACCAGCCTCCGGATTATCCCAGTGACATCTGCTGATACTGTGATGTGTTTGATCGCTGTCGCACTGTTACCTGATGTCGCCCAGGTATCTGCTGGTGGTGCGGGAAGTGGTGTATTCTCTCCAGTCTTCCAGTACTTATCAGCGTTGTATGTCCTGCAGGAAGTGGTGTTTTCTCTCCAGTCTGACACATGCTCTCTGCTGCCACCTCTGTCCATGTCAGGAACTGTCCAGAGCAGCAGCAAATCCCCATAGAAAACCTCTCCTGCTCTGGACAGTTCCTGACATGGACAGAGGTGGCGGTGGAACTTACCCTTTAATGGTCCCTACCAATCCCACATACTGGCTGTTTCCGTGTCTTCTAGTCATAGTAATGGTGACCCTTCTTGTGTATTTAGTGATGGGCATTGCTGTCCCCATGATGTGGGGTCTGGGGGTCCCCGCGGCCTCTTCCTGATCAGCAGACAGTAAGAGATGTTAGTGAACTGACGCCAGGTTTTCTTCCTCCGCAGCGGCTGTCGGCTTCCTGACGGTCTCCAGTGTCATCACCATGTCGGCTCCTTTCTTCTTGGGAAAAGTCATCGATGTGATCTACTCCAATCCCGGGCAGGATCTGACGTCCAGCCTCACCAGCCTGTGTGCCTTACTGAGCGGGGTGTTCCTGTGCGGAGCCGCCGCCAACGGGACCCGCGTCTACCTCATGCAAACCTCAGGTATAATGTACAGCACATGGTGTGTGAGCGTAGGATGGCGCAGAGCTGAGTATATGGCTGTAGGATGGGGCAGAGCTGAGTATATGGCTGTAGGATGGCGCAGAGCTGAGTATATGGCTGTAGGATGGCGCAGAGCTGAGTATATGGCTGTAGGATGGCGCAGAGCTGAGTATATGGCTGTAGGATGGCGCAGAGCTGAGTATATGGCTGTAGGATGGCGCAGAGCTGAGTATATTGCTGTAGGATGGCGCAGAGCTGAGTATATGGCTGTAGGATGGCGCAGAGCTGAGTATATGGCTGTAGGATGGCGCAGAGCTGAGTATATTGCTGTAGGATCCCGCAGAGCTGAGTATATGGCTGTAGGATGGCGCAGAGCTGAGTATATGGCTGTAGGATGGCGCAGAGCTGAGTATATGGCTGTAGGATGGCGCAGAGCTGAGTATATGGCTGTAGGATGGCGCAGAGCTGAGTATATGGCTGTAGGATGGCGCAGAGCTGAGTATATGGCTGTAGGATGGCGCAGAGCCGAGTATGTGTCTGTAGGATGGCGCAGAGCCGAGTATATCGCTGTAGGATGGTGCAGAACTGAGTATATCGCTGTAGGATGGTGCAGAGCCGAGTTTATGGCTGTAGGATGGCGCAGAGCCGGGTATGTGACTGTAGGATGGCGCAGAACAGAGTATATCGCTGTAGGATGGCGCAGAGCCGGGTATATCACTGTAGGATGGCGCAGAGCCGGGTATATCACTGTAGGATGGTGCAGAGCTGAGTATGTGACTGTAGGATGGCGCAGAGCCGAGTATATCGCTGTAGGATGGCGCAGAACTGAGTATATCGCTGTAGGATGGCGCAGAGCCCAGTATGTGTCTGTAGGATGGCGCAGAGCCGAGTATATCGCTGTAGGATGGCGCAGAACTGAGTATATCGCTGTAGGATGGCGCAGAGCCGAGTTTATCGCTGTAGGATGGCGCAGAGCCGAGTTTATCGCTGTAGGATGGCGCAGAGCCGAGTATAGGGCCACAGGATGGTGCAGAGCCGAGTTTATGGCTGTAGGATGGCATGGGGCCGCAGGATGGTGCAGAGCCGAGTATAGGGCCACAGGATGGTGCAGAGCCGAGTATAGGGCCACAGGATGGTGCAGAGCCGAGTTTATGGCTGTAGGATGGCATGGGGCCGCAGGATGGCACGGCATCCTAGAATAACAAAGACCTGGCACATAGAGCTGGTGGCCCCTGTGCTCTGGTGCCGCCTGTATACTGGATCGGTAATATCGCGGGCCCTTACTTTGCCCCTGGGGCCCGGTCCTGTGGTAAATAATAACAGACGAGGTCTCTGGTTACATCCCAAACCTGCCAGACTGGATATAGCAGCGTAATCCCTTCTATTACTCCCTGTCCTAAGTATAAAGTCCGGGTATTAACCACTTGTGATCCACTATCCCTCCTCCCCCGGGGCCCCCACTTACCATCCATGTTGTAGATAGTGGGTGATATGTAACAGGAGCGGCAGGTGGCGGTGCCATCACTCATCACTGCGTCTTCTCCTCCTCAGGGCAGCGGATCGTACGCAGACTGCGCTCCCATCTCTTCTCCTCGCTGCTCAGGCAGGAGGTCGGCTTCTTTGACCAGACCCGGACGGGGGAGCTGATCAATCGCTTGTCATCGGACACAGTTCTGATTGGCCGATCAGTCACAGAGAACCTGTCAGATGGACTGCGAGCCCTGGCGCAGGCGTCGGTCGGAGTGGGGATGATGGTAATGATATATACCTGACAGCAATACATACAGTACAGACAGGATCAGACATCACTGAGGGGAGGACTCAGGACTGATCCCCGAGGATCCCAACAGCAAGAGAAGGAGGTCTGCGAGTGAGGAGAGGGAGAAAGAAAACGAGGAGGAAACAGTCCGAGAGAGAGAGAGAGTCCTAAAGGCCATTAGAGTACAGCATGCTGAGGAGGAGATGGAGGATTACAGGCTCATACTCTGCAGAGAAGTCCAGGAGCATGGATGGGAGAGGTCCGGCAGGGTGGACTGGAGAGGTCCGGCAGGGTGGACTGGAGAGGTCCGGCAGGGTGGACTGGAGAGGTCCGGCAGGGTGGACTGGAGAGGTCCGGCAGGGTGGACTGGAGAGGTCCGGCAGGGTGGACTGGAGAGGTCCGGCAGGGTGGACTGGAGAGGTCCGGCAGGGTGGGCGGGGAGGATCAGGAGAAGACAGGCAGCAGAGGCCTGGGAGAATGGACTGGAGAGGTCCGGGAGGGTGGGCGGGGATGTTCAGGAGAAGGCAGACGGCAGAGGCCTGGGAGAATGGACAAGAGAGGTCCAGGAGGGTGGGGAGGATCAGGAGAAGACAGATGGCAGAGGTCCGGGAGGGTGGACTGGAGAGGTCCAAGAGGGTGGGCGGGGAGGATCAGGAGAAGACAGGCAGCAGAGGCCTGGGAGAATGGACTGGAGAGGTCCGGGAGGGTGGGCGGGGATGTTCAGGAGAAGGCAGACGGCAGAGGCCTGGGAGAATGGACTGGAGAGGTCCGGGAGGGTGGGCGGGGATGTTCAGGAGAAGGCAGACGGCAGAGGCCTGGGAGAATGGACAAGAGAGGTCCGGGAGGGTGGGGAGGATCAGGAGAAGACAGATGGCAGAGGTCCGGGAGGGTGGACTGGAGAGGTCCAAGAGGGTGGGCGGGGAGGATCAGGAGAAGACAGACAGCAGAGGCCTGGAAACATGGCGAAGGAGGATGGACGCAGAGTAGATTCTGTGACATTTATGAAAGGTTGTAAATATAGACCTGGTGTAAACTGCCCGCAGCAACCAATCACAGCTCAGCTTCCAGCTCTGGTAAAATATAAGAGGAGCTGTGATTGGTTGCTGTGGGCAGTTTACACCAGGTCTATATTTACACCCTTCCATAAATCTCCCCCATTGAGTTTACTGAGAGCTACTTTACCAACAGCTGAACAGACTAGTTTGTACATGTTTGCTTATTTTATATACACACACACACATATATATATACATGCACACATACATACATACACACATACATACACACACACATACATACACACATACATACACACATACACACACACACATACATACACACATACACACACACACATACATACATACATACACACATACACACACACATACATACATACACACATACATATATACACATACATACATACACACATACATACACACATACACACACACATACATACACACATACATACACACATATACACACACACATACACACATACATATATACACATACATACATACATTGCTGTGTTGCTTCCTCTTCATATGATTTTCTTTCCCTCCGCTGCAGTTTTTCGTGTCTCCACAATTGGCCATGTTCGTCCTGAGCATCGTCCCGCCGCTCGCCGTAGTCGCTGTGATTTACGGGAGATATTTACGTAAAGTCTCTAAACTGACTCAGGACTCGCTTGCTGAAGCCTCTCAGGTAGTCCGCTGCCCCGGCCACAACCTTCACCTCCTGTTTGTTTTTATGACATCATTCTATGGTATTTCGTCCTCCGTATCGGATCAGCGTTACCATCTCTTCACGTGTCAGGTGTCGTTGTGTAACCGTCTCTGGTGACCTTTGTGCTGGCTTCTCGTTAATGGCCCTCGTGTTGCCCTTTCAGCCCTAAGCTTTGCTCTTGTGTCCTCAGCTGTCGGAGGAACGTATTGGGAACATCCGGACGGTGCGAGCCTTTGGGAAGGAGATGCTGGAGATGAAGAAGTATGACAGTAAGGTGGACTATGTGCTGGAGCTGGCCTATAAGGAGGCCTTTGCCCGGGCCGGTTTCTTTGGCCTTGTGAGTATTGTCCCTTGGCCGCTCTGGGGCTCTTCTTCTTCTATGATGTAATGGGGTCGTTCCTCAGTATTATCTGCCGTAACACAAGGTTTTTCCTCCTGTTTGTTGTGTCCTGCAGACCGGCCTGTCTGGGAACCTCATTGTGCTGGCAGTGTTATATAAAGGCGGCCTGCTGACGGGGGCCGCACACATGACGGTGGGCGAACTGTCCTCCTTCCTGATGTATGCCTTCTGGGTGGGGATCAGCATTGGAGGTACGCGGTATCAGACTATACATCACGTCGCTTGTGATGTGTCCAGCAAGCATCTATACTGTGATGTCTGGCTGACCTCATGGTCTTGGTTGGCCTTTGAACCTTAAGGGGGCTTGGGAGGGGGGGAATACTCCATGTTGGAGTTCAGTGATGGTTTCCACTTATCGTGTTCTCTATTACATGGCGAGACATTTCCCAGTTTCCTGGAGACGGATCTTTGATAGATATGGAGAATATCGGGGGCAGGGGTAATGGCCTGGAAGTCATATAATGTCTTTATGGCCATCGTTATGTTCCAGGCCTCAGCTCCTTCTACTCGGAGCTGATGAAGGGATTTGGCGCCGGATCTCGTATCTGGGAACTGCTGGATCGGAAGCCTCTGATGCCGTTCAATGGTGAGAGCAAAGTCCTGAAGATAAGATGCGAACCTGGACACCACGACCGGAAAGTACCAGGAGATGTGTGGGCAGCGGAGGAGGGGCGGCACAGTCTGTTATCTTACTGATAGATGGTTAGAAGGTTTCCTGCAAAGCTCTGCTCTGATTGACGCACAACAGAGAACATGGCGGTCTAAGATATAGATAATGTCAAAGCTGATACAGCGAGGCACCGGGCAATGAGCGTGATGGAGGTCGCCCACCAATCAGAGTGTAGCTCCATGTGCAGGAAGCCTTAACACCAGCATAGACCCATGGACGATGGTGGCTGATGCCTGATAATGGTGGCAATGGCTGATGCTGAGTGATGACTGGTCTCTGGTGGCTGATGCTGAGTGATGACTGGTCTCTAATAATCCTGATGATGATGCTGACTATGCTGTCCGATGATTGGTGTCTGACATGATGCTTTCTAGTGGCTAATGCTGATTGATGACCTGTCTCTGGTGGCTGATGCTGAGTGATGACCTGTCTCTAGTGGCTAATGCTGATTGATGACTGGTCTCTGGCGACTGATGCTGAGTGATGACTGGTCTCTGGCGACTGATGCTGAGTGATGACTGGTCTCTGGCGGCTGATGCTGAGTGATGACCTGTCTCTGGCGGCTGATGCTGAGTGATGACCTGTCTCTGGCGGCTGATGCTGAGTGATGACCTGTCTCTGGCGGCTGATGCTGAGTGATGACCGGTCTCTGGCGGCTGATGCTGAGTGATGACCGGTCTCTGGCGGCTGATGCTGAGTGATGACTGGTCTCTGGCGGCTGATGCTGATTGGTCTCTGGTGGCTGATGCTGATTGGTCTCTGGTGGCTGATGCTGATTGGTCTCTGGTGGCTGATGCTGAGTGATGACTGGTCTCTGGCGGCTGATGCTGAGTGATGACTGGTCTCTGGCGGCTGATGCTGATTGGTCTCTGGTGGCTGATGCTGATTGGTCTCTGGTGGCTGATGCTGAGTGATGACTGGTCTCTGGCGAATGATGCTGAGTGATGACTGGTCTCTGGTGGCTGATGCTGAGTGATGACCTGTCTCTGGCGGCTGATGCTGAGTGATGACCTGTCTCTGGCGGCTGATGCTGAGTGATGACTGGTCTCTGGCGGCTGATGCTGAGTGATGACTGGTCTCTGGCGGTTGATGCTGAGTGATGACTGGTCTCTGGCGAATGATGCTGAGTAATGACTGGTCTCTGGCGAATGATGCTGAGTGATGATTGGTCTCTGGCGGCTGATGCTGAGTGATGATTGGTCTCTGGCGGCTGATGCTGAGTGAGATTGGTCTCTGATAATCTTAACGATGGATGATGACTCTCTGTTTTCTCTTGGTTGCACATTACAGAGGGTTTATTAATTACACCAGAGAAGTTTAGAGGAGCCTTGGACTTCCGAGATGTCAGCTTCATGTACCCCAGCCGGCCCGATGCTCCTATTTTCCAGGGATTGGACCTTTCCGTCCCGTCGGGATCTGTGATGGCCGTTGTTGGGCCCAGCGGCTCTGGAAAATCCACCTTAGTTTCTCTACTGTTGAGGCTATATGATCCCAACACAGGTAAGAGCTTCTCCTCTACAGCCAGGAGGGTGTCGGGCACTTGGGCTGATCCATTGGATGCTCCGGCCCTGTACTTGCACCATATAACGGCCCCAGGCTATAGCAATGACAGAATGCATTGTTGGGTGATGAGTCCTACTTTTGTTGGGTTTCGTCATCCCATGATGGTTTCTCCACTATATAGATGGTCTGGGCTGTGTGCGTATCTTCTCTATCAGAATAGCCATACGGTCACTTACCTGGAACGATGATTTATTTTCCCTTAGGATCCATCCATATTGATGGCCATGATGTGCGTGACCTCAACCCACTATGGTTACGGTCTAGGATCGGCACCGTCAGCCAGGTAATCGCCACCATCCTTTATTATGTTGACATTCCTCAGAGATGGCCAAGACCCAGTGACACTCTATGTATCTCTCTGAAAGCAGTAGTAATCCATGGGAAGAAGGCCGTGTACGATGCAGCTCCAGGGCGGGATGGACTTGTTGGCCTTGTATTGTAGAAAAGATGATTATTATGATTATAAGTGATGGTGCATGTCCTTGGTGGTCACAATCCACCCCCAGAGAGTAGGGGGCATCCTGTTACCTGAGGCCACACGTTCCAGGGTGATGACACATCTGCAGTCCATAGGGGTCTGCTGATTGAGGGGGGTAATCTGTGCACTGCACCATTACCACCCCTCTGCCCCAGCCCCTCATGAGAGTCCTAATCCCCCTCTCCTCCTCGAATAGGTCTGTGTTGGACATTCTGTAAGAGCTGATGGAGAGGCTTTTAGTGAGTTATTGGTCTTACCTTTGTCATCCCTGCAGGAACCAGTCTTATTCTCCTGTTCTATCTCAGAGAACATTGCCTATGGGGCAGAAGACCCTTCCACAGTGACACAGGAGCAGATCCAGAGAGTGGCCGAGGTCGCCAACGCCATGGGATTCATTGAAAAATTTCCAAAAGGTTTTGACACTGTTGTTGGGGAGAAAGGCGTCCTTCTGTCAGGTACAACCACCAACATGGCACCAACCAATACGGATTTAGCTGTACACATGATAGGATGACCTGCTCTTTGCCAATCTTTCTATCGAGTAGTGAAACCCAATATACTCCAACTATGTGGAGCACTATACTCACAGAGTCGATCTGACTTCAGAAATCTTTTTTATTTTGTAGATAGATGCAGCATACCAAAAGTTACATGCTCACAGCTGATGTGACTCTCACATCCGGACGCCCAAGTACGTCCTCCTCGCGGACGTTTCGGAGGATACAGACTCCTCCTTCCTCATGCGCGAGGACGTAAGAGACAGGGCGGGATTATAACGAATCAGCATTTAACCCTGTAAGTGTAACTCATCAGCAGTATACATACAATCTAACATAATGCTACAAATTCATTATAATACGCATGATAATTGGGTGAAACAGAAGGTAATAACTATACGTACTAAATACTTACAAAAATGCACTGAAACTGCACACTTCGTTGAGTCCGTTAGGACTCAATGTTTCTAATTTGGAAATCCAATACGTCTCACAACGGAGTAACCTCTTGCGGTTCTCCTCTCTATCTGCACACAGCTCAACCTGCTCCACTATTTGCCGTCTTAAATCACAGATATTATGGCGATTTTCAGGAAAGTGTCTCGCAACGGTCGTCTCACCAAATGTTTTCTGCTCCTCCTTTACTCTACTGTCCTGTTTAGTGCCAAATCTGCGTATAGCTGTCTTGTGTTCATTAAGACAAATTTTTATCTGGCGACTCGTCTGGCCCACATACCCTAGTCCACACGGACACTTTAGAAGATACACTACGTTTTTATCATTACAGGTAAAAAAGCCTTTCACTGGATATTTAGTCCCTTTCCTAGGATGACTGATATACTCTCCTTTTATGATAGCGCTACAGTGTTGGCAAGATAGGCAACTGAATGTGCCTTTACGTCTGCTGGCTAGAAATGTCTGTTTAGGAATCCTTTTCTTGGCTACATCACCTCTAATCAGTTTGTTACCCACTGACTTGTTTTCCCTATAGCAGAAGATCGGGTTCTCTCTAAAGATATTACTATACTTCGGGTCCCCCAATGCTTCAAAACACATCTTCTGATTATGTCAGCATGTCTATCATAAGTGGTACAAAATACCAATTTTTCTTTCTTGTCTGTTCTAACACGTTTTTTTCTTAAATCATCTCTTCGTAACATCGCAACTTCTTTTTCTGTTCTTTCTACATCTTTCCTATTATAGCCCCTCTCTTCAAACGTAACCTTAATCTTATCTGCATTTTTTCTGTACTCATTCTCAGTACTGGCTATACGCCTCGCTCTTATAAACTGCGATTTCGGTAAGCTTTTAAAAACATGGGGGGCATGTTGACTGTCTCGATGTAACAAGTTATTACGATCGGTAGGTTTAGAGAACATCGTTGTCTCGAATCCTGTCTCCAGTTTTATAATCTCCACGTCCAAGAAATTAATATTATTCCTACTGTATTCCAATGTGAATTTTATGGATTCGTGACACTTATTCAAAGTCTCAACGATTGCCAACAAAGATTTTTCATCTGACGTCCAGAGCAGGCACACGTCATCCACGTACCTCAGCCACGCGGACGATGTGGGCATGATCGGGACGACAAACTTCTCCTCAAAGGCATGCATAAAAATATTCGCCAAACTTGGGGCTACTGACGACCCCATAGAAACACCATGGGTCTGTAGAAAAAAGTCTTCATCAAATCTTAAATAATTTCTACTTAGGACAAGTTCTAGCAATCCCATTAGAAAATTAATCATGTTATTAACTCAATTTGCTATTCTTATTCAGTTGTTCCCTGATATATGCCATACCCTCATCTTGCGGGATATTAGTATATAGACTCTGCACATCAAGTGTGCAGAGAAAGGTAACATCTGTGCAATTTATTTGTTCCAACGCATTGAGAAAATGGCAAGTATCCAGAAGGCACCTATCCAATTTCTTCACAATTTCCTGCAACAAGGAATCCACATATACAGACAAGGACTGCGACCCGGAGCCCGAAACAATGGGCCGCCCGGGTGGGCTGCTGCAGTCCTTGTGTATTTTGGGCAGGAGATACAGGATCAGGACACGAGGGGTTTCTTCATATAAAGCATCAGCTGTGTTTTGCTGAATGACGCCGCCTACCACTCCTTCATTAATGAAAGAGTCAACCTCACTCTTAAACCGCATTGTGGGATCACTAGGTAATCTCTGATACGTTTTTTCATCCGCCAACTGGCGTAGGGCTTCATTGACATAGGAGGTGCGATTCTGGACTACAATCGCACCCCCCTTGTCCGCTTTCTTTATAACTATGGAGGCGTCATTTTGCAAAATATTCAATGCAATAACTTCATCTTTGGTCAAATTGACATGTTTGGTAATCGCATGATCCCATAGTGCATGGGCGTCCTGCAGTACCATATGTTCAAACATAATTAGTGTTCTTAAATGTCCGTGTGGACTAGGGTATGTGGGCCAGACGAGTCGCCCGATAAAAATTTGTCTTAATGAACACAAGACAGCTATACGCAGATTTGGCACTAAACAGGACAGTAGAGTAAAGGAGGAGCAGAAAACATTTGGTGAGACGACCGTTGCGAGACATTTTTCTGAAAATCGCCATAATATCTGTGATTTAAGACGGCAAATAGTGGAGCAGGTTGAGCTGTGTGCAGATAGAGAGGAGAACCGCAAGCGGTTACTCCGTTGTGAGACGTATTGGATTTCCAAATTAGAAACACTGAGTCCTAACGGACTCAATGAAGTGTGCAGTTTCAGTGCATTTTGTAAGTATTTAGTACGTATAGTTATTACCTTCTGTTTCACCCAATTATCATGTATTATAATGAATTTGTAGCATTATGTTAGATTGTATGTATACTGCTGATGAGCTACACTTACAGGGTTAAATGCTGATTCGTTATAATCCCGCCCTGTCTCTTACGTCCTCGCGCATGAGGAAGGAGGAGTCTGTATCCTCCGAAACGTCCGCGAGGAGGACGTACTTGGGCGTCCGGATGTGAGAGTCACATCAGCTGTGAGCATGTAACTTTTGGTATGCTGCATCTATCTACATAAGAAAATAAAAAAGAATTCTGAAGTCATATCGACTCTGTGAGTATAGTGCTCCACATAGTTGGAGTATATTGGGTTTCACTACCCGAAGATTGCGGCTACATGGTGAGCGAATCACTTTCCTTCACATTTATTGTATATATTGGATTGCTTGACCGGACTGGTGGAGTTCGGGAGTGTGGAGGGTGCTCATGAGCATCATAGTGCGTGGTCATTTTGTTGAACTTTCTATCGAAGAGGACACATGGCGGCCCTTGAAGTTGTTTGGCTTTTAAATCCACCTCACCTAGGGCCCATGCAGGCAACTATGACCCTACAACCAAGCTCGTGCTTTCTGATTGTCTTCTGGACAAAGCATGACCCCCCCTCCCACTGCCACCACCATCATTCATTCTGTGTAGACTACAATAATCACACAATCTACACAATACACATCCACATTTTTTTGTTATGTTTTCAGGTGGACAGAAACAAAGAATCGCCATTGCCCGAGCATTGCTTAAGGTAAGGGTCCTAGAAGACGCAAATTTTAAAGATAAAGGATCATAAGTGAGATTATTTGTTGTTACGCTAAAATTGTCCCCCATATTACACAGAACAATAATCATTAGTACGATCAGCTACTCCATCTGTTTCTCTCCTTTAGAACCCGAGGATTCTTCTTCTGGATGAAGCAACAAGGTAACGTTACTCATCCCCGGATCCAGTACCAAGATTTTACACAGATCCCATTGTTACTCAACCTCTGGCAGCTAAGGGTTAATCCACAGACATACTTGGTCCATGGCCAAACCTCAGCCTGCAGCAATGGAAGGACCGGACTGGAGGGTTCCTTTCTGCCGGGATCCAGCCCTGATAATATGGAGCATAAATCCAACCATTGAACTCTGCTGAGGGATATGAGGAATAGTGGAGCTGCTGAAAGGAGGGATAGTGGAGCTGCTGACGGATAGGAGGGGGAGTGGAGCTGCCGACGTGTAGGAGGGGGAGTGGAGCTGCCGACGGATAGGAGGGGGAGTGGAGCTGCTGAGGGATATGAGGGAGAGTGGAGCTGCCGACGGATAGGAGGGGGAGTGGAGCTGCCGACGGATAGGAGGGAGAGTGGAGCTGCCGACGGATAGGAGGGAGAGTGGAGCTGCCGACGGATAGGAGGAAGAGTGGAGCTGCCGACGGATAGGAGGGAGAGTGGAGCTGCCGACGGATAGGAGGGGGAGTGGAGCTGCCGACGGATAGGAGGGGGAGTGTAGCTGCCGACGGATAGGAGGGGGAGTGTAGCTGCCGACGGATAGGAGGGAGAGTGTAGCTGCCGACGGATAGGAGGGGGAGTGGAGCTGCCGACGGATAGGAGGGGGAGTGGAGCTGCCGACGGATAGGAGGGGGAGTGGAGCTGCCGACGGATAGGAGGGAGAGTGTAGCTGCTGACGGATAGGAGGGGGAGTGTAGCTGCCGACGGATAGGAGGGGGAGTGTAGCTGCCGACGGATAGGAGGGGGAGTGGAGCTGCCGACGGATAGGAGGGGGAGTGGAGCTGCCGACGGATAGGAGGGGGAGTGGAGCTGCCGACGGATAGGAGGGGGAGTGGAGCTGCTGATGGATATGAGGGAGAGTGGATTACTGATGACCTGAGTGATAGGATCCTAATACAGTTATTCCCCCCATAATACAATTTTCTTCTATTTCCATGTGGGGTTTTTTTGTACAGCAATTTTCTAAAATTTTTTTTAGAACTATTATATTTAAATATTTCATTTTCCCTCTTTGAACCCGAACCCCACATATTCATCTGCTCATAATATCATTTTTAGGCCTTGTTCACGAGTTTGTCTGGGAAAAACTAACTTTTCCACTCTCCACAGGATAGGGGACAAGTAAGAGATTGCGGGGGTCCAACCTCCATATCCCCTGGTGAACAAGGCCTTACAAATTCTTAAAGGGGTACTCCACTCAGACTTAACTTTTGATATGTTTCTCCCCATGGTGAGACTAACAATTCCTTACATACTTAATAACTGGGGGAAGGGGGCTGAATATTATCCTGCTCCTTTATGCTGAAGAGACAAAAAAACTGTGTCTTCCCCTCCTCCCTTCTGAGACAGCTGTAATGCTGGGAGGGGATAATCACAGTGAGTTCATCAACAACTTGACCTGAGAACAATCTTCCCAGCATTACAAATAAGCTACAATGTGGCAGATACAGCCAGTCAGGGACTTGTTTACATCAACAGTCTCAGATGGGGGGGGGGAGACAGAGAGAAAAGCTCACACCTAGATTTTTGTTTCTTCACCAGAAAGCAGCAGCCCAGAACTGGGAGAAGGAGACTGAATATTCCTTTGAGTGTATACCCCTTTAATATTTCTTATACTTATTTCATGCTGGTTCGCTAGCATATTCCTCAATTGGGTTAGAACTTTTATTGTTGCAGGACACCACAGTAAGCAGCCCTCTCCCCCCAGCTCCCCCGGCTCCCAATACTTCCATTAATTTTTTGCCCTTTTTTCCTCTCAGCGCCCTGGATGCAGAAAACGAATACCTTGTCCAAGAAGCCCTGGACCGTCTGATGGAAGGTCGGACCGTTCTCATTATTGCCCATCGGCTGTCGACCATCCAGAATGCAGACGCTGTGGCCGTCCTGGACCAGGGCCGAGTGGTGGAATGTGGGAAACATGAGCAGCTTCTACAGAACCGGGAGGGACTGTTCAGTAGACTGATGGAGAAGCAGTCCAGCCTCCTGCGCAGTAGAGACGCTGCCCTCCGTGCACCCTGATCAGCACACACTTTCTTTTTTATTATTATTATTTTCTGTTATTTATACATGAGATGTATTTTTCAGATGTTTTTGGAATCAGTTTTCATAATTTTTTATTTTTTTAACCACATTTTTTAAGCACTGATAATATGTGAGATCCGCACGGGGGTTGTGGCCCCGTCATAGGTCCGTTACAGGTAAGATCTGTGCGGTGGGGGGGGGGGGTCCTGCAATATGTGAGATCCGCGCAGGCGGACCCGTAATAGGCGGAATCTGTGGGGGGGTCCTGCAATATGTGAGATCCGTGTGGGCGGTCCCTGTCTCTCTGTTGCTGCTGTTCTTGAAGCCATGAGATAATGTGGATAGATGTGTCTCCTGGCTGCCGTACCTGGTACTGAAGTAAAGGATATATTATTATTAATATTATTATATAAAAAGTAAAGAAATAATTAAAACATATTTTTGAGAACATTTTACTGTAATTTTTTTTTCCTGTGCACATTTTGCTAAAAAAAAAAAAAAAAAAGTGAAAACCTACTTAGACTGTAAAATCTCTACCACTGTGCAGTACAGTGTTTTTTGGCACCGTTTCATGTATGACCACAGCCGATCCTCATCTCTGTGGTGATGTCAGTGTGGCAGATGCAGAATCATGATGACATCACTTTAAAAGACGTGGCGCTGTCAGCATGGTGATGTCACTATACAAGACGTGTCATTGGTGATGTCACTGTGGTAATTTCACCTTGTCTGTATTGTCTGGTTATAGCAGGGACACCTTTTGGTGTTGGTGCAATTTAAGAAAATGAACAATGATGAGCGTAGTAGTACCTGAGAAAAATGGTGGGTACTGAAAGCTGCCGGAGTTGTCGAGGTTACACAGTACAGTCCTGTAATAGAGATGATATACGCCTCACAGTACAGTCCTGTAATAGAGATGATATACGTCTCACAGTACAGTCCTGTAATAGAGATGATATACGCCTCACAGTACAGTCCTGTCATAGAGATGATATGGCTGACGCCTCACAGTACAGTCCTGTCATGGAGATGATATGGCTGACGCCTCACAGTACAGTCCTGTAATAGAGATGATATGGCTGACGCCTCACAGTACAGTCCTGTCATAGAGATGATATGGCTGACGCCTCACAGTACAGTCCTGTCATAGAGATGATATGGCTGACGCCTCACAGTACAGTCCTGTCATAGAGATGATATGGCTGACGCCTCACAGTACAGTCCTGTCATAGAGATGATATGGCTGACGCCTCACAGTACAGTCCTGTCATGGAGATGATATGGCTGACGCCTCACAGTACAGTCCTGTCATGGAGATGATATGGCTGACGCCTCACAGTACAGTCCTGTCATAGAGATGATATGGCTGACGCCTCACAGTACAGTCCTGTCATAGAGATGATATGGCTGACGCCTCACAGTACAGTCCTGTCAGAAATGATATGGCTGACGCCTCACAGTACAGTCCTGTCATAGAGATGATATGGCTGACGCCTCACAGTACAGTCCTGTCATAGAGATGATATGGCTGACGCCTCACAGTACAGTCCTGTCATAGAGATGATATGGCTGACAGCCTTAGGTTACCTCACAGTGAGACTTGGGCTTTGCTGGATATCTAGGCCTGAAGCCAATATGGACGGATCCTAGAAAAGACTGCGGGTCCTTTCATTCCTTCTCCCTGGGTAATAGTATAGACGCCTAGATGGTGACTTTTTTGTTAACCAACCTCAGTTCTCGGCTTATCCTCTTCTTCCTGATCTTTTCTTTTATAGCTGACCACTGACAACTAACTACTGTCCGGTCACAGCCCAGTTTCCATGGAGAACCTATTGACTTAGCTCCGCCCCTTACTGGATCCTTCCACCCAGCTGGGAGCAGTTTCCATAGGAGACTGCTGGTGGCGCTGCTGCCTGACAACCAGGTGTGTGTGTGTGTGTGTGTGTGTGTGTCAGCTACACTGGTGCAAGTAAATGTAATTTATACAACATGGCCGTACATTACAACTGGGGAACAGATGCCGGTCTAAGCCCAGCCGCTTCAGTAACTACAGTATCATCTGTGCAGAGCAGCCGGGTCCTGGGCTGTGTGCCTGGAGGATTCTGCCTGTGACCCCACAGCCCCCCAAGCTTCTGGAGTTCATCACCCCTGCTGGATGCACAGCCAAGACAGAGTAAGTGCATCACCACCGCATCACCCCTTCATCACCACCGCATCACCTCTGCATCACCACCGCATCACCCCTGCTGGATGCACAGCCAAGACAGAGTAAGTGCATCACCACCGCATCACCCCCACATCACCCCTGCATCACCACCGCATCACCCCCACATCACCTCTGCATCACCACCGCATCACCCCCACATCACCTCTGCATCACCACCGCATCACCCCCACATAACCTCTGCATCACCCCCGCATCACCCCCGCATCACCCCCACATCACCCCCACATCACCCCCACATCACCCCCACATAACCTCTGCATCACCCCCGCATCACCCCCACATCACCACTGCATCACCCCCACATCACCTCTGCATCACCCCCACATCACCCCTGCTGGATGCACAGCCAAGACAGAGTAAGTGCATCACCCCCACATAACCTCTGCATCACCCCCACATAACCTCTGCATCACCCCCACATAACCTCTGCATCACCCCCGCATAACCTCTGCATCACCCCCGCATAACCTCTGCATCACCCCCGCATCACCACCGCATCACCCCCACATCACCTCCGCATCACCACCGCATCACCCCCACATCACCTCTGCATCACCTCTGCATCACCACCGCATCACCCCCACATAACCTCTGCATCACCCCCACATAACCTCTGCATCACCCCCACATCACCACCGCATCACCCCCACATCACCACCGCATCACCCCCACATCACCTCTGCATCACCCCCACATCACCCCTGCTGGATGCACAGCCAAGACAGAGTAAGTGCATCACCTCCGCATCACCCCTGCTGGATGCACAGCCAAGACAGAGTAAGTGCATCACCACCGCATCACCTCTGCATCACCCCCACATCACCCCTGCTGGATGCACAGCCAAGACAGAGAAAGTGCATCACCACCGCATCACCTCTGCTGGATGCACAGCCAAGACAGCGTAAGTGCATCACCTCCGCATCACCCCTACATCACCTCCGCATAACCCCTACATCACCTCCGCATCACCCCTACATCACCTCCGCATCACCCCTGCATCACCACCGCATCACCCCCGCATCACCACCGCTGGATGTACAGCCAAGACAGAGTAAGTGCATCACCTCCGCATCACCCCTGCTGGATGCACAGCCAAGACAGAGTAAGTGCATCGCCACCGCATCACCCCTGCTGGATGCACAGCCAAGACAGAGTAAGTGCATCGCCACCGCATCACCCCTGCTGGATGCACAGCCAAGACAGAGTAAGTGCATCTCCACCGCATCACCCCCGCATCACCACTGCATCACCCCTGCATCACCTCCGCTGGATGCACAGCCAAGACAGAGTAAGTGCATCTCCACCGCATCACCCCCGCATCACCACTGCATCACCCCTGCATCACTCCCGCTGGATGCACAGCCAAGACAGAGTAAGTTGTCAGTGCTCACTGATCCGCGCGCACAGACAATTTTACAGCCCATTGCTTTATATTGGGCTATTCAGACGTTCCGTGATTTCACGGATACGTTATCCATTCCGTTTAAAAATAGGACGTCATAACTCTGAACAGAAGCACGGAACGGATTCCCCATAGAAATCAATGAGATCCGTGTTTTTCACGGATGTGAGATCCGTGTTCATACATAAAAAACACGGATGTGATGTAATCAATGTAATTTAAAATGCTTTAAAACAGATTCGTGAAAAAAACGGACACAGATGCAAAACGGCAGAAAAACGGACTATTTTGCACGGATCATGGAGGTAGCTAGCAGACCACAATCACAGACCGGGAAAATTACTGAACGTGCGAATGCAGCAGTGCATCACCGCATCACCCCCGCATCGCCTCCGCATCCACATGTGCTAAGTTCTGCAGCAACTAGGCCCCAACTGTCAGAATAAGCTAATTGCTGGCCAGCAGACAATATTAGAGAGTCATGGGGGTGGAGTTAGGAGGAGGATGCTGATTGGCTTTCTCTGGGGTTGTTAGCAGATGAGAGTTATGAGACTCTATTACAGCATATTGTACTATTACTGCTGATCACCACTAGGGGTCTCCCTTATGCTGAGTTGTAATCTGTTTATTACCTGTTTATTCCACACAATATCTCCCTGTCGTCGCCCTTCATCGTACACTCTCTGTACTGGGATACACTAGGATGGATAGATAGATATTTTGTCCCTTTGTGCCTCCAGTATGTATTGTATCTGCTGATGTCAGAGGGTTCTTAGTTCATGTCTGACTTAGGCACTGGCAATAGTATAAATATCAGAAGGACCGACCTTTCCTCGCTGTAGACGACAACTGGAGAAAAGAGCAACCAATCAGCTGATGGCCAATGCAGCAGCTCCAGCTCAGCTATTGTATGAATGGCTATGGGCTACAACACCAAACCATTTGGCCATTTCCATAGAACAGGATGTTCCACCAATAAACTGTTCAGAAAAGAATCTCCATCATCTTCCTGAACAGAGCCCCGACATACAGATTGTTTCCACCAATAGACTTGCTTCCATACGACACTTGATGACAAATTATTGATTGATTTCATGTACGGCCAAGTCAGTCAGCAAACTTAAAGGGGAACTAATCTAATCTACCCTGTTATGTCCCTATTCCACAGTCCAGTGAGACCATTTGGAGCACTGGGTCACCCGTTAGGAGCACTGCCCACCTGCATAGATCCCCCCCGCCAGCCCACCCCTTTCTAATGATAATGAATGGAGCAGGACAGGGGTGGGCCGGATCAGCACTATGGGGGTGGGCAGCACTCCTAACATGTGCCCCAGTGCTCCTAAAAGTCTCAACGGGCCATGGGTACAACTACTAACTTCACCGGAACGGCACTAAGCAGGCGGGTCAGAGACATACTGTAAGAGACATACTGTAAGAGACTTACCTTCCTCCTCTGCGTCTCCTGTGCAAGAGGGACATATCAGATAGAGTCATCTAACCTGCTGATATATCCCCTTTAAGGGATCGGAAATCCTCTCTAATCGAGTGAAGGTTGTAAAGCATTATATGTGGTGGTCGGCAGGTACCTGGGGTGGAGAAGGTGAAGAGCCGTTCATACGATGGAAGACGCCGCTAAAGCATGTGACCAATGTATAATGGTGGGACGGCAATGAAAGCGACACCACATGTCAGCAGCCTCCACTACACGGCACAGCAGCCGCCAGACTACATGGCTTCCTCCAGGTCCAGCTGAATGAGAGGTATTGAAGAACACTGCGTTGCGGGACCAGAAAATATGGCAACTTATCAAAACCCCATTAAAGGGATAGGCTGTATGCACACGTTCAGTATTTTTTTCTGGTCCTGAAACAACCCGTGAGAAATTACGGATTGGACATCCGTATTCCATCCGTATTCCATACGTATTTCCATTTTTTTACTACTCATTGCTTTTCAATGCACTTCATCCATATTATTTTGTGGAAATACGGATGCCAACATGTTACAATCCGTAAACAATTGATTTCAATGAGAGGATCCGCAAAAAAAATTGGGTCCGCACCCGGTCAGCACTAGGACTAGGACTAGATTTTCATCCATTTCTACTACTGATGTAGTGAATAGCCCAATAGACATCAATGTGCACTAACTCGGATCCATAAATTACGGGACGGGTGCATAAGGCCATATTCCCATCACTAGGTGATAGGAAATGCAAAGGAAAGCAATTATATTTGGCCCCTTTCTCTCCCTATAGAGTTGACAGCTCGTTGCCAAGTTTCCCGACCACCGATCACCAGTCTGATAGTGGTGGCCGGGCTGTGATGTCACTTAGTATGTGCAAATATAAAATATTATACACATATACATCTTTATACACAAATATACATAATAAATAAGCAAAAAATCATGAACATACACATATACTGTATGTAACATGCCTGGGATGACCATAACATAGCCCTTGGGTGTGAAGGAAAAGCTGTCCTGGAACCAAAACCCTCCGCCATTCATTCCGACGTCTGCCTGCTGACTTCCTCAGGGGTGTCCGGTCCAACTCTCCAAGTGGTCCTAATACTAGAAAACGTAGCCGCCGCTGTCCAGGTATAAAGTGTGTGAATTACATCTGTTCCAATCTCACAAACAGAGTGGCTGTAAGTCAGCACTGATCTCGGTGTACGGCTGGGTTCACACCACGTTTTTACAATCCGTTTGTTTCATATGAATTTGTGTGCAACCGTTCTGAACCGTTTTTCCACTGACTTTATTAAAAATAAAAAAAAGTTTATCAATACGCATCCTTTTACTTTTTACGTACACAAAAACTTGGTTGACCACATTTTTTGTGTATGTTAAAAACAACAGATGTGTTTTGGTTAGAGATGAGCGACCCTGGAGCAGCTGGAGTCCATCTGAACCCGATCATTCGGCATTTGATTAGCGGCGGCTGCTGAAGTTGGATAAAGCTCTAAGGTTGTCTGGAAAACATGGATACAGCCAATGACTATATCCATGTATTCTACATAGCCTTAGGGCTTTATCCAAGTTCAGCAGCCGCCGCTAATCACATGCCGAACGTTCGGGTTCAGATGGACTCGAAAAAGCCAAAAGAATTGTGAAAAAACCAAATTGGATATAATTTAACACCAAACATAAAAAAGGGGGTGGACAAAAGTATTGGCACCCTTAGGGTCCATTTACACAGAAAGATTATCTGACAGATTATCTGCTAAAGATTTGAAGCCAAAACCAGGAACAGACTATAAACAGAGATCAGGTCATAAAGAAAGACTGAGATTTCTCCTCTTTTCAAATCCATTCCTGGCTTTGGCTTCAAATCTTTGGCAGATAATCTGTCAGATAATCTTTCTGTGTAAATGGACCCTTAAAGGGGTTGTCCGGCGATAAAAAATTATTCACAGAATAACACACATTACAAAGTTATACAACTTTGTAATGTATGTTATGTCTGTGAATGGCCCCCTTCCCCGTGTCCCACCACCCCCACCCGTGTACCCGGAAGTGTGGTGCGCTATACATTACCTGTCACGCGCCGACCACGGTCTCCGATCGTCAGCAGTGACGTCTTCTTCGGGAGGCCAGCGGATCTTCCCGAGTGCCGGCCGCCCTCTGCAGCGTCATCCGAAGCTCAGCCGCGATTGGCTGAGCATAACTGTGCTCAGCCAATCGCGGCTGAGCAGCTGATGACGTGGCCACGTCATCAGCCGCTCAGCCACGATTGGCTGATCACAGTTATGCTCAGCCAATCGCGGCTGAGCTTCGGATGACGCTGCAGAGGGCGGCCGGCACTCGGGAAGATCCGCTGGCCTCCCGAAGAAGACGTCACTGCTGACGATCGGAGACCGTGGACGACACGATATGCGGTGAGTATAATGCTCCACACTTCCGGGTCTAGCGTGGGTGGGGGGAAACACGGGGAAGGGGGCCATTCACAGACATAACATACATTACAAAGTTGTATAACTTTGTAATGTGTGTTATTCTGTGAATAATTTTTTATCGCCGGACAACCCCTTTAAGGTGCGTTTACACGAAACGATAATTGGCCCGATCGTACGATTAGCGATGTCGGAGTAACGATTTTTTTTTCATAACGATCAGCATTTAGACGGAACGATATATCGTACGGAAAGTTCGTTTTGCGATCGCTTAAGCCTATCTCACACATTGGTTAAATCGGTGAACGACTATTTACACGGAACGATTTGTGAATTTTTTGCCAACGACGAACGACGATTTGAGAACATGTTGAAAGATCAAAATGAACGATTTCTCGTTCGTCGTTTGATCGTTCGCTGCGTTTACACGTACGATTATCGTTCGAATTCGATCGTTATTGCGCAAATTCGCACAATAATCGTTTCGTGTAAACCCACTTTTAGAGAAACCCTGTGATGCTTGTGTAATTAGTGTAATTCCCAGCAGCTGTTACTTCCCCGCGGCACATAACAGGTGGTGGCAATAACTACATCACACTTGCAGCCAGTTGAAATGGAGTAAAGTTGCCTCCACCTCTGTCCTGTGACCTTGTGTGACCACATGGAGCATGGAGAAAAGAAAGAGACCAAAGAACTGGCTGAGCCAAATAGTGAGGAAGCAGGAGCAATCTCAAGGCTACAAGTCCATCTCCAAAGTCCTGAATGTTCCTGTGTCTACCGTACGCAGTGTTATCAAGAAGTGTAAAGCCCATGGCCCTGTGGCTGACCTCCCTTGATGTGGGCACTGTGGCTAACCTCCCTAGATGTGGGCACTGTGGCGAACCTCCTGAGATGTGGGCACTGTGGCTAACCTCCCTAGATGTGGGCACTGTGGCTAACCTCCCTAGATGTGGGCACTGTGGCTAACCTCCCGAGATGTGGGCACTGTGGCTGACCTCCTGAGATGTGGGCACTGTGGCTGAGCTCCTGAGATGTGGGCACTGTGGCTGACCTCCTGAGATGTGGGCACTGTGGCTGACCTCCTGAGATGTGGGCACTGTGACTGACCTCCTGAGATGTGGGCACTGTGGCTAACCTCCCTAGATGTGGGCACTGTGACTGACCTCCTGAGATGTGGGCACTGTGGCTAACCTCCAGAGATGTGGGCACTGTGGCTGACCTCCTGAGATGTGGGCACTGTGGCTAACCTCCTAAAATGTGGGCACTGTGGCTAACCTCCTGAGATGTGGGCACTGTGGCTAACCTCCTGAGATGTGGGCACTGTGGCTGACCTCCTGAGATGTGGGCACTGTAGCTAACCTCCTGAGATGTGGGCACTGTGGCTAACCTCCATAGATGTGGGCACTGTGGCTAACCTCCCTAGATGTGGGCACTGTGGCTAACCTCCCGAGATGTGGGCACTGTGGCTGACCTCCTGAGATGTGGGCACTGTGGCTGACCTCCTGAGATGTGGGCACTGTGGCTGACCTCCTGAGATGTGGGCACTGTGGCTGACCTCCTGAGATGTGGGCACTGTGGCTAACCTCCTGAGATGTGGGCACTGTGGCGAACCTCCCTAGATGTGGGTACTGTGGCTGACCTCCTGAGATGTGGGCACTGTGGCTAACCTCCCTAGATGTGGGCACTGTGGCTGACCTCCCGAGATGTGGGCACTGTGGCTGACCTCCTGAGATGTGGGCGCTGTGGCTAACCTCCTGAGATGTGGGCACTGTGGCTGACCTCCTGAGATGTGGGCACTGTGGCTAACCTCCTAAAATGTGGGCACTGTGGCTAACCTCCTGAGATGTGGGCACTGTGGCTAACCTCCTGAGATGTGGGCACTGTGGCTGACCTCCTGAGATGTGGGCACTGTAGCTAACCTCCTGAGATGTGGGCACTGTGGCTAACCTCCATAGATGTGGGCACTGTGGCTAACCTCCCTAGATGTGGGCACTGTGGCTGGCCTCCTGAGATGTGGGCATTGCAGCTAACCTCCCTAGATGTGGACACTGTGGCTAACCTCCCTAGATGTGGGCACTGCAGCTAACCTCCCGAGATGTGGGCACTGTGGCTAACCTCCCTAGATGTGGGCACTGCAGCTAACCTCCCGAGATGTGGGCACTGTGGCTAACCTCCCTAGATGTGGGCACTGCAGCTAACCTCCCGAGATGTGGGCACTGTGGCTAACCTCCCTAGATGTGGGTACTGTGGCTAACCTCCTGAGATGTGGGCACTGTGGCTAACCTCCCGAGATGTGGGCACTGTGGCTAACCTCCTGAGATGTGGGCACTGTGGCTAACCTCCCGAGATGTGGGCACTGCAGCTAACCTCCCGAGATGTGGGCACTGTGGCTAACCTCCCTATATGTGGGTACTGTGGCTAACCTCCTGAGATGTGGGCACTGTGGCTAACCTCCCGAGATGTGGGCACTGTGGCTAACCTCCCTAGATGTGGGTACTGTGGCTAACCTCCTGAGATGTGGGCACTGTGGCTGACCTCCTGAGATGTGGGCACTGTGGCTAACCTCCCTAGATGTGGGTACTGTGGCTAACCTACTGAGATGTGGGCACTGTGGCTAACCTCCCGAGATGTGGGCACTGTGGCTAACCTCCCTAGATGTGGGTACTGTGGCTAACCTCCTGAGATGTGGGCACTGTGGCTAACCTCCCGAGATGTGGGCACTGTGGCTAACCTCCCTAGATGTGGGCACTGTGGCTAACCTCCCGAGATGTGGGCACTGTGGCTAACCTCCCTAGATGTGGGTACTGTGGCTAACCTCCCGAGATGTGGGCACTGTGGCTAACCTCCCTAGATGTGGGTACTGTGGCTAACCTCCTGAGATGTGGGCACTGTGGCTAACCTCCTGAGATGTGGGCACTGTGGCTAACCTCCTAAGATGTGGACGGAAAAGAAAAATTGACGAGAGATTTCAACGAAAGATTGTGCGGATGGCGGCTAAAGAACCTTGACTAACATCCAGACAAGTTCTAGCTGCCCTGCGATCCAAGGGTACAACAGTGTCACCCCGTAGTATCCGTCACCGTCTGAAAGAGAAGGGACTCTATGGTAGGAGACCCAGGAAGACCCTCCACTTCTGACCCAGAGACCTAAAAAAGCCAGGCTGGAGTTTGCCAAAACTTACCTGAGAAAGCCAAAAACTTTTTGGAAGAATGTTCTCTGGTCGGATGAGACAAAAGTAAAGCTTTTTGGAAAAATGCATCAACATAGAGTTTACAGGGAAAAAAGAAGTTCCCTGATGTTTTGGGGTGGCTTTGCTGCCTCTGGCACTGGACTGATGACCGTCTGCATGGCTTTATGAAGTCTGAAGACTACCAACAAATTTTGCAACATAATGTAGGGCCCAGTGTGAGAAAGCTGGGTCTCCCTCACAGGTCATAGGTCTCCCTTAGAGGTCATGGGTCTTCCAGCAGGACAATGACCCAAAACACACTTCAAAAAGCACTAGAAAATGGCGGAGAGAGAAAGCCCTGGAGACTTCTAAAGTGGCAGCAATGAGTCCAGACCTGAATCCCATAGACACCTGTGGAGAGATCTCACAATGGCCGTTTGGAGAAGGCGCCCTTCAAATCTCAGGGACCGCCAGCAATTTGCCAAAGAAGAACGGTCTAAAATTCCAGCCGAGCCTTGTAAGATACTCAGTGATGGTTACCGGAAGTGGTTGTTCCCAGTTATTTTCACTTTTTTTTTCATTCTCTTTCATGTTTTTTCATTGCAAGCAAAATAAATGAAGATATTATTACCAAAGCATTTGTGATTGCAATCATTATATGGAAGAAATTGCGTATTATCTGACAGAATTGCAGGGGTGCCAATTCTTTTGGCCAGCACTGTACAATGGGAGATGAGGTAGCCGCCCAGGGCTGCATCTTATATAGTGAAAAATACAGGAAGAGCTTTCAATCTTTGAGGCTATGTTCACACTGCGTATATGTCCGGCCGCGAAAATATGCGGCCGGACATATACGTGTTAAACTCCGGCCGGGGATTTACGCTACTTGCGGCTGGCTACGTACGGAGCGCGAACTTACGCCCGCTGTCTACTTACGCTTCCTGAGCGGTATTTTACTTGGAAATCTTCGCCTAGCCCCGGACACCCCACAGAACCTTTTGGATCGGCACAAAAAGCTGCAAAAAAGAAGAAATCACCACTACGTACGGGACCGCATGTTACGCTACGGGCGTAAGTTACGGCATTTTCGTCCTCAGACAACGGGATGGCTCATTTATTACGGCGGCGCGTACGATCCTCGCGTAAATTCGTATGTAGTGTGAACTGTGCGGCCGTAGATCGTATACTTTCCATTGTACGCAAACCACGTAAGTCTCCGGCCGCTTATTCACAGAACGCGCTACGTCCGGAGACTTACGTAGTGTGAACATGGCTTGAATCTGTATAATAATGCTGAAAACATGACTAAAATCATCATTTATATACAGGATTACTAATCCCATGTAATACGAATTGCCCCACTACTGCCCCACTATGCATCAACTAGACCACGCAGGGCTGTAGTCCTTCATACGAAAAGTGTCTCCAGGGCACCGGTCCCATTCCTCAGTAAGATGACATGCGTCTGTGTATATGTGCGTCTGTGTCTATGACACCAAGGTAACTAAATATTTGCTCTCACACAACACAGTACAGAATCTCTAGGACAATGACAATACCCATAAGGAAGCTATTTGGCTTGTGGCGTCACCTGGGTATCTGTTTCCGTGGTTTATATTTCCTGCTTGCCTTCCGTGTGTGACCTTGCTCTTTGAAGTCGATGCTTGGGCAGCATTCACATTCTGAGCGTTTCGAGCAGATCTTATTTGAGGTCTATATGTTCCTTTTGGTTTCCATGTGCCTGGAGACGGACTGTTGTTGGCGTCGTCTTATTCAGAGCATTCAGTCTGAGTATCAGGGGTCTTCCCCTCCATAGCACTAGATGTGACCCTTTTTTTACGAGAGCATTCATTGTTGGTATGTTTCAGGATAGGACATACCGCCCATTGTGTTCTGTATTTCTCGTTTCACGTGTACACGCTGTCAGACAAATAGTCCTTCACATCTCGGTTGAACAAAATCTTTTTCATTTGAAAGGAGAAGTCCGTCATTTTTTTATTTTATTTTAACAGCCATCAGGGGCAGGGGGGAACATAATAAGCGACAACTACTTATCACTCCCCATGCCTGCAAATTGCCATGCCAGAGGGTCCGAGACCCCCTCCCCCAAGTTCTGATGACGTCATGACACGGGGGGGGGGGGGGGAATGCCTGACCTGGCTGATGGATGTAACTGCAGTGATGCCATGTCCCAGTCGCTGACTGGCTGAGCAGGGCATCCATCAACCAGGTCATGACGTGGAAGAGCTGAAAGCTGGAGAATGCCGACAGGTGCCCCTGGATCGGAGCGCAGTGCAGTGCAGGCACCGTGAGCGGTAAATGTGCTTTCTTTATTATGTTCCCCCCCACCCCCTGCCCAAACAGAATTTTTGTTGCCCCGCTGGACTTCTTTTTTAGCTATATACTTTTTCAGAGCATAAAGAGCCTCATTCATCTTGGTTTGGAGTTCATCATAATCAGGAAATGTAAATTTATTGTTCCAACTCCTCTAATTTTGTCTCCTCACGAACAGTGTTGAGCGGAGTTGCCAAACTGTTAACGTTCGATATTCTCCGAACTCAAATGCTCGGCATTTGACTCCCCACATCTGGAGATTTTAGATGCCACCCTAGGAATTCCTGGAAAACATGGATACACCCATAGGCGATAAGCTGTATCCATGTTTTCCGAGGGCAGCATCTAACTTCTCCAGATGCCAGGAGTCAAATGCCGAGTGTTCAGGTTTGGAGAACATTGCCGAATCTGAACAGTTTGGTACCTCCATTCAACACTATTCAGGAACAGCGACATGGACATGAGTCTGAATGAATAGTCCGATAACGCATTGTTCCATTACGATATGAAATCCTCCCCATACAAAGTAGTCGGGTCAATTGGTCATTGCTGACACCTTGGTCAGTGTGGACCCTCTCTGCTGCTCAACCAGTTAGGCTTTGGACCACACCAAGGAATAGAGTCTAAGTGCCCTCTATGTCTTCTCCCTTTGTTTCGCCCCGGGATGCAGAAGCTGATCTTCTGCATCTAGAGAGCACCTGGTCCTGGTGTGAGCAGCAGCTGGTTCCTAAGAACCAAAGTCACTGCAAGGCACCAGGGAACAGGCCGAGTATACATGGTCAGCAGGCCGGGTCATCAGCGTTAGAGTCAGCACAGTAACTGGCAAGACAGGAGTCATAGTGGATTGGCAGATGGCACTAGCACGTGGAGACAAGCTGCCTCTACTATTCCAGAGCAGTTGGCCACATGCAGACCCTAGTGGCCAGAGACACCATTGCAGCAAGAACCAGACGGAGGAAGAAGACGCCAGAAGACACAAAGAAAAGCAACCCCAGGACCAGCAGTGGAGCCCGACTGGAGGGTGCTAAGTGGAACTCGAATGGCCATGTGGAACTCGAATGGCCATTATACAATATGTTGACTGTAAAATGAGGAAAGTCGAGGTCCATATAGCAGAACATGTGGCAGCCGTTTCCACAGCCGTGAGGTTGGTGCCACTTAAATCATTATCTGGTTTGTCCAGACATTTCTTTGAAAGTCACCAAGGAGATGTATCCAGTCTTCAAGTAGGTGCAACAGAAGACGTATCAAAAACCAAACAGGGAGGCGCTTTGGCATGGAGTCTGTTTGTGAGGGAAGCATTCGAGAACTCACATTAGACAGTCGCTTTCCTTCTGGCTTGAGCTATGGGAATGACCTAATGTACATGTAATGCATTTGAACAATAAAGTTTTGTATTTCGGACTTATTTACTGGTCCTATGTTACAATGGCCGGAGCTGGAGGCATGCACTCTATTATCTTACACTACTACCAGGAGTCAGCCCAATTGGACTGCCTCTCTGAGACCCAGATACCACACGTGTAAGGGTTTGTTGTGTTTATGTTCATTTTCCTATTCTTCCCCCCCCCCCCCCCAGGCCAAAACATTTTATTTCTACCTATTTCAGTTTCAGTTCAGGAAAGTGAAAGTATTCTAGAGGTATATAAGCTGCTGCACCTTATGTAGATATCACTCAGAGGAGAAGAAGCCGTGTACAGACATGGACGTCAACCAACTCAGGGCAAATATCTGCAACTTCAGCCTGGATGATGGTCCTCGGGGGAATCAGGGATACTCCCGGGTTCTCCTCCAGCTCTTTGGTTACAGCGGTCACGGGAAATCATCATTCATCAACTCCTGTAAGTACGTCATCGATGAGAGAGGAAGGTTCGCAAAAATTGCTGAAGCTGGAGAAAGAGAAGATGGAGGAGCCATGACCATGGTAAGGAAATCCTACGACCTCACCAACAACATCACCATAGTGGACAACAGAGGATATTCATCCATGGACAGCTTCCAGAGAGCCGAGATTTACGCCCAACTGGGTAAGTGGAATATTAATTATGTAAAGTAGATTTACACTTTAGTTATTCCCTTTCTAGTGCATTTAATCCCATTGTATCTCATCCTATAATCGCCATCAATTATGATCTACAGTCCAGAAGCAGAGGTGGCCTTACCTGCACCATCTTAATGTGACACGCTCATTCCATCCACCATACCATGTCTTAGGTGTTCTCGGGTGGAGAATTTTATAGATGAACAAGAATCTGGTCTAAAGATGAATACCGTGTTGAGCCATCTATAGCCCTCCAGGTGTTAGATCTCCCACCTCTCATAGTCTATAGGCTCCAGGCTCTGTTATCAGAACCTCCCGCTGTTGGAATCTAGCTGCTTGGAATTGGATTTGAGAAAATATGTACGTGGACAGGAACCGTAATTCCATAACGAGTTACCATGCCTCCTAGGTGCATAACAGTTACATTCTCCGGATCGCATGACCCAATCAAATGCCATCTCACTCCTCTCTAGGCCCCAGGGGTTTAGTCGTGAAAGCTGGGTAGAGAGAAGCTATGTGTGGTCTCTAAACATTCTGGGGCGACCCAAAGGTACCTTCTTTATTTAATCTTGGCTTGTTCTTTTATCTCGATCCTTGCGCCCATGTGTAATGACTGGAGTCGTGGATCCACTGGATCGTCACCAGCGATGGCGTAAACAGTACCAGAGAGTGGAGTCTAAGGAGCCGCTGGTTTTCACAAGGGCCCACCGCAAGGTGGGATGAACATGCTGGCTTGGCTTGGTAGTGACGGCGGACGAGGTGTAGCAGGAACAGTAGGCAAGCAGGCGGGCAGGAAGGCAGGTGGTCACACGGATAGCAGTCACGATTGGAACCTCAGGTGGCAGGGACAATGGGCTGGAACAACAGAGAGCTGGTCCACACGCTAATGGGAAGCATGCAGAGGCTCCAACAAGGCCAGGGCAGGTGGGGATATTTATAATGTCAGTGTGTTTGGTGCAACTACCAATTAAGGGCGACTTGTCCCTTTAAATCTGCGACGGCCGGTGCGTGCACGCCCTAGGAGGTGGGGACGCGCACGCCGGCTGGGACGGCGGGGAGCAGGCTTGAGGGACGGTGAGACGCCCCCATGGGCCGAAACTACAGCAGCGGTGAGCCCCTGCATAGGGGCTCCAGCGGCTGCAGCAGCAAGACGAGAGGGAGAGTGGGTGCGTCGGCGGCTCAGACCACGGCACGCCGCCGCAGCCCTGACACCATATTCTCAGGCTAACACTACACGCTACAAAGCAGATTGCAGCATTATCAGTGATTAAGAGCGATAGAAAAGGGAATAAACATAAGAGTGATATAACAGGGAATACACATAAGAGTGATATAACAGGGAATATACATAACAGCCATATATAACGGAATACACATAAGAGTGATATAACAGGGAATACACATAAGAGTGATATAACAGGCAATACACATAACAGCCATATAACGGAATACACATAAGAGTGATATAATGGAATACACATAAGAGTTATATAACAGGCAATACACATAACAGCGATATAACAGGGAATACATATAACAGCGAATACACATAACAGGGATATAACAGAATACACATAACAGCGATATAACAGTCAAAATATATAACAGTGATATAACATGGAATACACATAACAGCGATATAGCAGGGAATACACATAAGAGTGATATAACAGGGAACTCACATAACAGCGGTATAACGGAATACATATAAGAGTGATATATCAGTGAATACACATAAAAGCAATATAACACATCAGAGCGATATAATAGGGAATACACATAAGAGTGATATAACAGGGAATACACATAAGAGTGATATAACAGGGAATACACATAAGAGCGATATAACAGGGAAAACACATAAGAGCGGTAAAATGGAATACACATAAGAGTGATATATCAGGGAATACACATAACAGCGATATAACACAGAATATACATAAAAGCGATATATATCCCTGTTATGTATATTCCCTGTTATATCGCTTTTATGTATATTCCCTGTTATATCGCTCTTATGTGTATTCCCTGTTATATCTGTTATGTGTATTCCCTGTTATATCACTGTTATGTTTATTCCTTTATTAGGCTGTTATGTGTATTTCCTGTTATATCCCTGTTATGTATATTCCCTGTTATAACAGGAAATACACATAACAGTCTAATAAAGGAATACACATAAGAGCGATATACCAGGGAATATACATAACAATGATATAACAGGGAATACAGGGCAAATATCTGCAACTTCAGCCTGGATAATGGTCCTCGGGGGAATCAGGGATACATAAGAGTGATATAACAGGAAATACACATAAGAGTGATATAACAGGGAATACACATAACAGGGATATAACAGGGAATACACATAACAGCGATATATCAGGGAATACACATAAGAGCGATATATCAGGGAATACACATAACAGCGATATATACCAAGGAATACACATAACAGCGATATAACAGGGAATACACATAAGAGCGATATAACAGGGAATACACATAAGAGCGATATAACAGGGAATACACATAAGAGCGATATAACAGGGAATACACATAACAGCCATATAGTGGAATACACATAAGAGCGATATACCAAGGAATGCACATAAGAGTGATATAATGGGGAATACACATAACAATGCAAACAAAATGGTTGCGGCACTCCAAACTTCAGTGAAAAAGTGTTTATTCCATCAAAAACACACGGAAAAACAGCGACGTTTCGCTTTCTCAAGCCAGTGAATACATTCATGAAAAACATGAATATATATATGTGACAAAGTAATTACAAAATCTAGTGCATCTGTGTATGCGTGATGCGTCAACCTGTTGACCAATCACGTTATATCAAATTAGCATAGTGCGTAGGGGAAGAGTTTCCACAAACAGGTGAGAATGGGCATACAAAGTATACATTCGTGATCATAAAGTGAAGTTTAAAGAAGTAATAAACATTGTACTAATCAGAGTAGATCTAGTTCGCTCACATACACAACAGCAGTTCCCTCAGCATCGACCGCAATGTAAGTTTCTTGGACCGCACACTCAAGTGGAACGCACGGCCATCTTGGATGTGTCAAAAGAAAGAGGAGGTGTTTTGGTATCCAAGCATATGTAAATTGTACTGAAGGCATGTGCAGAACCCGCTATACGGCCAGTTGCGCTGTACTGAGACCTGCCAATTAACACAGATAACCATCGATAGACAGATGGACAAAGGGACATCCGGAGGGCTTCCTCGTTCACGGGAGCACACACGTCAGGACATCACCAGTTCTCTGTGGGGGCTCATTTTGCAGCGGCCAAGGGTTCAGAGCAAAGTTGCCTTGTTCCAAATCGGTAAGTATCTTGGTTGCTGTTCACACCTCATAACTAGATGATTGCAAAAAATATACTTGGTGATGCTGCAGGTTCTTGCCGGTGTGGAGCCACCTAATCCACTCCGAGTGATAAGCTTGCAAACATAGTAGTCTAAGATAGAAAATAGGAAAAATTATTTACAAAAATATATGAAATCATATGTAAATAGTAAAATCTCAGCATAAAAGATGTATTCACAGATCATCGGATAATGCTGTATCCGCATACATAGAAAGATAATTGTAGCTACATCCTAGTTATATATTTATCTGGAATAACAATATCGGGGTAGAATCTTAAAGTCTACATTAAGGGTGGTATTACACGGACCGAGCAGGGCCCGATAATACCTGTAAACGAGCAGCGATCTGCTAGATCGTTGCTCGTTTACTGGGCCTATTACACGGCCCGATAATCGTTTGACAAGAGCTGCAAGGACATCGTTACCGATGTCCTTGCAGCCCTTGCTAAACTGGCATACATTACCCATCCACGTTCCAGGGCTGCTCCTGCCGTCCGCTTCTCCTGCCGTCCGCTTCTCCCGGGGTCCCGTACGCACTCTAGCTTCACAGCGGCCTGTCAGCTGGTAGGCCGCTCAGCCAATCACAGGCCGGGACCGCCGCGGCCTGTGATTGGCTGAGAGGCCTATCAGCTGACAGGCCTCTGTGAAGCTAGAGCGCGTACGGGACCCCGGGAGAAGCGGACGTCAGGAGCAGCCCTGGAACGTGGATGGGTAATGTATATCGTTAGTCGCCGGCCACGCACCGCTATTACACGCCACGGTGCGCGGTCGGCGCCCGACGAAAATAGGGTCTAACCTATATCAACGATCAGCCGATGATCGTTGTCATTGGCTGATCGTTGCATTTATTACATGGACCGATAATCGGCCGAATCGGGCCAATTCGGCCGATTATCGTTCCGTGTAATAGTACCCTAAGTCCTTGGGGCCTGAGGGAGTTCAAACGGAAAATCCATTCTAGCTCCCTACGTTTTAACATGGACACTCTATCACCTCCACGTGTAGGAGGAGGTATTTGATCAATGAACATCATTTTCAGATCACCTTCTTTATGATTTTTTTCAAAAAAGTGTTTTGGCACGCGAGATTTTGTTTACATTTTCTTATAGTATAACGATGTTGGTTCATCCTCGTTTTTGCATCATAGGTCGTTTCCCCTAGGTAAATTAAATTACATGGGCACCATAAGACGTAACCTGTCCCTGGATGTATAAACATGTGACCCCTCTGTACATGTCTACAGTGTACACAGTTACCACATGGATAGCCCCCCTGACTCTGGGACCCAGAAAGGTAAGTGGTGTTTTCTTGCGTAATGTTACCTCTGTCTTGACAATCATGTCTCTGATATTAGGTGCCCTCCTATAGGACATCAAAGGTCTGTTGTGAAATTCCTCAATATGTGGATAACTATGTTGGATAATGTGCCGATATTTGTTAACTATCCTGGCTATCTCCGGACTGAGGGAGTTATACATAGTGACAAATGGAATACGTTTTCCCGACGTTGGGTAAATAGATTGGTTCTATCCAACTCCGCTACCTCATTTTTTTGTTGCTCAGTTAGGGATTTAGGGTAACCCCTTTGGTAAAAATGGTTGGCTAAGACTGATACAGCCCTCTCTCATTTATGTTCATCTGCCACTATCCTCTTAGCTCTTTAAAACTGGCTTTTGGGCAGGTCCCTTTTCATTTGTATAGGATGATTAGATTCATATCTCAGCAGGGTGTTTTTATCAGTGGATTTAACGTACATATCTGTCATTAATCTCTTCCCCTGTTTGTATACCAGGGTGTCTAGAAACGCAACCGGTGAAGAGGAATGTGTCATGGTAAATTTTATATCTTTATCAATCCTCTTCAGAAAGTCCCAAAATTCAATAAGTTCCACTTCTGTACCCTTCCAAATCAGGAAAACATTGTCTATGAATCTCCACCACCCCAGGAGATTCCGGGAGTGGTGGGAGACAGACAGATGTTTCCTCGAGATGATCAACAAAAAGATTTGCGTATGTTGGTGCGACGGGACTGCCCATGGCAGTCCTGATCCGCTGCAGGTAGTATTGTCTATTGAATGTAAAATAATGACATGTGAGTATCATATGTAACAATTTCAATAGGAAGTCTTGACATAGAATTGAAAGGGAAGTTTTAGCAAGTCCATTTTTAATGGCTGTTATACCTTTATCATGAGAAATTGAAGTGTATAAACTAGCTATGTCCATGGATGCCAAGATGGCGTCCTCCGGAACCTCTATCATTGATTTTACTGATGAAATCAGAAGTGTCACAAATGTATGACTTCATTTTGCCAACATGTTCTTGTAAAATTCTGTCTAGAAATATGGCAGAATTACTCAAAATCGAAGCCCTCCCTGAGACGATTGGTCTCCCAGGAGGGTTTCGTGTGTCTTTGTGTATTTTTGGTAAAAGGTATAGTCTGGGGGTTAGTGGGTGTTCTACCCATAGGAAATTGCATAATGTATTGTATATAATGCCTTCAACAACTGCTGAATTAATAATGTGTTGTAACTTATGTTTTACAGAGTTCAAAGGATGGTGATCAGCAGGTAAGTAGGTCTTTCTGTCGCTAAGTTGTCGTATGGCTTCATTGATGTATTGGGTAGTGTCCATTATCACAATCCCTCCCCCCTTATCTGCAGGTTTTATTGTTACTTCGTCCATGTTGATTATTTGTGTTAAACTATTTTTTCTTCAGATGACAAATTGGGTCTCCTCAGAAAGCCATCAGGGGTATTTTTTCTGAGGCTTTCCAAATCTTGTTTAACCAGTGATGTGTAAGTTTCCAAAGCATGTGATGTAATTAATGGCACAAAGTCACTTTTAGGAAAGAGATTAAGATTTTCTGCAGATAATTCACAAGAAGACAATGATATAACATTATTCTTAGGATCACTGACAGTATCACTCCAAATCTTAAGTTTAATCCTCCTCAAAAATAGATATAGATCTAATTCCACATCAAACCATTTAGTGATAGTATCAGGACAAAAAGATAATCCTTTACTCAAAACATTCATTTGTGTGTCAGAAAAATTAGAAGATGAGATATTTACCACTGTCATAGTCGGTTCAGAGTCCATTAATTGGTCTTGTTTTCCTCCTTCTTTTTCTCCTTCTCCAGACACTTGCGGGTCACTTGTGTCCAGCGCAAGCGTCTGCCCTCAAGGTCAAGCGTCCAACCAGACGTGGAGGGAAAAGAAGACGTCGATACCGCAAAAACACCTTCAGCCAAAACCGCAAGGACACAAGTGACCCGCAAGTTTCTGGAGAAGGAGAAAAAGAGGGAGGAAAACAAGAGCAATTAATGGACTCTGAACCTACTATGACAGTGGTAAATATCTCATCTTCTAATTTTTCTGACACACAAATTAATGTTTTGAGTAAAGGATTATCTTTTTGTCCTGATACTATCACTAAATGGTTTGATGTGGAATTAGATTTATATCTATTTTTAAAGGAGGATTAAACTTAAAGCGCAACTATAATTTCAGTAGCCAAAAAATGAAATTCCTCAAATAAAAAGCCCATGTGTTACCTTTTAAAAAGAGCCCTAAACTGCATTGATAGCGTGTGCTCTCGCTGAGATATCCCCAGTTGTTTGGCTGAGAAGAATAAATGAATTTTTCTCCTGGCTGAGAGAAAGTGGGCGTGGCCTATCTCTTATCTCCCTGGCTGGGTCCCTCCATTCACTGAGCAGCACCTTAGCAGATGTATCACACATAGCAGGATTAGATACAGCCCCAACATACAGTATCACAATGTAAGATTAGATACAGAGCTCCAGCAGATGGTATCACACACAGTGGGATTTGATACAGTCATCTGCTCTCAAAGCTCTGTAGGATAATGTCAGCCATGGAGGTGGGGGCACCTGCTGCAGACATCTGATAGTGAATGTTAAATGTACTATGGAAGGACTACAGCTGTGTTGTGCTGGGACTTGTAGTCCTCCCCTCAGTAACTCACCCACTCTCCCTCATGCAGTACATTGGAGTCATGGTGGCACTGGATAAACTTGTCCCTCCATCCAGCTCTTCCCCTGCGCTGCTCCTCACACACAACACCCTCAGCTCTGCTAAGTCACCTCTGTGAGGGGAGGGGGAGAGCGTGCTGCTAGGAGGGGGGGAGGGGGGAGAACGTGCTGCTAGGAGGGGGGGGAGGAGGTTTTGTTTATGTCTCTCTCTGTGTCAGGGCTGTTATCTGATTCTCCTGTCACAGATCTGCAGGGAGGGGCGTGTCCAGCAGGAATGCAGAAATAAGTCAGAGCCAGACAGAGCTGTAAGGGCATAGTCAGCCTTATGTATTTAAAAAACTGTTCATTTTAGGTTATTAATGTATATTGCAAAAAGTCTTATCATGACCTAAGCTAACTAATACTGAATGGTCAAAATATTTTATAGTTGCGCTTTAAGATTTGGAGTGATACTGTCAGTGATCCTAAGGATAGTGTTATATCATTGTCTTCTTGTGAATTATCTGCAGAAAATCTTAATCTCTTTTCTAAAAGTGACTTTGTGCCATTAATTACATCACATGCTTTGGAAACTTACACATCACTGGTTAAACAAGATTTGGAAAGCCTCAGAAAAAATACCCCTGATGGCTTTCTGAGGAGACCCAATTTGACATCTGAAGAAAAAATAGTTTAACACAAATAATCAACATGGACGAAGTAACAATAAAACCTGCAGATAAGGGGGGAGGGATTGTGATAATGGACACTAGCCAATACATCAATGAAGCCATACGACAACTTAGCGACAGAAAGACCTACTTACCTGCTGATCATGATCCTTTGAACTCTGTAAAACATAAGTTACAACACATTATTAATTCAGCAGTTGTTGAAGGCATTATATACAATACATTATGCAATTTCCTATGGGTAGAACACCCACTAACCCCCAGACTATACCTTTTACCAAAAAATACACAAAGACACACGAAACCCTCCTGGGAGACCAATCGTCTCAGGGAGGGCTTCGATTTTGAGTAATTCTGCCATATTTCTAGACAGAATTTTACAAGAACATGTTGGCAAAATGAAGTCATACATTTGTGACACTTCTGATTTCATCAGTAAAATCAATGATAGAGGTTCCGGAGGACGCCATCTTGGCATCCATGGACATAGCTAGTTTATACACTTCAATTTCTCATGATAAAGGTATAACAGCCATTAAAAATGTACTTCCTAAAACTTCCCTTTCAATTCCATGTCAAGACTTCCTATTGAAATTGTTACATATGATACTCACATGTCATTATTTTACATTCAATAGACAATACTACCTGCAGCGGATCAGGACTGCCATGGGCAGTCCCGTCGCACTAACGTACGCAAATCTTTTTGTTGATCATCTTGAGGAAACATCTGTCTGTCTCCCACCACTCCCGGAATCTCCTGGGGTGGTGGAGATTCATAGACAATGTTTTCCTGATTTGGAAGGGTACAGAAGTGGAACTTATTGAATTTTGGGACTTTCTGAAGAGGATTGATAAAGATATAAAATTTACCATGACACATTCCTCTTCACCGGTTGCGTTTCTAGACACCCTGGTATACAAACAGGGGAAGAGATTAATGACAGATATGTACGTTAAATCCACTGATAAAAACACCCTGCTGAGATATGAATCTAATCATCCTATACAAATGAAAAGGGACCTGCCCAAAAGCCAGTTTTTAAGAGCTAAGAGGATAGTGGCAGATGAACATAAATGAGAGAGGGCTGTATCAGTCTTAGCCAACCATTTTTACCAAAGGGGTTACCCTAAATCCCTAACTGAGCAACAAAAAAATGAGGAAGCGGAGTTGGATAGAACCAATCTATTTACCCAACATCGGGAAAACGTATTCCATTTGTCACTATGTATAACTCCCTCAGTCCGGAGATAGCCAGGATAGTTAACAAATATTGGCACATTATCCAACATAGTTATCCACATATTGAGGAATTTCACAACAGACCTTTGATGTCCTATAGGAGGGCACCTAATATCAGAGACATGATTGTCAAGACAGAGGTAACATTACGCAAGAAAACACCACTTACCTTTCTGGGTCCCAGAGTCAGGGGGGGCTATCCATGTGGTAACTGTGTACACTGTAGACATGTACAGAGGGGTCACATGTTTATACATCCAGGGACAGGTTACGTCTTATGGTGCCCATGTAATTTAATTTACCTAGGGGAAACGACCTATGATGCAAAAACGAGAATGAACCAACATCGTTATAATATAAGAAAATGTAAACAAAATCTCCCTGTGCCAAAACAATTTTTTGAAAAAAATCATAAAGAAGGTGATCTGAAAATGATGTTCATTGATCAAATATCTCCTCCTACACGTGGAGGTGATAAAGTGTCCATGTTAAAACGTAGGGAGCTAGAATGGATTTTCCGTTTGAACTCCCTCAGGCCCCAAGGACTTAATGTAGACTTTAAGATTCTACCCCGATATTGTTATTCCAGATAAATATATAACTAGGATGTAGCTACAATTATCTTTCGATGTATGCGGATACAGCATTATCCGATGATCTGTGAATACATCTTTTATGCTGAGATTTTACTATTTACATATGATTTAATATGTTTTTGTAAATAATTTTTCCTATTTTCTATCTTAGACTACTATGTTTGCAAGCTTATCACTCAGAGTGGATTAGGTGGCTCCACACCGGCAAGAACCTGCAGCATCACCAAGTATATTTTTTGCAATCATCTAGTTATGAGGTGTGAACAGCAACCAAGATACTTACCGATTTGGAACAAGGCAACTTTGCTCTGAACCCTTGGCCGCTGCAAAATGAGCCCCCACAGAGAACTGGTGATGTCCTGACGTGTGTGCTCCCGTGAACGAGGATGCCCTCCGGATGTCCCTTTGTCCATCTGTCTATCGATGGTTATCTGTGTTAATTGGCAGGTCTCAGTACAGCGCAACTGGCCGTATAGCGGGTTCTGCACATGCCTTCAGTACAATTTACATATGCTTGGATACCAAAACACCTCCTCTTTCTTTTGACACATCCAAGATGGCCGTGCGTTCCACTTGAGCGTGCGGTCCAAGAAACTTACATTGCGGTCGATGCTGAGGGAACTGCTGTTGTGTATGTGAGCGAACTAGATCTACTCTGATTAGTACAATGTTTATTACTTCTTTAAACTTCACTTTATGATCACGAATGTATACTTTGTATGCCCATTCTCACCTGTTTGTGGAAAACTCTTCCCCTACGCACTATGCTAATTTGATATAACGTGATTGGTCAACAGGTTGACGCATCACGCATACACAGATGCACTAGATTTTGTAATTACTTTGTCACATATATATATCACTGTTTTTCATGAATGTATTCACTGGCTTGAGAAAGCGAAATGTCGCTGTTTTTCCGTGTGTTTTTGACGCAATAAACACTTTTTCACTGAAGTCTGGAGTGCCGCAACCATTTTGTTTGCATTGTCTGAATAGACACCTCTTGGATCAAAGGTGAGGTAGCTGTTACCCAGCAAATCACCGACCACCTGAGTGCTGCGGATTTTTATACAATTTTTGATATGAATACACATAAGAGTGATATAACAGGGAATACACATAAGAGTGATATAACAGGAAATACACATAACGGAATACACATAAGAGTGATATAACAGGAAATACACATAAGAGTGATATAACAGGGAATACACATAACAGCGATATAACAGGGAATACACATAACAGCGATATAACAGGGAATACACATAACAGCAATATAACAGGGAACACACATAAGAGCGATATAACGGAATACACATAACAGCCATATAACAGGGAATACACATAACAGCCATATAACAGGGAATACACATAACAGTGATATAACAGGGAATATACATAACAGGGATATAACAGGGAATACACATAACAGGGATATAACAGGGAATACACATAACAGGGATATAACAGGGAATACACATAACAGATATAACAGGGAATATACATAACAGATATAACAGGGAATACACATAACAGATATAACAGGGAATACACATAAGAGCAATATATCAGGGAATACACATAATAGTGATATAACAGGGGATACACATAACAGCGATATAACAGGGAATACACATAACAGGGATATAACAGGGAATACACATAACAGCGATATATCAGGGAATACACATAACAGGGATATAACAGGGAATACACATAACAGCGATATATCAGGGAATACACATAACAGGGATATAACAGAATACACATAAGAGTGATATAACGGAATACACATAAGAGTGATATAACAGGAAATACACATAAGAGTGATATATCAGGGAATACACATAACAGCCATATAACAGGGAATACACATAACAGGGATATAACAGGGAATACACATAAGAGTGATATAACAGGGAATACACATAACAGCCATATAACAGGGAATACACATAACAGCCATATAACAGGGAATACACATAACAGCAATATAACAGGGAATACACATAAGAGCGATATAACAGAATACACATAACAGCCATGTAACAGGGAATACACATAAGAGCGATATAACAGGGAATACACAACAGTGATATAACATGGAATACACATAACAGCGATATAACAGGGAATACACATAACAGCGATATAATAGGGAATACACATAAGAGTGATGATATAACAGGGAATACACATAACAGTGATATAACAGGGAATACACATAACAGCGATATAACAGGGAATACACATAACAGCGATATAACAGGGAATACACATAACAGCGATATAACAGGGAATACACATAACAGGGATATAACAGGGAATACACATAAGAGTGATGATATAACAGGGAATATACACAACAGCTATATAACAGAATACACATAACAGCGATATATCAGGGAATACACATAACAGGGATATAACAGAATACACATAAGAGTGATATAACGGAATACACATAAGAGTGATATAACAGGAAATACACATAAGAGTGATATATCAGGGAATACACATAACAGCCATATAACAGGGAATACACATAACAGGGATATAACAGGGAATACACATAAGAGTGATATAACAGGGAATACACATAACAGCCATATAACAGGGAATACACATAACAGCAATATAACAGGGAATACACATAAGAGCGATATAACAGAATACACATAACAGCCATGTAACAGGGAATACACATAAGAGCGATATAACAGGGAATACACATAAGAGCGATATAACGGAATACACATAAGAGCGATATAACAGGGAATACACATAACAGATATAACAGGGAATACACATAACAGCGATATAATAGGGAATACACATAAGAGTGATGATATAACAGGGAATATACACAACAGTGATATAACATGGAATACACATAACAGCGATATAACAGGGAATACACATAACAGCGATATAATAGGGAATACACATAAGAGTGATGATATAACAGGGAATACACATAACAGTGATATAACAGGGAATACACATAACAGCGATATAACAGGGAATACACATAACAGCGATATAACAGGGAATACACATAACAGGGATATAACAGGGAATACACATAAGAGTGATGATATAACAGGGAATATACACAACAGCTATATAACAGAATACACATAACAGCGATATAACAGGGAATATACATAACAGTGATATAACAGGGAATACACATAACAGATATAACAGGGAATACACATAACAGCGATATAATAGGGAATACACATAAGAGTGATGATATAACAGGGAATACACATAACAGAGATATAACAGGGAATACACATAACAGAGATATAACAGGGAATACACATAACAGGGATATAACGGAATACACATAACAGCCATATAATAGGGAATATACATAACAGTGATATAACAGGGAATACACATAACAGATATAACAGGGAATACACATAACAGCGATATAATAGGGAATACACATAACAGATATAACAGGGAATACACATAACAGCGATATAACAGGGAATACACATAACAGCGATATAACAGGGAATACACATAACAGCGATATAACAGGGAATACACATAACAGGGATATAACAGGGAATACACATAAGAGTGATGATATAACAGGGAATATACACAACAGCTATATAACAGAATACACATAACAGCGATATAACAGGGAATATACATAACAGTGATATAACAGGGAATACACATAACAGATATAACAGGGAATACACATAACAGCGATATAATAGGGAATACACATAAGAGTGATGATATAACAGGGAATACACATAACAGAGATATAACAGGGAATACACATAACAGGGATATAACGGAATACACATAACAGCCATATAATAGGGAATATACATAACAGTGATATAACAGGGAATACACATAACAGATATAACAGGGAATACACATAACAGCGATATAATAGGGAATACACATAACAGATATAACAGGGAATACACATAACAGCGATATAACAGGGAATACACATAACAGCGATATAACAGGGAATACACATAACAGCGATATAACAGGGAATACACATAACAGGGATATAACAGGGAATACACATAAGAGTGATGATATAACAGGGAATATACACAACAGCTATATAACAGAATACACATAACAGCGATATAACAGGGAATATACATAACAGTGATATAACAGGGAATACACATAACAGCGATATAACAGGGAATATACATAACAGTGATATAACAGGGAATACACATAACAGATATAACAGGGAATACACATAACAGCGATATAATAGGGAATACACATAAGAGTGATGATATAACAGGGAATACACATAACAGAGATATAACAGGGAATACACATAAGAGTGATGATATAACAGGGAATACACATAACAGATATAACAGGGAATACACATAACAGCGATATAATAGGGAATACACATAAGAGTGATGATATAACAGGGAATACACATAACAGAGATATAACAGGGAATACACATAACAGCGATATAACAGGGAATATACTGTACATAACAGCGATATAACAGGGAATATACTGTACATAACAGCGATATAACAGGGAATATACACAACAGTGATATAACAGGGAGTAATGTGTGACGCCTTCTCCCGTCTATGTCTTAGGCTTTATTCCCCGCATTGTGATAATCTTGCCGGCCACTGGCCGCTCCTCTTCGTCTGGACTACAATAGCCTGACCCTTATATACAGTATAATTGCTGTTTTACAGGAAACTTCATCCCCATCGGTGAGACAGTGCAGTGGTCGGATAACTACAGAGATATGATGTACAAGCTGGAAGATGCTGAACTCAACCCAAACTACTCGGACTTCATTGTCCCCATCCTAGTATACAGGTGAGTGGGGCTGTAGATATGGATGTGGTAACCCATGATGTACGCCACAGTGGTATATGCCCTATCTGGGTCCAAAACACATTTAGAGGGTGAATAAGTACTCACCGCGTCTTCATACAACAATCATTGTTTGTTTATATTCCAAAAGTGCAGCGTGTACAACATAGGCTTACGGTGGATAGGTAATCGTTTCCAACACCATCATCACCGCCATAACCACCACCATAACCATCATTATACCCACCCTAACCATCATCACCGCCACAATGACCACCATAATTATACCCACCCTAACCATCATCACCGCCATAACCACCACCATAACCATCATTATACCCACCCTAACCATCATCACCACCATAACCACCACCATTAACATCATTATACCCACCCTAACCATCATCACCGCCACAATGACCACCATAATTATACCCAACCTAACCATCATCACCGCCACAACAACCACCATAACCATAATTATACCCACCCTAACCATCATCACCGCCACAACAACCACCATAACCATAATTATACCCACCCTAACCATCATCACCGCCACAACAACCACCATAACCATAATTATACCCACCCTAACCATCATCACCGCCATAACCACCACCATAACCATAATTATACCCACCCTAACCATCATCACCGCCATAACCACCACCATAACCATAATTATACCCACCCTAACCATCATCACCGCCACAACAACCACCATAACCATAATTATACCCACCCTAACCATCATCACCGCCATAACCACCACCATAACCATAATTATACCCACCCTAACCATCATCACCGCCATAACCACCACCATAACCATCATTATACCCACCCTAACCATCATCACCACCATAACCACCACCATTAACATCATTATACCCAACCTAACCATCATCACCGCCACAACAACCACCATAACCATAATTATACCCACCCTAACCATCATCACCGCCACAACAACCACCATAACCATAATTATACCCACCCTAACCATCATCACCGCCACAACAACCACCATAACCATAATTATACCCACCCTAACCATCATCACCGCCATAACCACCACCATAACCATAATTATACCCACCCTAACCATCATCACCGCCATAACCACCACCATAACCATAATTATACCCACCCTAACCATCATCACCGCCACAACAACCACCATAACCATAATTATACCCACCCTAACCATCATCACCGCCATAACCACCACCATAACCATTATCATCATCACCACTAATATGTCCTGTATGTTTTTACAGTGCCACATGTACATTATCAGATGATGACCGGGAAGAAGTAAAAGCATTTATGGAAAACTGTGTGAGGATGACAGGTAATACACGTGCAGATATAGAGGACTATGCGGACATCTTCTCTTCTTCCTCCTGTAACATATATAAAGGTTTCCATCATGTCCTCCCTTTCCCTTCTTCCTCCTGTAACATATATAAAGGTTTCCATCATGTCCTCCCTTTCCCTTCTTCCTCCTGTAACATATATAAAGGTTTCCATCATGTCCTCCCTTTCCCTTCTTCCTCCTGTAACATATATAAAGGTTCCCATCATGTCCCTACTTTCCCTTCTTCCTCCTGTAACATATATAAAGGTTTCCATCATATCCTCCCTTTCCCTTCTTCCTCCTGTAACATATATAAAGGTTTCCATCATATCCTCCCTTTCCCTTCTTCCTCCTGTAACATATATAAAGGTTTCCATCATGTCCTCCCTTTCCCTTCTTCCTCCTGTAACATATATAAAGGTTTCCATCATGTCCCCCCTTTCCCTTCTTCCTCCTGTAACATATATAAAGGTTTCCATCATGTCCTCCCTTTCCCTTCTTCCTCCTGTAACATATATAAAGGTTTCCATCATGTCCCTCCTTTCCCTTCTTCCTCCTGTAACCAGGGCCGCTTTAACCAGAGGGCACATGGTGCACGTGCACCGGGCCCCCTGGTTAAAGGGGCCCCCCCGAGCAGGCCGGCCGTTGCTATGTGCGACCAGTGCGGTCGCACAGGGCTCCGGCCACCAGCCTGTCAGGGGGGAGCGCCATGGATGGGTAATCTACTTACCCCTCCATGGCGCCCCCTGCAGGGCCCCCCCGTCCGCCGCTGCCCCCGTCCGCTGCTGCTGCGGCGCTTCAGCGCTGCAGCAGCAGCGACACTGACAGAGAGAGAGCCATTGGCTCCCTCCCTGTCAGTCACTCTTGTGGCCGCACTTCCTGCGGTCACAAGAGGCCGCCCTCTCCCTCTAGCGCCCGACGTCACTGGAGCGTCGGCGCGAGGGTAAGGGGAGTGCAGCCTCTTGTGACCGCAGGAAGTGCGGCCACAAGAGGGAAGAGAAGAGGAACGCGTGGACCCAGGTGAGTAACAGTGTTTGTTTTTTTCAATGTTATATGGGAGGGGGAGCTATATACTATTGGGGAGCACAGGGGGCTATATACTATGGGGGAGCACAGGGGGCTATATACTATGGGGGAGAACAGGGGGCTATATACTATGGGGGAGAACGGGGGCTATATACTATTGGGGAGCACAGGGGAGCTATATACTATGGGGGAGCACAGGGGGCTATATACTATTGGGGAGCACAGGGGAGCTATATACTATGGGGGAGAACAGGGGGCTATATACTATGGGGGAGAACGGGGGCTATATACTATGGGGGAGAACGGGGGCTATATACTATTGGGGAGCACAGGGGGGCTATATACTATGGGGGAGAACGGGGGCTATATACTATTGGGGAGCACAGGGGGCTATATACTATGGGGGAGCACAGGGGAGCTATATACTATGGGGGAGCACAGGGGAGCTATATACTATGGGGAGCACAGGGGGCTATATACTATGGGGGAGAACAGGGGGCTATATACTATGGGGGAGAACGGGGGCTATATACTATTGGGGAGCACAGGGGGGCTATATACTATGGGGGAGAACGGGGGCTATATACTATTGGGGAGCACAGGGGGGCTATATACTATGGGGGAGAACGGGGGCTATATACTATTGGGGAGCACAGGGGGCTATATACTATGGGGGAGAACGGGGGCTATATACTATTGTGGAGCACAGGGGGCTATATACTATGGTGGAGCACAGGGGGCTATATACTATGGGGGAGCACAGGGGGCTATATACTATGGGGGAGCACAGGGGAGCTATATACTATGGGGGAGCACAGGGGGCTATACACTATGGGGGAGCACAGGGGAGCTATATACTATTGGAGAGCACAGGGGGCTATATATTATGGAGAGCACAGGGGGGCTATATACTATTGAGGGGGAGCACAGGGGGCTATATACTATTGGGGGAGAGCACAGGGGGGCTATATACTATTGGGGGGAAGCACAGGGGGGCTATATACTATTGGGGGAGAGCACAGGGGGCTATATACTATTGTGGGAGAGCACAGGGGGGCTATATACTATTGTGGGAGAGCACAGGGGGGCTATATACTATTGTGGGAGAGCATAGGGGGGCTATATACTATTGGGGGAGAGCACAGGGGGGCTATATACTATTGTGGGTGAGCACAGGGGGCTATATACTACTGGGGAGAGTGCACAGGGGGGCTATATACTAATGGGGGAGCGCACAGGAGGGCTGTATATAACTGGAGGAGCACATGAGGGTCTATATACTACAGGGACACCTTAAAACTATGGAGGCACAGAGGGGTGTAACTATGTAGGAGTACAGAGGGGTGTAACTACTGTATAGGGGTACAAGGGACCTAACTACTGTATGTGTTGGAGCCTAAAATATTTGTCTGGCAGATTCTGGAGAGAAGATTCACAGCCAGGAGAAGACTTCAAGGTGGCCCACGCTGGATGGAGAGAAAAAGAAAAGGTGACAGACTCTGATCGGAGAAGACGCCTCCGGTGAGTCACTGGATGTAACTTCACTCTGTTATAGGCTTGTACTGATAGGGGTCATGGTGTGGCGGTATTATGTAATGGTATCAATGGTGATATCTTTCTGTTTTGTTTAGTGCAGTTTTTATGTAATATGTAATCACTGAATGGTGGAAATAGTGTTATAAGGTAACTACTGTATGTATTGGGGCTCTTGATACAGTGTGGGGGCAAATTCAGTACATTATACAATGTGCAGAAAGGTAAGGGGGGGCCCACTCTTGAGGGCTGTGCACTGGGCCCACCAATGTATTAAAACGGCCCTGCCTGTAACATATATAAAGGTTTCCATCATGGAATTGATACGGATGTGACGAATTGGCCGATCACAACATTAAAGGGAACCTGTCACCCCCCGTGCCGGGGTGACAGGCTCCCGACCCCCCGTTAGAGACCCCTATACTTACCTAATCCCGCCGGGTCCCGCTTCTGGATTCGGTCGGGTCCCGGAGATCTCAGCCGCTGCAGCCCGGCGCGCGCGCTGACAGATGAGTCCAACGCTCATAGAGAATGACGGAGCGCTGGACTCTCCTGTCATTCTCTATGGGTGTTGGACTCATCTCTCAGCGCGCGCGCCGGGCTGCAGCGGCTGAGATCTCCGGGACCCGACCGAATCCAGAAGCGGGACCCGGCGGGATGAGGTAAGTATAGGGGTCTCTAACGGGGGGTCGGGAGCCTGTCACCCCGGTACGGGGGGTGACAGGTTCCCTTTAAGGCTAGGTTCACACTATTTACAAATGACATCCCTCTCTCATAATAACGACCGTCATTGCACAAATAACGTCTGTTATTTTTTAATTGTGCACTATGATGGTAGCTGTTATGAAGGATGGTGGACATTTTCACATAGTGTGAACATAGCCCAATGGTTGATGGTCTGCTGTTCTGGGTGCATGTTCTGATGTCACTAGGTGGTAAGGTTGTATCCCACCCATCATACACAACATCTGCTCACACCTCTGTCTCTTACAGGAGTCGTCCCCATCGTTGTCATCACCAAGAAAAAAAGTGGAAACTTCCTTGAGATTGAGAACGCATTTAAGCGTATGGGAGCGGAGGTTATTATATCCATAGAGAACTACACTGAGAGGGACCACATCAAAACTCACGGGAGAAACAGAGATATCCTGACCATCATCTACCGAGCCCTGACCGATGTCACGTTCCGCCTGGGACAGGACAGAAACCCCCGGAAAGACTGGGTGAGAAGGAAGAAGTTCCTGCTGGATTATATACACCGGGCTGACCGGGAGAAGAGAGAACAAGAGTGGAGACAAGAGGAAGAAAGGAGAAGAAGAGAAGAAGAAAGGAGAAGACAAGAAGAAAGGAGAAGAAGAGAGGAGGAAGAAAGGAGAACTCAGCAAGAAATGTTAAGAGAGGTAGAAAAGTTTATACAGGAAGAAGATAGAAGACAGAAACAAAAAAGTGGAGGCTGCGTTATATTTTAGAAACTACGTAACCTGATGACATCAGCGACGCCGATGGAAAGAGTGAAGAAATAGATGAGTGTTTCTGATGGTTTTCTTTTATAATCCGGTGTAACAGGCCAGAGTATACCCCCAGCCCAGACTATACCCGGTGTAACAGAGTATATACCCCCAGCCCATACTATACCCGGTGTAACAGAGTATATACCCCCAGCCCGGACTATACCCGGTGTAACAGAGTATATACCCCCAGCCCGGACTATACCCGGTGTAACAGAGTATATACCCCCAGCCCAGACTATACCCGGTGTAACAGAGTATATACCCCCAGCCCAGACTATACCCGGTGTAACAGAGTATATACCCCCAGCCCGGACTATACCCGGTGTAACAGAGTATATACCCCCAGCCCAGACTATACCCGTTGTAACAGAGTATATACCCCAAGCCCGGACTCTACCCGGTGTAACAGAGTATATACCCCCTGCCCAGACTATACCCGGTGTATATACCCCCAGCCCAGACTATACCCGGTGTAACAGAGTATATACCCCCTGCCCAGACTATACCCGGTGTATATACCCCCAGCCCATACTATACCCGGTGTAACAGAGTATATACCCCCAGCCCAGACTATACCCGGTGTAACAGAGTATATACCCCCAGCCCAGACTATACCCGGTGTAACAGAGTATATACCCCCAGCCCAGGCTATACCCGGTGTAACAGAGTATATACCCCCAGCCCAGACTCTACCCGGTGTAACAGAGTATATACCCCCAGCCCAGACTATACCCAGTGTATATACCCCCAGCCCAGACTATACCCAGTGTAACAGAGTATATACCCCCAGCCCAGACTATACCCGGTGTAACAGAGTATATACCCCCAGCCCGGACTCTACCCGGTGTAACAGAGTATATACCCCCAGCCCGGACTCTACCCGGTGTAACAGAGTATATACCCCCAGCCCAGACTATACCCGGTGTAACAAGAGTATATACCCCCAGCCCGGACTCTACCCGGTGTAACAAAGTATATACCCCCAGCCCGGACTATACCCGGTGTAACAGAGTATATACCCCCAGCCCAGACTATACCCAGTGTAACAGAGTATATACCCCCAGCCCGGACTCTACCCGGTGTAACAGAGTATATACCCCCAGCCCAGACTATACCCGGTGTAACAGGCCAGAGTATATACCCCCAGCCCAGACTTTACCCGGTGTAACAGAGTATATACCCCCAGCCCAGACTATACCCAGTATAACAGAGTATATAGGGGGGGCGTGGCCTGGCTATGGAGGGGTGAAGACACGCTTTCTGTAGGCTCCGCTGACAGGGCGCCAAACAGCCTTCCTATACACCCCTAATCAGCTCCAAAACACCCTCAAATGGTGGGTGGTCGGCGAAAGACTAGACCCAGCACCAGTTCCGCCCGTTCCCGGCCCGCCCGCGGCAGTTTGGAGCAATATTTCCCTGCTGCGAACCGCGGCCTAGCTGACCGGCCTGCAGCCTCCATACTCCCCGGCTCTCGCGTGACCAGAGCGTCCGCGGCCGCCGCTCGTACCTGTCCAGAGCGGAGCTCCTGTAGCCCGGAAGGCGTCCCACTGTCGGCAGCCGAGGAGGTACGTGCTCCGGTCCCGGAATCCCCCACACCGGTGATACCGGGCTCCCGCTGTGCCGTCCGTGCGGGGCCTCCGGCGGCTCCCTGCCAGCTTCCTGACGCGGCCCCTGCTGACTTCCTCCTTGCACGGCCTCCGCTGACCCCCCGGCCGTCTGTTATCTCTGGGGCAGAGTCTCGGGAGCAGGAGACCACCGGTGCCCGGATTGGGGGAGCTGAGGAGACCTGCTTGCCACAGACTCAACAACATCTGGGCTGCATTATGTCCTCACTCTCTCCTGCTGCACTACCATTCTCCTCCACTGGGGACAGTATGATACACAGTGCTGGCTCTGCTATGTCTGTTAACCCCGGGAGCGCTGCTGTACCCAATAATCCCCTGTGTGCTGCCTCATCCAGCCCCTCTATGAACTCTGCTGCCTCCATTAACCCTGTGTGTGCTACCTCATCCGGCACTACTATGAACGCTATGCCTTCCATTAACCCTGTGACCTCCGCTGCACCAATTAACCCCGTGCATGCCAATATGGAGTGGGATTGGAGAGAATACATGAAATTGCTCCCTACGCGTTCGGACATGGAAAAGTTTGTGGAACGCTTGGAAACTTCCTACAAGCAGGAATTGAATTCTCTGAAATCTGAGGTCCATACGTTGGAGACGAAAATCTCTGATGTCGCAGCAGACCACAATTCCTTAGTCTCCACTGTGGATAATGTCCAGGTTACGCTTGCGAATCAGGAGAGTCAGATCCGGCACCTTTACAGACTCCATGATGATGCTGAAAATCGGAGTCGCCGGAATAACATCCGTATCCGAGGGTTGCCAGAAGCGACTCGAGCAAACGATCTCATCCCATCTCTCCAAGATTTATTCGCTTCCATCCTCAAACGTCCACCAGGCGCAGAGTTTGAAATTGATAGAGCTCATCGTACACTGGGCCCGGTCTCTCGTGATGTGAATAGGCCTCGTGATGTCATCTGCAGGCTCCATCATTACAGAATAAAAGATGAGATCATGAAGGCGGTGCGCAACATGGACTTTGTTGACTTTGATGGAGCTCAATTGATCTTTCTCCAGGATTTGTCCAGAGCTACGCTGTCCCAACGACGTTCCCTCAAGCCTCTATTGGAGCTGCTCCGTGAACGTGATATACCATACTCTTGGGGCTTTCCCTTCCAGCTGGTGGTTCGCAGACAAGGCAAGCGGGTAGAGCTCCATACTCCAGAAGATTTACCGGCCTTTCTGATGGCCTTGGATCTTCCTCATATAACTTTGCCGGACTGGGATCCGCTATTGTCATTTCCCACTGGTAGGCCTGTTCGCCCGCCTGGAACTGCTGCCCCGGATGATTGAGGACGCTATGCGGATCCGGCATTTTCATGCCTCACAGAGTCTTCCATGCTGTGGATGTATCTTTTTCTTCTCTTTTTGGTGTTGGCTACCATATGTTATGTTGTTATTTTTCTCTGGCCAACGTCATTGTGTTCAGTATAGTTCATATGTTCTTATTCTAGATAATATGTTTCCCACATCGAATGCTTTTTGAGTGGGGAGAGGTTTCGCGGCCTGGCCGCCCACCACGAGTTGCTCTGTTCTGTTTACATTTTTTGCCCGCATTTATGAAAAGTGTATTGCTTATTAGCATTTTCCATTTTTGGTGCCCTGTCGCGGACTCGCAGACCTTCCTCTGTTAGTCCGTCTCTCATTAGTTTAAGACGCTTTAGGCGTTCTTGTACCCATTTGGGTTTTTTCCCGGTAGTGTAGCTACTACCTGGATACGGAGGTTTTCCTCTACGGGGAACCTTCTCTTTCCGACTGCAGGTTCAGTCTTCTGCTCTGTGTTTTCGATTCTCCTTTTATCTCTTTCTCTCTATTTTTCTTTTTCTTATTCTACTTTCTTTTTTCCTCTTCTCCCCTCTTTGGGTCTTCTCCTGAGGTGGGGGGATGGCTGGGATGGACATTAAGCTGGCGTCTCTCAATGTCAGAGGACTGAATGTCCCGCAGAAGCGGGCTCAAATTATCTACTCTATGCATAGACAAAAAGTGCATATCTTACTATTGCAGGAAACGCATTTTAAGACCTCACAGACTCCGCGCATGCGTCTCAATTACTACAATGTCTGGTCCCACAGCACTAATCCTACTGCCAAATCCAAAGGTGTCTCCATTGCTTTGCATAAGTCTCTGCCACATAAATTGCTAGATACTCTGGTTTGTCCTCAGGGACGATATGTTTTCCTCAAAATCGAGATACAAAACCGGGTGTACACTGTTGGAAATATATACCTTCCCAACTCCAATCAGGGTAGTACGTTGCGCGCTATACTTAGGACTGCCTCCACCTTTATTGACGGTTTGTTGATTCTAGGTGGGGACTTTAACCTAGTTATGGATCCTTCCCTGGATACCTCCTCTGGCAGGACCGCTGTGCCACGCTCTGAGTGTGCGTTGGCGAGGTCGACCCTTAGTCTACATAAACTGGTTGATGTTTGGAGAGTCCTTCATCCTCAGGGTAAGGATTTTACCCATTATTCTGATGCACATCGCACATATGGTAGGCTGGACATGTTTTTTGTGGCGCAGTTTGCGTTGACTCTGAGCCCTGCGGCCAGCATAGGCACTGCCCTGTGGTCGGATCATTCTCCTATCTTTTTGTCCTTACAACTGCCGGGGTTGGTACCCAGGGAATGGTCGTGGAGGCTGAATGAGTCGCTTCTTCGGGATGTGGCATGCAAAGCGGCTGTGTCGCAGACAATACAGGACTTCGTGCGAGACCATGCTTCTGATGACACCCCCCTGCCTCTGCAATGGGAGGCTCTTAAATGTGTTGTTAGGGGGACTCTGATTCAGCATGGGGCTCGGCTTAAGAGAGAGAAAAGCGCAAAAATTGTAGAGTTGCTAGGTCGGGTTGAGGCACTTTCCACAGCCCATAAACGGAATGCCACTGATGAGAACTGGACTGCACTGACCCTGGCTAGGGAACAACTAAAAGATACTCTTGCTCAGTCCTCCTCCTCTCAGCAGGAACGGTACCGTAGCTTTCTCTATGAACATGCCAATAAGAGCGGCAGAGCTATGGCCCGCTTAATTCATCCGAGAACGCAGGTTACGCACATCCCTAGTCTCCTTGATCACCAGGGCAAGGCGGTACATAATCCCAAAGAAATCACAGCTCTTTTTCGCTCCTATTTCTCCTCTCTCTATAATACTAAGGGCCGTTTCTCGGAGCTGCCAGTGGAGGAAATGGAGACTAGGGTGTCCGCGTATCTGTTAGACACGGCATTACCTACCGTTCCTGCGGAGTCGGCTGAGGAATTGGAAGCTCCCCTCACGGAGGATGAGTTTCGGGCAGCCATTACTAACACTAAAGGGGGTAAGAGTCCGGGGCCTGATGGCTTTACTGCCGGATTTTTCAAAACATTTAAGGAATTGTTAGTTCCGTTTATGACTGAGTGCTTTAATGACGTTTCTGCTTCCTGTCCCTTCCCTCGCCAGTCCTTGGAGGCGCATGTGGTGGTCCTGCCCAAACCTGGTAAGGACCCCAAATACTGCAAAAATTACCGCCCTATTTCCCTCATTAACTGTGATCTCAAACTCTATGCTAAGGTACTGGCAACTCGTCTGAGTCTCCTTATCCCCCAAATCATCCATGTCGACCAGGTTGGTTTCGTACCGGGCAGGGAGGCGAGGGACAATACCCTTCGGACGCTTTCGCTGCTGTCGTGGGCTGGCCGTTCGGGATCCCCTCTGTGCTTACTCTCAGTTGACGCTGAAAAGGCTTTCGATAGAGTGCATTGGGGGTTCCTGCGGTCGGTTCTGGCAGGGGTGGGACTTGGTCCGCAATTTGTAGATAAGATCATGGCGTTGTACTCCTGCCCGTCAGCTCGTGTTCGGGCCAATGGCATACTCTCTAGCTCATTTACGATTCACAATGGTACACGCCAGGGTTGTCCCTTGTCTCCCACGCTTTATATTCTCACAATGGAACACCTGGCTGTGGCCCTACGACGAAATCCTACAATCCAGGGGGCAGTATTTGGACAGGACCACCACAAATTGGCACTCTATGCGGACGACCTGCTTCTATATATATCCTCTCCTATCACTTCCCTTCCCTCCATTCTCCAGGAATTTCAGCGGTTTGGGGACCTTAGTAATTTTAAGGTCAACCTGTCTAAAACTGAGGGTCTCAACGTTTCAATCCCACAAGAGACATTTGGTGTGGTCGGGGCCTCCTTTCCTTTTCAGTGGCATGCGGACTCTATTGTATATCTTGGTGTTAGAGTCCCCTCCGCTCTTAGCTCTCTCTTTGCCTTGAATTACACTCCCCTGCTGAATAAGGTCTTGTCGGAAATGACCTCCTACTTCTTAAAACCAGCTTCCTGGTTTGGGCGGATGGCTATTGTAAAAATGGATGTCCTTCCAAAGCTGCTGTACATCTTCCAGACTGTACCCATTGTCGTGCCGGTGGCCTTTTTCAGGACCCTGCGCCGTGCCATCTCAAAATTTATCTGGGGCAAGAGCAGGCCACGGATCAAATACTCCACTCTCACACAGTCCAGATCCCTGGGTGGCATGGGTCTCCCTGATTTACGCTCTTATCATGAGGCAGCGGTTCTGCGTGGGGTCCTGGACTGGGTGCACGGCAGGGGTCTGAAGAGATGGGTGGACCTGATGTTTTCCCTGTGCCCGGTTGACCCCCCTGTCCTTCCCTGGATACTTCCTGAAGACCGTCAGGTTTTCTCCGGTCTCCCTTTTCTGATGTCTCATACACTTTGTGTCTGGGATAGATGGGTCGCTAAGTGGGGGTTATCTGTTACCCCTGGGCCGCTCTCCCCTATTCTCCAGAATCCGAAATTCCAGCCCGGACGGCAGACACACACGTTCCTGTTATGGGACCGATCTGTCAGTCCTAGAATACGTGACTGCATGACGGGCAGGACAGTTTCTTCTTTGGCTTCTCTCCAAGCCCAGTCTGCGAGAGGTCGGCTGTCCTGGCTGGAACATAATCAGTTGGTCTCTTTCATTCAGGCCCTCTTCCCGCGGGACACTTACAACCCGACACTCACTGACTTCGACAACCTAGTTGTCTCCACATCTGCCATTCCGCATTGCATCTCAGTTATTTACCAGATCTTGATCAATACCGCTAACCCTGACAGAGCTTCTTTCTTTGATAAATGGGAAGCAGACCTCAACACCTCTTTTGATTCGCAGTCTGTCCAGACGATATGCGAACTAACCCACGGCATTTCCATGGCTGCTAAAGCTAAGGAAAAGAACTACAAAATTATCTCGAGGTGGTATTACTGCCCGGTCACCTTGCATAAAATGTTCCCTGAGGCTTCGGATCGCTGCTGGCGGTGCCTAACGGAGGCTGGTGATATGTTGCACGTTTGGTGGGCTTGCCCGGGGATCCGTGACTTCTGGGACAAAGTCTTGGGAATCTACAATGCGTACTCTGGACAGACTGTTGTCAACTCTCCTCAACTGACTTTACTATCTAAACTACCGGGTTCTCTCTCTAAGTCCAAAAAGGGACTCTTGCGACACTTTCTGACTGCTGCTCGCATGGTTATCCCCCGGCACTGGAAGACTCCCCTTGTACCTACCCTGGCAGAATGGATGAGTGAGCTTAGAGACCTTGGCAGAATGGAAGAGTTAGTGGCTGAGGCCCATGACCGATCTGACAAATTTGAGAAAATATGGTTTCCTTGGCGCTTGTTCATGGATTCAGAGGAGTTTCTTGTTCTTACCCGCTAAATCCTGACACCCGGAGATTCTGTGGTTCTGGGATTGGCGAGTCTAACTGACTGTAGTGGTCATTTTCCTCCCCCTGCCATCCCCCTCCCTCCCTCTGCTCTTCTTTTCATCTTTGTTTTCCCTTTGTCTTTCTTTTCCCTTCCCTTTTTCTTTTTTCCTACATGCATATCCATCAATGTTACTTTTTGCTGACTGTTGGTTCTGTTTGGTGCCATGTGCACCTCTAGCAGCATTATGCTATAATTGATAGCTGCTTCTATTTGTATTCTTTTATAATATTAGAAAACCTGACACCATGCGACTTGCAGGTCGCAGTTTATTGCGTGTGATTTAATGTGTATCTGTTCTTCTGCATGGTTGCCAATAAAATCAGATTATACATAACAGAGTATATACCCCCAGCCCAGACTATACCCGGTGTATATACCCCCAGCCCAGACTATACCCAGTGTAACAGAGTATATACCCCCAGCCCAGACTATACCCGGTGTAACAGAGTATATACCCCCAGCCCAGACTATACCCAGTGTAACAGAGTATATACCCCCAGCCCAGACTATACCCGGTGTAACAGAGTATATACCCCCAGCCCGGACTCTACCCAGTGTAACAGAGTATATACCCCCAGCCCAGACTATACCCAGTATAACAGAGTATATACCCCCAGCCCAGACTATACCCGGTGTATATACCCCCAGCCCAGACTATACCCAGTGTAACAGAGTATATACCCCCAGCCCAGACTATACCCGGTGTAACAGAGTATATACCCCCAGCCCAGACTATACCCGGTGTAACAGAGTATATACCCCCAGCCCAGACTATACCCGGTGTAACAGAGTATATACCCCCAGCCCAGACTATACCCGGTGTAACACAGTATATACCCCCAGCCCAGACTATACCCAGTGTAACAGAGTATATACCCCCAGCCCAGACTATACCCGGTGTAACAGAGTATATACCCCCAGCCCAGACTATACCCGGTGTAACAGAGTATATACGCCCAGCCCAGACTCTACCTGGTGTAACAGAGTATATACCCCAGCCCAGACTATACCCGGTGTAACAGAGTATATACCCCCAGCCCAGACTATACCCGGTGTAACAGGCCAGAGTATATTCCCAGCCCTGCCCATACCCGGAGTTAAAATGGCCTAGACTAGATTATACCCCGGGGTATATTTCGGCCTAGGCCAATTCATCCCCCCTCAGGCCATTTTATACCCACATGATATCAGCAGCAGTGAGTGACAGACACAAGAAATACTTAATTTTTCTCCATGTTATTGGGGATTCGGCTTTGTCTTTGAGATAAGTGAGAAGCTACTGATGGAAATCCTAAAAATCTAAACACATAGGGAGAGATTTATCAAACATGGTGTAAAGTGAAACTGAATCAGATTCCACCTTTCATTTTCCAAAGAGTCTCTGAGGAATGAAAGGTGGAATCTGATTGGTTGCTAGGGGCAACTGAGCCAGTCTCACTTTACACCAAAATATATGCCCTGGGGTATACTGGGGCCTGGGCCAGGGGCGAGAAAACCAGTGAAGTAATAACATTATGGCCCGTAGAGATATAGCATGGCCTAGGCTGTTTTACACCCCCAGGTGTAGGGTTTATCCCCCAGGGTATACTGTGGCCTGGTTCGACATTAGATGAATACATTCTGGCCTGGATGAGTATACTCTGGCCTAGGCTATGTTACACCCTGGGGTATAGTTTGGCCTAGGCTATGTTACACCCCGGGGTATAGTCTGGCCTAGGCTATGTTACACCCCGGGGTATAGTCTGGCCTAGGCTATGTTACACCCCGGGGTATAGTTTGGCCTAGGCTTTGTTACACCCCAGGGTATACTTTGGTCTAGGCTATGTTACACCCTGGGGTATAGTCTGGTCTAGGCTATGTTACACCCCAGGGTATAGTCTGGCCTAGGCTATGTTACACCCCGGGGTATAGTTTGGTCTAGGCTATGTTACACCCCGGGGTATCGTTTGGCCTAGGCTATGTTACACACTGGGTATAGTCTGGCCTAGGCTATGTTACATCCCGGGGTATAGTTTGGTCTAGGCTATGTTACACCCCGGGGTATCGTTTGGCCTAGGCTATGTTACACCCCGGGGTATCGTTTGGCCTAGGCTATGTTACACCCCGGGGTATAGTTTGGCCTAGGCTATGTTACACCCCGGGGTATAGTTTGGCCTAGGCTATGTTACACCCCGAGGTATAGTTTGGTCTAGGCTATGTTACACCCCGAGGTATAGTTTGGTCTAGGCTATCTTACACCCCGGGGTATAGTTTGGCCTAGGCTATGTTACACCCCGGGGTATAGTTTGGCCCAGGCTATGTTACACCCCGGGGTATAGTTTGGCCTAGGCTATGTTACACCCTGGGGTATAGTTTGGCCTAGGCTATGTTACACCCCGGGGTATAGTTTGGCCTAGGCTATTTTGTACCCCGGGGTATAGTTTGGCCTAGGCTATGTTACACCCCGGGGTATAGTTTGGCCTAGGCTATGTTACACCCCGGGGTATAGTTTGGCCTAGGCTATGTTACACCCCGGGGTATAGTTTGGCCTAGGCTATGTTACACCCCGGGGTATACTCTGGCCTAGGCTATTTTGTACCCCGGGGTATAGTTTGGCCTAGGCTATGTTACACCCCGGGGTATAGTTTGGCCTAGGCTATGTTACACCCTGGGGTATCGTTTGGCCTAGGCTATGTCAGGGCCGTCTTTCCCATTGGGCAGGGTAGGCGGCTGCCCGGGGGCCTATGACTCATGGGGGGCCCCAGTGGCAGCCGCCTACCCTGCAGAAAGGAAGGGAAGCTGATAAGCCACGCTGTGCCCCCCTCTCCCCAGTACATTACAGGGCCGCACTACGCTGCGCACTGCCCCAGCGCTCTCCTCTCCTCACATAAATAAGCTGCAGGGCCGGCCTGTGATGTGGGCGGCTGAAGCTCCTCCCCCTCCGTTAAGCCCCGCCCCCTGTGGACTGGTCCCATGTTCCTCCTGGCCCGGACTTCCTGCCCCCAGCAGGCCTTGGGATGGTTATGTGCGGGGCCTCACAGCAGCTGCAGCCTGTGCTGCCATAGCAGGAGACCAGCAGTGTGGAGAGCAGGAGGCTACAGGCTGCTAACCTCCAGCTACAGGGCTTCCTGACCATCCCCCTGCTGTCCTGGGCTCCACTGCAGGAAATGTCAGGTACCTGGGGCTGTAGATAGCAGGGAGGTCGGGACAGAGAAGAGGGAGGAGCCTGCAGAGCTGGGCTGAGAGAAGAACACACACACACACCCCTACCCCTGTTCCCCCATAGCTGCCCCCTCTCCCCCAGGCTGCTTTGCCCCTGTCCACCTGTAGCTGATCTGTACCTCCCAAGCTGCAATGTGCACCCCCTCCCCCCCATACTGCATGTATGGCCAGGTTTGCATGTAAAAACAAGCCTAACATGTGTAAAGATTATATATATATATATATATATATATATATATATATATATATATATATATATAATCTTTACGCATGTTAGGCTTGGTTCCCATTTGTGTTTTTTTTTCTGCTCCTGAGCATTGAAGGAGAAGAATGAAAAAACCCCACAAATGCTGCAAAACTGCTCCAGATAGAAGGATACACACATACAGAACAATATGCATACAGATCGATGCACACCCATACAGAACCATACAGTACCATATATACCCATACAGAACCATACAAAAACATACACTACCATATTCACCCATACAGAACCATACAGTACAATATACACCCATACAGAACCATACAGTACCATATATACCCATACAGAACCATACAAAAACATACAGTACCATATTCACCCATACAGAACCATACAGTACAATATACACCCATACAGAACCATACAGTACAATATACACCCATACAGAACCATATTCACCCATACAGAACCATACAGTACAATATACACCCATACAGAACCATATAGAGCCATACAGTACAATATACACCCATACAGTACAATATACACCCATACAGTACAATATACACCCATACAGAACCATATAGAGCCATACAGTACAATATACACCCATACAGTACAATATACACCCATACAGAACAATATACACCCATACAGAACCATATAGAGCCATACAGTACAATATACACCCATACAGAACAATATACACCCATACAGTACAATATACACCCATACAGTACAATATACACCCATACAGTACAATATACACCCATACAGAACAATATACACCCATACAGAACCATACAGAACAATATACACCCATACAGAACCATACAGAACAATACACACCCATACAGAACTATACAGTACAATATACACCCATACAGAACAATATACACCCATACAGAACTATACAGTACAATATACACCCACATGGGGCTGCACAGCACAAGGTTAGGGGGGGAGGGGGATGCGGGGACTTGATCTTGGGTCGGGGGGCCCAGTTCACAGCTGTGCCCAGGGGCCCATAGTTTTGTTAAGACGGCCCTGGGCTATGTTACACCCCGGGGTATAGTCTGGCCCAGGCCATTTTATAATCTGGACGGGGGTTAAACTGGCCTGCTACATCGGGACGGTTTAGACCGGTATGGTGCAGGTATGCATCAGGATACTCCCAAAGATGTTCTGCCCACGGTGTGCCTGCCTAAGGGTCAAAGATCTCAATAGACCTGACATTGTCTACTACAAATACAACCTATACCAGAGATGGCGGTGGAGCGACAGTCCGAGGAGCGTGTGTCATGTTACAGTCTAAGGATCCTCCAGTTATTTGGACATATAAAAGTTTATATTGATCTGTGAGAGTCCCTATACAGATACACATAGAAATAAAGAGATGTCTCATTTTCCCCCACTGGGTGTCCCTCCTTCTCCCATGTTCTCTTATGTTGCAGTAACCTGGGGTTGCTAGGTTTTGTTAGCAGTGGGTGAGGTGTAGGGGTACTGATTAGACCCTTGCCATGGTGGCCAGAAGTGGTATGCCCACCCCTGAGTATATTGGCTTTGGCTTTGAAAAGGTAGAACCAGGTGTTTTGATGCAGGTGCAGAACAAAATGAGCACAGAGGACTGAGAAGAAGAAGAAGACCGCCTTATGCCAGAAAGGCCCACGGAGTGTCAGGTCTGGACGTATGAGTCCTGGGCTTGAACAACCGGGTGAAGCTGACCCCTCTAGGTTCCCTGAGAAGTTTGAGCTGGAATCAGTGGAGTCCGTCGGCTTGCAGGCACTTTGCTCCACTGCAGACAGATCCTCTTCCTGGATTGTCCTGACCAGGAATAGGATGGTTATCCCCGGGGAAGACAAGGTTTTCCCAGGTCACAGTTACCCCAGATCTGAGTTTAGCACTGCATACTCTCTCTACTCCCACAAAACTCTCTCTCTCTCTCTCTCTCTCTCACAGTCATCCCAATACAGTCAACTTTTATTGATCCACAGGTAAAACACAGGTCCATACAGATATATAGAATGCCATGCATTTCGACGTGTAATGTCTTAGTCACAGCATTGTTGTTAGAACACTATGGGGGGGAATTTATCAAGGACTTTGCGCCTAATTTTAGGTGAATAGTTGGATTTATGAACCAGTATTTAGCGAGCAAATATTTTTTAGATGCAACTTTTAAAATTTTTTATTAGCACCCAATTTATCATTTGCATTTTTCCTTAGATGCAGTCACTATGGCAGGGCTACATTGTATGAAATCAGTCACAAAATATTAGAACAAAATATCCACCAGTCCTCATTAGAAGAGTAGCACACATTAGGCTTCATTCAGACGGAGAGCAAAATCCCGCCAGCCTCCATGTCATAATGCCAGTCTATAAGAGGCTCGCGTGCCTCCTCTCTCTGCGCTGAAGAATGGACATGTTTATTCTTTAGCGCGGAGAGAGGAGGTGCACGAGCCTCCCATAGACTGGCATTATGACACGGAGGCTGGTGGGATTCTCCGCTGCGGAATTCCGCCAGTTTTGCTCCGTGTGAACGGAGCTTTAGACTCCTTAGTAAATGTCCCCCTATGTTTTTATGCAGTGACTAAGATGTTACACATCGAAACCCGTCACATTCTGTACATCTGTATAGACATTGCTTTACCCGTGGATTTAATCAATGTGGATGTAATGGGACGGCTGTACCGCTGACTTCTTTCCGGGAGATATACTTGCTTTGGGTTGGGAGTGGAACCTCTGTCTGTAGTGATCAGGTTGTACATACTTGTGTGTAATCAGCTTTTCTTAAAGGGGTTATCCAGTGCTACAAAAACATGGCCACTTTCCCCCCTCTCTTGTCTCCAGTTCAGGTGTTGTTTGCTATTGATCTCCATTTACTTCAATGGAACTGAGTTTGAAACCCCACCCAATCTGGAGACGAGAGGGGAAAAGTGGCCATGTTTTTGAAGCGCTGGATAACCCCTTTAATGGCAGGTGACAGGGGCAAGAACAGCTAAGCATGTTGGATTTTATCTGCCTGGTCTTTTTGTTCCAATTGAGATAAGCTGCCGACAGGTTTCTCCCCACTAAAAGCACATGCACACTTCACCATGCTAGGCCGGCATTGCTGACAGGTCTTACTCGTACGTCCAGCTTTAAACTTCTTGCCTGTTCACTCCTTGTCTTCTTCACCTCTTCTCTGGCCCAGATACACTTCACTCTCCGGATCTGAGATGCTTTATAAAGGGCATATGTGCAGGTTACTGGCTCTACGCGGGTTTTCTATGTCTTGAATTACAATGTGGTTCTCACGAATATTGAGCTGCAGTTTTCTATGGAATGATTCAGGTCTGTAACCACAAAGCCCTGGCCGGAAGCCTGTGTAGGTACCAGGAATAATGGTGGCATATGCCCTTAGGACTGGAAGTATCTCCCAGATGTTTCCATACTTTGCTGGAGCCGTGTAGATATTGCCATGCAGAGTCAGACAGTATCTGGGGTAGCTTTGGAGGAAAGGACACGTCTCCTTACTGTAACTCATCCATCACTGGACTGGACAGAACTGGTCTGTAGTGGAGGGAACCTTTTCAGCATTCGGTTTATTGCAGCCCCTTGAAGGAGCACATTCTCTGCGCCCCCCCCCCCCCCCCCGCCTCTCCTGTTTTCCAGAAACCATAGCTGAGCTTCCCAAATCTCATCTTATTCCTGGAAATTGAAAGTGAAAGTTTTCTGCAGCCTATATAAGCTGCAACCCGTATATAGATATCACTCAGAGGAGAAGGAGCCGTGTACAGACATGGATGTCAGCCAGCTCAGGGCAAATATCCTCAACTTCAGCCTGGATGATGGTCCTCGGGGGAATCAGGGATACTCCCGGGTTCTCCTCCAGCTCTTTGGTTTCCTCGGTCACGGGAAATCATCATTCATCAACTCCTGTAAGTACGTCATCGATGATGGAGAAAGGTTCGTACAATTTGCTGTTTCTGGAGATACAGAACATGGAGGAGGAGCCATGACCATGGTAAGAAAATCCTACGACCTCACCAACAACATCACCATAGTGGACAACAGAGGATATATAAAGATGACCAGCTTTGAGAGAGCCGAGATGTACGCCCAACTGGGTAAGTGGAATATGACTAGTGGTCTTCCCATTCTCCTGCTTCACATCCCGTTGTGTCATGTCCTCTAATGTCCACCATACAGTGCAGGTGGGGGGAGGGTGTTGAATGTTGCTTTATCCATAGTCATGGTGTCCCCCCCATAACCCCCCCCCCCCCCCCCCCGGTATAAGGGCTCCTCCCTGACTCCCCATTCCAAGGGAAACATGGCCGAGGGTCACAAACTGGGGGTTTTCTGGCCGTTGTCTCATTCTGTGCACTAGAAGGCGTCAGGGCCTCTCCTGGGGATGAATCCAAATCCTATTTCTTCTTTTAAGTTTATTCCATTTACCCTGACTGTTATAACAAGAGTAAGGAGGGTGCGACTGTAAGAAAAGACCAAGGCGCCATATTTGCTACATTGCTGCTTCGACGTGGATCAGGTGCTCAGTTTTTCTTGATGACAGTAAATAACACGTCATCCTGCAAAAAGCACAAAACCATCCTTCATGACCCAAGTGTAGGGTAAATCAGGAGCAGTCTGGAGCTTCTCTGTGACCTTTGTGTAGGGGGGTCTCACCGTTGCAGCTGAGTGGTTGCAGCATTAAGTGCTCCGGAGCAGGGAGGGCATTGATCTCCACAGGACACGTGAGCACAGTATGACTGGGCTGCAGGCTGGGCGTCGTGAGGTCATGGTGGGGCTGGGCAGGCAGAGGTTAACTTGTCCTGGTCTCCTACAAAAATAAAGTTGGCAGCGCTCCCAGAAGTCCTCCATTAAGGCTACACTAGGAAGAACATCTGTTCTCCTCACATAGCGGTAATGGCAGTATTTATTCCTCCTCTATCTTATGTAGCATTGGGATACAAAGAGGGTTGTTGCACTAGGCACTTACCATGGATGAGCTACTTCTGGGCTGTGAGGGGCCGATGATACTTGCCTGTGGGTCAGCGCTGCTGGATAGGCTGTGTAGTATCATTACCAGGGCAGGAGCGTAACTAGGATTCATGGGGCCCCATGGCAAAAAAGTGTACGGGGCCCCCCAACATACTCACCTGTCCCGGCGATATGGTGCTGTCCCCCCTTCGGTAGCTCTGAGACGCTGTGCCCTGGGGTGGGGGTGAGGGGTAGCAGGCCGCTCGGAGTCTCTGCTGGTTGGGGCGGCTCTGAGACACCTGCAGGGTGTGGGCTGCGGAAGCTGAGAGACCCAATTATAGAGGATGCCAGGGAAGCTGAGTGACCCCATTATACAGGATGCCAGGGAAGCTGAGTGACCCCCATTATACAGGATGCCAGGGAAGCTGAGTGACCCCATTATACAGGATACCAGGGAAGCTGAGTGACCCCATTATACAGGATGCCAGGGAAGCTGAGTGACCTCATTATACAGGATGCCAGGGAAGCTGGTGACCCCATTATACAGGATGCTGGGAAGCTGAGTGACCTCATTATACAGGATGCCAGGGAAGCTGGTGACCCCATTATACAGGATGCTGGGAAGCTGGTGACCCCCATTATACAGGATGCCAGGGCAGCTGGGTAACCCCATTATACAGGATGCCAGGGAAGCTGTGTGACCCCCATTATACAGGATGCCAGGGAAGCTGAGTGACCCCCATTATACAGGATGCCAGGGAAGCTGAGTGACCCCCATTATACAGGATGCAGGGAAGCTGAGTGACCCCCATTATACAGGATGCCAGGAAAGCTGAGTGACCCCCATTATACAGGATGCAGGGAAGCTGAGTGACCCCCATTATACAGGATGCAGGGAAGCTGAGTGACCCCATTATACAGGATGCCTGGGAGGCTGAGTGACCCCATTATACAGGATGCAGGGAAGCTGAGTGACCCCCCATTATACAGGATGCAGGGAAGCTGAGTGACCCCGTTATACAGGATGCCTGGGAGGCTGAGTGACCCCATTATACAGGATGCAGGGAAGCTGAGTGACCCCCCATTATACAGGATGCAGGGAAGCTGAGTGACCCCATTATACAGGATGCCTGGGAGGCTGAGTGACCCCATTATACAGGATGCAGGGAAGCTGAGTGACCCCCCATTATACAGGATGCAGGGAAGCTAGCAGTGATAGTTACCATCCTTCAGGCTGTCTCTTCTCCTCAGATCCTTTTCCGGTGAGCTAATATCCCACCCGCGGTGGGCGTCGGGGGCGGGGCTTGCCACAAAGGGGGCAGGGCTTATCGGAAACTACCAGCGACTATTATCACTTGTGGAGAGAGGGGGACATTGATGCAGGACGCCCCCTGAGTCTGTGTCAGGGGGAGGTGCGGAGGTGCTTGAGAGGGGGTTGCAGACGGCTCCCTTCAGCTCTCTGACAGTGTGTTGCTGTCAGTGCTGTAGCACCATGGAGACAGGGGAGACAGGCCAGGCGGGGCTGGGCCCCTCTGAAGCTGGGGCCCCATAGCATCTGCCTGCCCTGCCCCCATGGTAGCTAGGCCACTGGTTCAGGGATGGTTATATAGGGTAGTAGCGGACAGTGGAGTAGCTATCATAGAGGCAGGGAAGGCGGTTGCTGTGGGGCCCCTGGGGGGAGGGGGACTGGGGGATGCAGAGGGAAGATAAGAGCCTCCTGTGTCCTTCTGCTTAACTTCTCATGTACTGCAGTGTGTAAGTGACCCAATGTACTCTTACATGCTGCAACACAAGAAAGGGTTAATAAGCTAAAGACAATTAGCTCTCTGCCTCACTACCCTGATAACCTCTGTTCTCTGAGCTCCTGCAGAGGTCAGGGATTATCAGTGCAGGATTAGTGAAGGAGAGAGCTATATATGTATAGTATGTAGGGAAGGGGGGCCCCATACAGTTTTTTGCTATGGGGCCCCATGAATCCTAGCTACGCCCCTGGTAGCGGACGCATGGGTGCATGAGTGTGGAAGCTCTCTGTCCTAGGTGGCAGGCCCACAGGTTCTTTGGTGGAAGTAAGACAGTCCAGTGACAACGAGTGAAGCTCATAGGAACATACACGCACATACATACACAAACAGGCACATACATACACACACAGGCACACACATACACACACATACATGCATACATACATACATAAATACACAAACATGCACACACATACATGCACACACACACACATGCACAAATATGCATACACATACACGCACACATGCATACACACACACACGTTCACACACATACATACACACACATACACACACACAGACATACATGCATACATACATAAATACACAAACATGCACACACACATACATGCTTACACACATGCACAAATATGCATACACATACACGCACACGTTCACACACATACATACACACATGCACACACATACACACAGACATACACAAACAGACATACATGCATACATACACACAGACACACACATACATAGACACACACACACACGTTCACACACACACACACAGACATACATGCATACATACACACAGACACACACACACAGACATACATGCATATATACATACACCACACAAGTGCACACACACACACACACACACATACACATATGCACACACATACACACATAATCACCTACAATAACTAAAGGCTTTTACTTGCCAACTTGGAAAGACTTCAGAGGAGCAAATAACAGCAGCGGATCTTCCCTGTGGGAATGATAAGGCCGTAAGGGGTTTTCTGGCCAAACACTACTGATCCACAGGATAGGCCACCATTAGATGAACAGTGAGCTGCCAACACCCAGCACCAGCACTGATCATCTGATCGTCAGAGCCACTGCACTGGAAATACACACTGCGAGGGCGCTGGAAGCCTTGGGTCCTTACACTGTTTAGGATGGAAGCATTGGTTTACAGCATAGAAGCTCCCATTGAATCAATGTGAGGAGCCAAGGCTTCCATCTCCTGTACAGTGTTTTATCCAGTGCTGCGGCTGTGTGGCTGGGGGTGCTGACAGACAGTTTTAAGCTCGAGCAGGCCCCCTGGGCCCACTCAGCTGACGGGTGCTCCATATGGCCCTTTATCTGTATGTGCTCATTATAAAAGCATACAGTAAAATGCAGTAATTGCCATTAACTCCTAAACCTGCAAATCACTCTTGTGGTGCAGGCAGCACTGACAGGGGGATTACCTTCAGGGGTTTGCCTACTATGTGGGGGTTTGTGCATACTGGGGGAGCTAACTACCAAAGGGGAGTACCTAAAAGGGGTCCCTAAATTGTGAAATACATCTACTCTGGAGCTAATAGGGGTATTACCTATGGGGGAGATGCCTACTATGTGGGGAATACTGCATACTGGGGGGTAACTATAAATTGACATTACAGACAGGGGAGTGCCTAAACTGGAGCATACTACCCACACAGAGAGACCTAAATACTATATATGCACAGAGAGGAGCCTAACTACTATATGGAAACAGAGGGACTTAACTACTAAATTGGAGCACAGTGGAAGCCTAACTACGATATGAGGGCAAAGTGGTACCTAACTACTATATGAGGGCTCAAAGGTATTTATGGAGGCACAGAAGGTATGAAACAGTACATGAAAGGCCTAACTACTATATGGGGGAAACAGAGAGGTTTAATTATTATATGGAGGCATAGTGGGGACTAAGTACTATATAGATATAGAGGAGGCCTAAATACTAGATTGGGGACAGATGGGCCTTCCTGCAACATGAGGGCATGGAGAGGCCTACCTATTACAGTATATAGGGGCATAGAGGAGTGTAATTACTATATGGAGACACAAGGGGAGCCTGTACTATATGGAGGCGAAGTAAAGACTAATTAGTATATAGAAACAAAGAGGCCTATTTACTATATGTGAAAACAGAGGGGCCCAACTACTGTATGGGGCAAAGAGAGGCCTAAGTACTATGCGGGGACGCAGAGAGGCCTTACTACTATATAAGGGACACAGAAGAGTCTAGATACTATATGAAAACAGAGGAGCCTAACTACTATATAGGGACAGAGAGGGGCCTAACTGCTGTATGGGGCACAGAGAGGCCTAACTACTATATAAGGGACACAGAAGAGTCTAGATACTATATGAAAACAGAGGAGCCTAACTACTATATGGGGGCACAGAGTGGCCTGACTGCTATGTGGTGGCACAGTGGGGCTTGACTACTATATGCATGACTACAAGCTTTTATAATGTTTGATGGAATAAATGATAGACATTTTTGCACGTTTATCGTTGTGAGTGCTGTGGGTTATTTCTGGATGGATGGTTGGATAGATAGACAGTCTTTAGATGAAAGTATCATTACAAGAGCAATAATCGGTGCAAGCAGGTACAGCAATGTAATAGTGAATAAAGCCTATACAGTAATATAAGAAGGAATAAAGCCTGAGTGCTGGTGTCATACCGGTTCTATGAAGATAAAGAATCCCTCTAATAAAGCTCTGGCCGTTCACCCTCTCTATAGTGTTTTTGCTTATTTATTAGCTGGATGGTCGGTTCTCCCATTTTGCTGTAGTCTCATTGTGTGTTATATCTCGTATCCCCTGCAGATAAGCATTACTGTACAGTCGTGGCGTCTGAGCACAGGAGGTTATGAGTGAGGCCTGTCAGTTAACAACTACTCTTGAGGAGGTCATAACTTGTGTGCGCTTCCCCTTTAATAGACACTAATATACGGTGCCATTGGTAATTTCCAGGAAACTTCATCCCCATCGGTGAGACAGTGAAGTGGTCAGATAACTACAGAGATATGATGCACAGGCTGGAAGATGCTGAACTCAACCCAAACTACTCCGACTTCATTGTCCCCATCCTAGTATACAGGTAAGTGGGCCTGGGCCATAGCTAAAGGTATTTGCTCGACCAGAACTGAGTCCCAATGTTATCTTAATAGCAGAAGAAACCTGATCTTAGGGTCATTGCTGTCCATGCAGCAGGGATGATAACTTTCTGGAGGCTTTCAGGAGGGGAAGCCTCATTGTAGGCTTAATAGTAGAGAAAAAGGAAACAGGCAAGAGGCGGCGCCTCGTGTGATACCGTACAGGAAGGTGAGGTAGGTGGCAGGCTCACCTTGTTGCCACTTGGGCTTAATGCATATCACCCCTGAAATGGGGTATCGATGTAGAGTCCGAATGGTCCTGGTGCTGAAGACTGCAAACTAGTATGGAGTAGCACGCCGGGATGCTCCCTATGTGGGGCCCGTGTACAATTGCAGGAAAGGAAAAATTGCCAAACTCCTTGGAAACACAAGCGCTGTCTTCACAAAGTCATGGGACCAAAGTTTTAGGTGAAAGCAATAAGAAGCATTTATTTCAGATAGCACAAATATAACGCGTTTCCAGAGCCTGAGCTCTCTTCATCAGATACAGTGCAGTGCGAGAGTGTCCTGCACCATGGACCACTGCAGAGGTGGGGTCTTCTCTTGGCCTGATAGGATGTTATTGGTGCTATATCAACAACTTGTGGACATTATGGTTGCACCCTTACACTATTGGGCAACCAGAGAAGGAGGGGCAGTGACCGCTTGGGTTTCATTCCTTATTGCTGATCAGTATAAAGCAGTTTACTGAGGTATTTATATACAGCTGATATCTGAGGCCAACAACTGAACAGACAGTGAGAAGCAAGGTGACCTTCACAGGAAGCCATATTGGTGTGGGGGAGGACGCTGAGTAAGCAGTAACAGGACTGTACACCCATCTGCTTCACTGGGTAGGAAGACTGTGCTGGAGAGACTCCAAGACTATTACACAAAGCGATTATTGGCCACATTTGACCGATACCGGCAGTTACAGCTGATAATTGTCTCGTGTAATAGAAGACAACGATCAGCCGACATGCACGATGTTGGCTGATCATTGTCTTTCAACACACTGAAAATCACTGATCATGATAGCAGCGATCTGCTGCCATGACACAGGCAGCCCCCTGAAGCTCCCCCACACCCCCGACTCTTACCTGCTTGCTGCCAGCACTATTACACGCACCAGCAGCAACAGGTCGGCGCTTGCTTGCTTCCTCTCATAGCCCCAAGTAATAGGGGCTTTATACACATTCTTCACACTCAGACACTTATGGACCTTTTACACAGAAAGATTATCTGCCAAAGATTTGAAGCCAAAACCAGGAATGGATTTGAAAAGAGGAGAAATCTCAGGCTTTCCTTTATGACCTGATCTCTGTTTATAGTCCATTCCTGGCTTTGGCTTCAAATCTTTGTCAGATAATCTTTCCGTGTAAAAGGGCCCTTAGATGTCGTACATCTCCCACCAAGAGACAGGAGATGTCCTTCATCATGATCATGGTCACTGTCATCACTACCATAATCTTTACCACAGTAATCACTGTCATCACTATTATCACCACCATCACAATCATCATTACAGTCATAATCTCCACCATCATAATCACCACAATTACCACCACCATCAGCACAATCATTATTCGTAATTATCATCATCACTAACCTCATCACTTCCATCCTCACCACCATCATCTTCATCACCACCATCATTACAGCCATTATGTCAAGCATAATCACCATTACAAGGACCATCACCACTACTGTCACCATCATCACCACCACCACCATATCACAATCATCATTACTGTCATGATCTCCACCACTATCATCACCACAACCAGGATAACCAATACCATCACCATCATCATTACAGTCATTATCTCCATCATAATTTCCACTACCACCATTGTCACTATCATCATCACCACCATCACCATCATTACAGCCATTATTTTTGTCACCACCATCATCGTCACCACCATCATTACAGCCATTATTTTTTTCACCACCATCACCATCATTACAGCCATTATTTTTTTCACCACCATCATCGTCATCACCATCATTACAGCCATTATTTTTTTCACCACCATCATCGTCACCACCACCATCATCGTCACCACCACCATCATTACAGCCATTATTTTTTTCACCACCATCATCGTCATCACCATCATTACAGCCATTATTTTTTTCACCACCATCATCGTCATCACCATCATTACAGCCATAATTTTTTTCACCACCATCATCGTCACCACCACCATCACCATCTTAACAGCCATTCATTTCCCCATCTTCATCATTATCTTTTATTTATTTCTACAGCGCCACGTGTCGGTTTTCCTCCAGTGATAAACAAGAAGTACAAACATTTATGGACAACTGTGTCAGGATGACAGGTAATATATGTGTAGACTGAAAGAGCCAAATGGCAGGTTCTCTTATTATTCTGATATCATTTCTGTGGCCATGATTAATGTTGGATACAAAGTATGAATAGGCTTCTTATAAAGTACAATGTCACTGTGTGCTCTAGATTAGACTCTGGGATAACCTGTGAGAGGATGGGCTGAGCCCCAACATGCATGACTGCTCCCTCCTCCACCCTTCCTTTCATTAATTGATGTACTTGGCTCGATGTGTAGCACTAAACCATGCAGGTCAATAAGGCAAGACAGGGAGGGGTGGGAAGGGAGCAGGCGTGCATGTTGTGCATGTCTAGCACTGAGTGTGATCTAGAGCCTAAGTTAAAATCTGCAGTTGCAAACAACCCCCCCCCCCCCACACACACACACAGACACACCAACTTTACTGTCCTCTAATAGCACTTATTACAGGGGTGCCATGGTGAAAGCATGTCCAGTGGAATGAGGACCCTGATCACAAGAGCTTACAGTCTATGGGGCAATAAAACAAGAGTAGAGAGGACCCTGATCCTAGATGGTGGCCACGATCCATTACCATGTGCTTCTGTGTTCTGGGTGCATGTTCTGGTGTCAGTAGATTGTAAGGTTGTATCACGCCCATCATACACAACATCCGCTCACACCTCTGTCTATTACAGGAGTCGTCCCCATCGTTGTCATCACCAAAAAAAAAAGTGGAAACTTTCTTGAGATTGAAAGCGCATTTAAGCGTATGGGAGCGGAGAATATTATATCCATAGAGAACTACACTGAGGAAGACCACATCAAAACTCAGGGGAGAACCAGGGATATCCTGACCATCATCCACAGCGCCCTGACCGATGTCACGTTCCGCCTGGGACAAAAAAGAGACCCCCGGAAAGACTGGGTGCAGAGGAAGAAGTTCCTGCTGGATTATATACACCAGGCTGACCGGGAGAAGAGAGAACAAGAGTGGAGACAAGAGGAAGAAAGGAGAAGAAGAGAAGAAGAAGAAAGAAGAAAGAAAGAGAAAGAAGAAGAAAGTAGCTGCCTCCTATCTTAGAAGCTAACCGCACCTGATGACATCCACAAGGCCGATGGAAGAAATAGATGAGTGTTTCTGATGCTTTTCCTTTATAATCCGGGACTGTTCATACCTGTGCGTTGCGGGTATGCATCAGGGTCATCCCAAAGAGCTATGCCAGTATATGCCCATGGTGTGCCTGCCTTATGCCCATAGGGTTCAATAGACCAACATTGCCTACCACAAATAAAATGTACACCAAAGATGGCGGTACACATATGAAGTTTGTGCCGTGTTACAGTAGAAGGATCCTCCAATTTGGACCGGGTCATTTCTTCTCATCGGAAATTCTTTATCCTTTAGTTCAAATCAGCAGAACCAATGGGGAGAGTCTATCCTCCTGCAACAATGGGACATGTGGTGATATTTAACAATATAGTGTAATGGTGCAGCCCATATACCACCCACTACTCCATAGCCTCACTGTGCGCTCCTTACAACTGCAATACACAGTCTGTATAATAATATATGGGGAATATATGTGCTGCTGCTGTATAATAATATATGGGGAATATATGTGCTGCTGCTGTATAATAATATATGGGGAATATATGTGCTGCTGCTGTATAATAATATATGGGGAATATATGTGCTGCTTCTGTGGACTAAAGGAAATAGAATTTACAGTGAGTAAAAATGACACTTTCCTTTGGGTCCTGTAGTATGGGGATGGGGATTTAGCACGGACCCATTAGGTAAGATGGATTTCCACTGTGGATAAGTGACACTCTCCTGATGGCTGAATATCTGGATTCTCCAATCTCCGGCCTAGAGTACCTCACACACATGAGACAGGGACCAGAAGGCGGCTCAGGAGGTCAGGAGGAGGTAGACACTTCTCTGGATAATCTATTATAGGTTGCATCTAACCCAACTTACATAAAGCAAATGGAAATGGTTTCCCTTATCCATCTGGATGAAGCAGCTTTAAGACTTTTACTTTAAAGGGAACCAATCAGCAGGGGCGGTCTTGGCATTTCTGGGGCCCCAAGCAAAGTTATGTCTGGGGCCCCCAGTAGTATATAGACCCCTGTGTGCCCCCCAGTTGTATATAGACTCACTGTGTGCTGCCTCAGCAGTATATAGACACCCTATGTGCCCCACCAGTAGTATATAGACTCCTGTGTGTTCCCCCAGTAGTATATAGACCCCCTGTGTGCCCCACCAGTAGTATATAGACCCCTGTGTGTTCCCCCAGTATAAAGACCCCCTGTGTGCCCCACCAGTAGTATATAGACCCCTGTGTGCTACCCCAGTAGTATATAGACCCCCTATGTGCTCCCCCAGTAGTATATAGACCCCCTGTGTGTTCCCCTAGTAGTATTTAGCCCCCCTGTGTGCTCCCCCACTTGGATATAGACCTCCTGTGTGTTCCCCCAGTAGTATATAGCCCCCCTGTGTGCTCCCCCACTTGGATATAGACCTCCTGTGTGCTACCCCAGTTGTATATAGACCCCATTCTGCTGCTCCAAGTAGTATATAGACCCCCTGTGTGCTGACCCAAGTAGTATATAGACCCGTCTGTGAAGCCCCAGTAGTCTATAGCCCCCCTGTGTGCTACCCCAGTTGTATATAGACCCCATTCTGCTGCCCCAAGTAGTATATAGACCCCCTGTGTGCTGACCCAAGTAGTATATAGACCCGTCTGTGAAGCCCCAGTAGTCTATAGCCCCCCTGTGTGCTCCCCCAGTTATATATAGCCCCCCTGTGTCTTCCCCATTATATAGCGCCACTGTGTGCTCCCCCCATTTATATAGACCCCCGCTGTGCGCTCCCCCAGTTACACAGGCCCCTGTGTACTCCCCCTACCATATAGTATATAACACCATAAAACAAACACTTACACTCACCTGGGTCCGGGCGTCTCCTCTTCTCTTCACTCTTGTGTCCGCAAGGGTTTTCCCTGCGATCACAAGAGGCCGCACTCCCCTTGTCCTGGTGCCGATGCTCCAGTGATGTCACTGCAGCACCGGCACCACAAGGACAGAGCGGCCACTTGTGACCGCAGGGAAAACATTTCCTGCGGCCACAAGAGTGACTGACAGAATAGGAGCCAATGGCTCCCGCCCTGTCAGTGCTGCTGCTGCATGTAACTGTGAGCGCTCATTACGAGTGCTCATAGTTACAGTTCAGATCACAGCAGCGAGCGGGGCAGCGGCCCTGTCTAGCGGTCTTGAGCACAAGAGAAGAGCGGAGCGTGGGGGCCCCCCTGGATGTTGGGGGTCCCAAGCGATTACTTGGGGTGCTTGGTGCCAAAGACCGCTTCTGCCAATCAGCACAATATGGCTCCCAGGTGCATCCTACAGATCTAGGATAAGGGACAAAGTACTGTACTTTACTGTGGGGCACGTGGTTGGGAGAGGGGTGACAACTAGTCATCTGGGTGGGGAGCTGTCTGTGACTAGTCACCGCTCTCTGCCTGGCAGCGCTGCAGAGATGGTTGATAGAGTGACTACTAACGGGTCTCTCTACCTGTCAATCATTTACACACTATGCGCTGACAGGCAGAGAGCCGTGACTAGTTATAGGCAGCTCCCCGCCCAGATGACTAGTTGTTACCCCTCTTCAAGCCTTGTGTCCTGCAGTAAAACACTTTTTCCCTTGTTATAAAGCTACCCGGCAGACGCACCTGGGAGCCATATTGTACTGATTGGTTCCCTTTAAAGGAGAAGTCCAGCCAAGTACTGCCTGCCATCCGCCGCATGATCGGCCCCGGGACCCCTGCCAGAAGATGTCATCACAACTCAGGGGGAAATGCGCGTCCTGGCTGATGGACTGGCTGCTCAACCAATCAGTGACTGCAACAGCGCCCCCCCAGTTGCTGACTGGCTGAGCGACCAGTCAATCAACTGGGTTGTGACGTTGGGTCTAGTTGAGATCCCCAAGCCTGGTGGGGGTCCTGAAGCGGCGAGGTAAGTTGAGCACTTATCATGGGCTATCGACACAAGATACAAACCTTAAAGGATAAATGCTTCAGATCTAAGAGTTAAGCAAGACAAGGGTCCAATTTAGGAAACAGATTGCTGGACGAACCGTAAAAACAGCCTTAGGCTATGTTCACACAGCGTAAAAGTACGGCTGCATGAACTTCTATAGGATCCCGGCCGGAGTGTATACACATAGTATACACTCCGGCCGGGATCCCATACGGCGACGCAAACAGCTGAATTGTGGCCACAGAAACCTATGTCAGTGCACACTATGAAGCGAGCGGCTCATTGTGTGCTGTAGGGAGTTCTGATGCGGGCGCACGCTGGTACTAAGGTACTTTGTGACCCCGCCGGGTCATGGAACAGCCGGTCTGTTACGGCATGTGAACATGGCCTTAAAGTGAATCCGTTCACTGTCAGTCCTTTTACTTTTCAGATCGCCGTGGAAATGTCCTAAGTGTCAACGATTTCCCTGCACAAACCCCTTTAAGAAGAATAGGACTCATGTAGAGAACACGCCAATGCTAAGGACACTTCCACAGCAACCCAAAACGCAGGAATGGTGTCAATATGCGAACTGTAAAAGGCCTGACCCTGACAGGTATATTATATGGAATCTGTAGACACACAAAAACATGCAACAGCTCATCGCTAATGGCAAGACACAGACCCAATCCACATATGTAAATCACTAAAAGCAACCCCTTCCCCCCCCCCCACCTGCTAAAGAAATTCTCCATAAAAATAATGGGGATTCTGGTTACCAGTTCCAAACAGTGTGAACCACCCCACCACGATGAGGTGGCCTCATGGCTGGGATGGACCCTACACTGTACTCTGGTCTCTCCATGGTATATAATAAGCCTATGCTCTGGGCATACAGGATCCAACTAATACCAGCAAAAATAACCCCTAGATGGGATGGGTGGAGAGCACGACCAAGTCACGGCAGCCGCTCCCCCCATCTGAAATACAGGCTAAAAGACTAACTTGGTCAGCGCTCCTACAACACCAGTCACACTTTTTTTTTTTTTCACCCCTATGGAATCTGTGTATTAATGGCTGCTGGAAAAGTTGCTTTCCCAGAGCTGCTGACAATGTCACTCTAGCAGCACGAGATTTAAGGACGTTACCAATCCAAGATATTCTGGATAGTAGAAGAGCGAAAAGGAACCTGGTTCCTGCCACATCTACAAGAGATGACTCTCCTAATCCTCAAGATTGTGGCAGACCATCGGTAACACCTTCGGACAGTCCAGTGGTTACTAGAATAGAACTATTGACTAACCAGGAATCTAGATGACACCGTCCTGTTTTGCTGATGATACCCCACTATTTATGGGTCCCCCAGAATTACAAAGGCTACTGACTGCCCTGAGACACTTCTGTACCTTTTTGGGCTACAAAAAGTCCATTATCTCCAATGGGTACATTGTCGGCATCGCCAACTTCTCCATGTGAACTTTGTCTCTTTTCCTAATGGAGTCAGAACTTCTCTCTCCCAAACAAACAAATCTGGCAATGCACCCAAACACGATTGTTTCTATTATCGGAGAGTCAAGAACTCGGAGAGTCAGGAGAGTCAAAAAGGAAAATCTGATTCACCGTTAGCAAGAAAAGATCCCTTCTCATTCCCACCCATCCCCAACCAGACTCTTCCCTACACCCGTACTGACCTGTTCCTGACCCCCTTTACTATTCCGACCCCCCTGTTCTTTCCTGCAAAAATAAAAAATCATCTTCAGGTAGAGGGTGCTGGTGCATAAAAAAGAATGTATACTTACCCATCCATGCACCCTCGCAGTGCTGACTTAAAGCTCTCTGACAGCCGCAGCCAAAGTCACGGCCAGGGTAATGGATTGCTTGCTCAGCCAGTAAGTAACTGCAGAGATGTCCCTCCCGAATCACTGATTGACTGACGTTGTGACGTTGCAGCATAAGGAGCTGCAAGGGGCTGTAAGCTGTAAGAGAGCTGTAAGTCAGTGCTTCAAAGGTGCAGGGATGGGTAAGTACACATTATTAGTATACAGTATTATGTATTTTTAACAGTATCTATTATATGGGGGCACAGCAGGAGACAGTATTACTATAAAGGGGTACAACAGGAGGCATTATTACTATATAAGGGTACAGCAGGAGAAATTATTACTATCTGGAGGCACAGCAGAGGACATTATTAACATATGGGGGCACAGCAGGGGCATTATTACTATATGGGGCACAGCAGGAGACATTATTACTATATAGGGGCACAGCAGGGGACATCATTACTATATGGGGGCACAGCAGGGGACATTATTACTGTATAGAGGCACAGCAGGGACATTATTACTGTATGTTACACAGCAGGGGACATTATTACTGTATGGAGGCACAGCATAAAACATTATTACGATTGACTGACGTTGTGACGTTGCAGCATAAGGAGCTGCAAGGGGCTGTAAGCTGTAAGAGAGCTGTAAGTCAGTGCTTCAAGGGTGCAGGGATGGATAAGTACACATTATTAGTATACAGTATTATTTATTTTTAACAGTATCTATTATATGGGGGCACAGCAGGAGAAAGTATTACTATAAAGGGGCACAGCAGGGGGCATTATTACTATATAGAGGGCAAAGCAGGAGAAATTATTACTATATGGAGGCACAGCAGGAGACATTATTACTATATGGAGGCACAGCAGGAGACATTATTACTATATTGGGGCAGAGCAGGGAAAATTATTACTATATGGGACACAGCAGGGGGCTTTATTAGTACATGGAGGGCAAAGCAGGGGACATTATTACTCTATGGGGACACAGCAGGGGACATTATTACTATATGGGGCACAGCAGGAGACATTATTACTATATGGGGGCACAGCATTGGACATTATTACTATATGGAGGCACAGCAGGGGACATTATTACTATATGGAGGCACAGCAGGGGACATTATTACTATATGGAGGCACAGCAGGGGACCTTAATACTATTTGGAGGCACAGCAGGAGACATTACTATATGGAGGCACAACAGGAGACAATATTACTACATGGACGGTACAGCAGAGGAGATTATTAACATATGGGGGCACAGCAGGGGCATTATTACTATATGGGGCACAGCAGGAGACATTATTACTATATGGGGGCACAGCAGGGGACATTATTACTATATGGGGGCACAGCAGGGGACATTATTACTGTATGGAGGCACAGCAGGGAAATTATTACTATATATTACACAGCAGGGGACATTATTGCTATATGGGGGCATTATTACTGTATGGAGGCACAGTATAAAACATTATTACTACATGGGGGCACAGCAGGAGACATTATTACTATAAAGGGGCACAGCAGGGGGCATTATTACTATATAGAGGGCAAAGCAGGAGAAATTATTACTATATGGAGGCACAGCAGGAAACATTATTACTATATTGGGGCACAGCAGGGAAAATTATTACTATATGGGGCACAGCAGGGGGCTTTATTAGTACATGGAGGGCAAAGCAGGGGACATTATTACTCTATGGGGGCACAGCAGGGGACATTATTACTAGATGGGGCACAGCAGAAGACATTATTACTATATGGGGGCACAGCAGGGGACATTATTACTATATGGAGGCACAGCATTGGACATTATTACTATATGGAGGCACAGCAGGGGACATTATTACTATATGGAGGCAGAGCAGGGGACATTATTACTATATGGAGGCACAGCAGGGACATTATTACTATATGGAGGCACAGCAGGGGACATTACTACTGTATGTGGGCACAGCAGGAGACATTATTACTATATGGAGGGCACATCAGGACACATTATTAATACATGGAGGGCACTGTAGGGGACATTATTACGACATGGAGGGCAAAGCAGGAGACATTATTACTATATGGGAGCACAGCAGGAGGCATTATTACTATATGGGGGCACAGCAGGGACATTATTACTATATGAAGGGCACAGCAGGGACATTATTATTATATGGAGGGCACAGCAGGGGACATTATTACTATATGTAGGGCACATCTGGAGACATTAATACATGGAGGGCACAGCAGGAGACATTATTACTATATGGGAGCATAGCAGGGGGCCTTATTACTATTTGGAGGCACAGCAGGAGGCATTACTATATGGAGGCACTACAGGAGACATTATTACTACATGGACGGTACAGCAGGGGACATAATTAGTATATGGGGTTACAGCAGGGAGCATTATTACTATATGGTGCTCAACAGCGACATTATTACTACAGTATATGTGGCACAGTAGGGGCATTATTACTATATGGGGCAAAGCAGGGACATTATTACTATATGGGGCACAGCAAGGGGCATTATTACTATATGGGAGGCACAGCAGGAGACATTTTTACTATAAGGAGGCATAGCAGGAGACATTAATACTTAATGGGGGCACAGCAGGAGGCATTACTACTATATGGGGCACAGTAGGAGGCATTATTACTTTATGGGGGCACAGCAGGAGACATTACTACTATATGGTTCACAGCAGGGAACATTATTACTATATGGGGCACAGCAGGAAACATTATTTCTATATGGAGGGCATTATTACTATAAGGGGGCACAGTAGTAGACATTATTACTATATGGGGGGAACAGCAAGAACATTATTACTATATGGGGGCACAGCAAGAGACATTATAAATATATGAAGGGCACAGCACGGGGCATTTTTACTATATGAAGGCACAGCAGGGGGCATTATTAATATATGAGGCACAGTAGGGGGCATTATTACTATATGGAGGGCACAGCAGGGGGCATTATTTCCATATGGGGGCACAGCAGGAGACATTATTACTATATGGATGCACAGCAGAGGACATTATTACTATATGGAGGGCACAGCAGGAGGCATTATTACTATATGGAGGGCACACTGGAGGCATTATTACTATATGGAGGGCACATCAGGAGACATTATTACTATATGGAGGGCACAGCAGGGAGCATTATTACTATATGCAGGACACATTATTACTATATGGAGGGCACAGCAGGAGACATTATTACTATATTGGGGCACAGCAGGAGACATTATTACTATATGGAGGGCACAACAGGGGACATTATTACTATATGGGGGCACAGCAGGAGACATTATTTTTGTATGGCGAGCACAGCAGGGGGCATTATTACTATATGGAGGGCACTATGCAGGCATTATTATTATATGGAGGGCAAAGCAGGAGACATTATTACTATATGGGGGCACAGCAGGAGGCATTATTACTACATGGGGCACAGCATGGGGCATAATTATATGCAGGACACTGCAGGAGACATTATTACTTTTTTATAGTAGGTTCTAAGATGCAGGAATAAATATGTCCACACAAAATAAGAAGTGAATAAAGTTTACTTACGTGATAAAAGCAAGAAAAATATAATACAAGATACAAAGCTAAGTCAGATACAGAAGCTACAAATACAAAGCTAAGTCAGATACAGAAGCTACAAATACAAATACAGAAGCTGCGAATACAAAAGCTTAGATACAGTACAATATACTTAGCTATACTTCCCAGGTGAGGGCCCCGCCCGGTCTTCTGGGCACCCGGGAGAGATGACCGTATACACCATCTTCTTCTGCTGTTCCACCAAAATGACCCCCTCTCTGCTTGTGTGCATCAGCTTTTATAGTGTCCTGCATCTATACACTAAGGATGACCAACACTCCAGCAAGGCCCTTAGCCCCCCCTGTACTTTGGGCAAGTGTAGATCATATTCTTATTGGGGGAGAATGTGAAGACTCACAAACACAGCTATAAAACATCCAGCTGACAGGCAGCTCAGATAAGGAGTCTCCATAAACACTAGGCCAAGAACAATGGTGAATTGAATGAATTCACACTTAATCTAGGATGACTGTCTCAAGTTCCTATATACTACACTACACTATATACTACACTATACATAGAGATTCACTGTGCTAATTATTTAATTGATAAAACCACACAAATATATATTATAGTATGCAATTACTATATGGAGGGCACAGCAGGAGACATTATTACTATATGGGGGCACAGCAGGAGACCATTATTACTATATGGGGGCACAGCAGGAGACATTATTTCTGTATAGAGGGCACGGCAGGAGACATTATTAATACATGGAGGGCACTGTAGGGGACATTATTACTATATGGAGGGCAAAGCAGGAGACTTAATTACTATATGGGAACACAGTAGGGACAATATTACTATATGGGGAAAAGCAGGGATATTATTACTACATGGGGCACAGCAGGAGGCATTATTACTACATGGAAGGCACAGCAGGAGGCATTATTACTTAATGGGGCACAGCAGGGGGCTTTATTACTACATGGAGGGCACAGCGGGAGACATTACTATATGGGGGCACAGCAGGGGACATTATTATCATATGGTGGCAGAGCATGGGGTTTTATTACTATTTGGGGGTACAGCAGGAGACAACATTACTATATGGAGGGCAAAGCAGGAGACATTATTACTACATGGAGGGCACAGCAGGGGACATTATTACTACATGGAGGACACAGCAGGAGACATTATTACTATATGAGGGCACAGCAGAGGACATTATTACTACATGGAGGACACAGCAGGGGACATTACTATATGAAGGCACAGCAGGAGCCATTATTACTATATGGGAGCACAGCATGGACATTATTACTATATGAGGGTTCAGCAGAGGACATTATTACTATACGGAGGACACAGCAGGGGACATTATTACTGTATGGAGGGCACAGCAGGGGGCATTATTACTATATGCAGGACACAGCAGGAGACATTTACTACATGGAGGGCACAGCAGGAGACACTATTACTACAGGGATGGCACAGCTGCGGACATTATTAGTATATGGACACAGCAGGGGGCATTATTACTATATGTAGGGCACAGCAGTAGACACTATTACTATTACACCCTCCTTTTGAACCACACACACAGGTAAAGATTCTACTTACTTTCTTACCTATACCTACATTAACTAAGAGCTGGTATTATACAGCACAAGTCATGAATTCCCTACAGTGAGCTCTTGTTGTGTAGGCTTGGAGACAGATTTTGATAAAACTCTGCTGCCACCATGTGGACAAACTTCACACTCCAACATGCAAACTGCCTTTTATTCCTACTTCTTGTTCTCAATCCAGGAGTTAGTGAGGACTTTGTCACCCATGACATAGGTTTATCACACCACTGAGAGGGCGAGATCGTTGTGAAGCAACTTACCTAATACTTTTCCAGCTGTGTTAATGACTGACGGCCACTAGACTAATGCAATAGGTGGGCTAACCTGCACTCTGTAATGCCGACCGCTCCATAGGATTCCCTCCACCCCTCACCCCTGCCTGCACCTGCTCAATTTTTTGAAGACCTGAAGGATGATTAAAATTGGTCCACCCAGCTCCAGGAATAATTCTCCAACTCCTAAAAGACGAAGTATTGATGATTTCCTTACAAAACCATTGATAGCATCTTCTAGTGATTCAATGGAAATGGACTTCTGACAAACACACCACACCTCAGATCCGCAGAGCGCTCGCGCAAGAAGAGGACAGTGACCCGGATGACTCCATGAATGATAATGCACCACCAGTATCCAGGTCGTTCATGAATAAACTAATGAAGAGCGCAATGGAGCCAATAGTTAAAGAGCTAAGACATTAAACAAGATGTAAAAACGATTGGAGGAAGAGTAGAGCAATTAAAAAATATACAATCTCAAATAATATCCTTCACCGAAGATTCTTCAACAAACTTTGCCTCCTGCCAGAATCATCTCAATAAGATTATTGATTGGTTGGAAGACCAAGACGACAGGGGCCGCAGAAATAATTTACGGATCAAGGGACTTCCTGGATCGGTCCTGCAAGAGTCTCTTAAAGTGACTGTACCCACAATCTGACCCCCCAAACCACTTGTACCTTCTGATAGCTGCTTTTAATCCAAGATCTGTCCTGGGTCCGTTCGGCAGGTGATGCAGTTATTGTCATAAAAACAACTTTTAATCCGGCAGCGCTGTGTCTAACGGCCGGGGCTTACATTTGTATACGCATTAGGCTGGCACAACCTCTCCGTCCTTCCTCCCCACTCTCCTCATTATTAGGAATGATCCAGGAACATTTACTGCTTTGCACAGGTGTATTAACGATCCAGCCCATGTGCCGGGCTGCCACAGGTGGGGAATAGGAAGCAATCTGCCTGGAGTATTCCTAATCATGAGGAGGGTGGGGAGGAAGGACAGAGAGGGTGTGCCAGCCTAATACGTATACAAATGTAAGCCCCGGCCGTTAGACACATCGCTGCCGGATTAAAAGTTGTTTTTAGGACAATAACTGCATCACCTGCCGAACGGACCCCAGGACAGATCTTGGATTAAAAGCAGCTGTCCCAAGGTACAAGTGGTTTGGGGGGTCAGATTGTGGGTACGGAGTCGCTTTAACTCTACATTAAAGGAGATCTTCATTCAAGTTCTACCCCCTTGAAATACGAATAGAAAATGTTCACAGGGCACTTAGAGATAAAACTAAACCGCAAGACCCACCAACGGACGTTATTTGCCGCCTCCTTAAACCTGCAGTGAGGGATGATATCCTGAGACACTCCATTAACTCTCAACCAATCTCTTTTGAGGACTCAACTATTCTCTTCTTCCAAGACTTAGCACGAATCACTCTTTTGAAGAGAAGTATGCTTAAACCTCTTTCAGAATACCTACGTTCCAAAAAGAGACTGTATCGTTGGCTATTCCCTTTCGGTCTCACTTTCTCCTTTGATGGCCAAAGGCGCTACATCAGAACCCACGAGGACCTGAAGGAGACTCTCATCGCTCTAGGCCGAGAAGATATGGATATACAGAACTGGTCTGCAGTTACAGACCTCACTTCATTGCCGGCGATCATCTCCCCGTCCCTGTGGGAAACTGCAGGACCCTCCAGGTCCAACAAGAAGAAGAAGAAAACGGATAAATCAACACGGAAAGGAAGTGATTTGAGTTCTTCGGAAAACAACTGATTGGTCTACAATAGTTCTGACTGTCCCCCTTCTAGAGTGTCTTCTACAGTGTCCACCGTAATTAAGTTTAATAATATTCCCCCTAGACAATGGACATGGACTCTGAATGAGACATTATTGGACTCCACTCCATATTGCCTCTCTCCAGGATAAACTGTCAGATTATTTCACTAGGAACGAGATGGGGGAGGTTTCCGCTCCGATAATCTGGGAGGCCCACAAGGCCTTTATTAAAGGGGAGCTGATTGCCTTAAGGCCCTATTACATGGAACTATTATCGGCTGTTACGGCCGATAATTGACCCGTGTAATAGCAGGCAATGATCAACCGACATGAACAATGTCGGCTGATCGTTGCTGTTGTTTGTCTTTCAACATGTTGAAAGACAAATTACTATGATAGCAGCGATCTGCTGCCGTTGCTCTGTGGAATAGGAGGCAGCAGACCGCCGCTATCCTTTATGGGCTGCGCAGACAATCTAGCGATCACCCGGGCAGCCCCACCTGTACCCGCTCGCTCACAGCGTGTAATAGCACCAGCAGTGAGCAGGGATCGAGGAGCAAACTGTAACGCCCGGAGTAGTGGATCCACTGGACCGGCACCAGCGATGGCACAAACCTCACCAGGGAGCGGAGTCTAAGGGGCCGCTGGTTTTCACCAGAGCCCGCCGCAAGGCGGGATGGACTTGCTGCGGCAGGCGACCCCCAGGTCGCTACCCCTGGCTTGGTTGCTGGTGTCGGCAGGCGAGGCGTGGCAGGAGATGGCACAGGCAATAGTCTGCAGATGAGAGAGCACGTGACTGGCTGGACACAGGAACAGGTGGAGTGACAGGGGAACAGGAACCAGGAACAGGGACAAGGGACCAGGTAACGGACAGGACTCAGGAACAGGGACTAGGGACCAGGTAACGGACAGGACACAGGAACAACAGGGAGCTGGGCCAAACGCTATGGGAAGCATGTAGAGGCTCCAACAGAGGGGACAGGGCATGCTGGGATTTATAGGGGAGTGATTGGTGCAACTACCAATTAGGAGCGCACTGCCCCTTTAAATCTGAGACAGCCGGCGCGCGCGCGCCCTAGGAGGCGGGGACGCGCGCGCCGGCCGGCACAGCGAGAGACAGGAGCGTGGAGAGGTGAGGCGCCCCCCGGGGCCGAACGTGTAGCAGCGCCGGGTCCCTGCACCGGGACCCCGGCAGCTGCATAAGATGGGAGGAGGTCGCGGCGGCGGCCCGGAGCATGGGACGCCGCCGCGGCCGTGACAGTACCCCCCCCCTTTGGCCTCCCCCTCTTTCTAACCTGCAGGAACCTTTTGATGAGATCTTGGTCCAGGATGTTAGTCTCGGGTTCCCAGGACCTCTCCTCAGGACCAAATCCTTTCCAGTCCACCAGGAAGAACCTTCTACCTCTGACAGTCTTCATAGCCAGAATGTCCTTAACAGTGTAGACGTCGTCAGAGACGGCTTGAGGAGCAGAGAACGAAGACCTATCGGAGAACCGGTTCAGGACCACTGGTTTTAAGAGGGAAACATGGAAGGAGTTCGGAATCCGCATAGTGGGGGGTAGGCGGAGTTTGTAGGTGACAGGGTTGATGCGTCTTAGCACCGAGAAAGGACCGAGGAATCGAGGGCCCAACTTGTAGCTGGGGATCTTGAGTCGGACATATTTGGCCGAGAGCCAGACTTTGTCACCTGGGAGAAAATTCGTGGCAGGTCTCCTCTTCTTATCAGCCTGGTCCTTCATGCGTTCCGAGGCTTTGAGTAAGGACTGTCGAGTTTGTTCCCAGATCGATTGCAGGTCAGATAACAACTCCTCCACGGCTGGGACTTCAGAGGATGGAGAGAGAGGCAGAGGAGGACGAGGATGATGCCCGTAGACCACATAGAAAGGGGACTTGCCTGTGGAAGTCGAGTCCAAGTGGTTATAAGAGAATTCTGCCCATGGGAGTAGATCGGACCAGTTGTCTTGGCGGCTTGAAACAAAATGGCGTAGGTAGTTGCCCAGAATCTGATTGACTCTCTCCACTTGCCCGTTGGTTTGAGGATGATAGGCCGATGAGAAGTCCAGCTTCACTTGGAGTTGTGAGCAGAGGGCACGCCAAAATTTAGAGACAAATTGAGAGCCTCGGTCGGACACAATGTGAAGAGGAAGTCCATGCAGGCGAAAGATGTGTCGGAAGAACAACTGAGCCAGACGAGGAGCAGAGGGCAGACCAGGAAGGGCCACGAAGTGAGCCATTTTAGAAAAGCGGTCCGTCACCACCCAAATAACTGTATTGCCCGCAGATGGAGGTAGGTCAGTGATGAAATCCATCCCAATGTGGTGCCAGGGATGATCCGGGACTGGCAAGGGCAATAGTAGGCCGGCAGGTCTTAGACGGGGAGATTTATTCCTGGCACAGACCGCACAGGAAGCCACAAAATCCTTGACATCCTGGAGGAGATTGGGCCACCAGTAATGACGGGAGATCAATTGCCCAGTCTTTTGGGCTCCTGGATGCCCGGCTACCAAAGAGGAATGCCCCCACTTCAAGATGCGTTTACGGAGTGCGGGACGCACATAAGTCTTCCCGGGAGGCAGTCTCTGCAGAGCAGAAGTGGCAACTGGTACTAGGCGGTCGGGAGGTATTATGTGACGAGGAGATTCCTCTTGCCCCATGACATCGGATGCTCGGGATAATGCATCGGCCTTTAGATTCTTCTCGGCTGGACGGAAGTGGATGGTATAGTTGAACCGAGAGAAGAAGAGGGACCACCGAGCCTGCCTGGGATTGAGGCGTTGAGCCGATTGGAGGTAGAGGAGGTTCTTGTGGTCCGTGTAGATGTTAACCGGGTGTTTAGCCCCCTCTAATAGATGACGCCACTCCTCCAGTGCCAACTTAATGGCCAGGAGTTCACGGTCCCCAATGGTATAGTTCCTCTCGGCAGGGGAGAAAGTCTTAGAGAAGAACCCACAGGTTCTGGTCTTGCCTGATGTGTCCCTTTGCGAGAGAACGGCTCCTGCGCCCACAGAAGAAGCATCGACCTCGAGAGAAAACGGCCTGGAGACATCCGGGCGGACTAGGGCAGGAGCGGAGGCAAAGGCAGACTTGAGGCTATTGAAGGCTTGTTCGGCCTCTGGAGGCCAACGTCTGGGGTCCGCCTTCTTTTTAGTGAGAGCCACAATGGGTGCGACCAGGGTAGAGAAGTGAGGGATGAATTGCCGGTAATAGTTGGCGAAGCCCAGGAAACGTTGGATAGCTCTAAGTCCCACAGGGCGTGGCCATTGAAGGACAGCTGCGAGCTTGGCTGGATCCATTTGTAGGCCCTGATCGGAGACGATATAGCCAAGAAATGGAAGACTGCGCTGATGGAAAACGCACTTCTCAAGCTTGGCGTATAGATGATTGGCCCGTAGTCTTCGTAGAACCTGACGCACTTGTGCCACATGAGTCTGCTGGTCCGGGGAGAAGACCAAAATGTCGTCCAAATAAACAATGACGCAGACATAGAGGAGGTCTCGGAAGATATCGTTCACGAATTCCTGGAAGACCGCTGGGGCATTGCATAGGCCGAATGGCATGACCAGATATTCGTAGTGCCCATCCCTGGTGTTGAAAGCGGTCTTCCATTCGTCTCCCTTACGAATTCGGACCAAGTTATACGCTCCCCTGAGATCCAGCTTGGAGAAGATCTTAGCTCCACGAAGACGGTCGAATAGTTCCGGAATAAGCGGAAGAGGATAGCGGTTCTTAACGGTCACCTTATTTAAACCCCGATAGTCTATGCATGGGCGGAGGGAACCGTCCTTCTTCTGAACAAAGAAAAATCCGGCGCCAGCTGGAGACGTGGATTTGCGGATGAAGCCCTTTTGTAAGTTCTCCTGGATGTAGGAGGACATGGCTTCAGTCTCGGGCACAGAGAGAGGGTATACTCGACCACGTGGAGGAGAAGACCCCGGAAGGAGGTCTATAGGGCAATCATAGGCCCGATGGGGTGGTAGTGAGTCCGCCTCCTTGGCCGAGAAAACATCGACAAAGTCTTGGTAGTCCTCCGGTAGCCCGGATAGAGGCTTGACACAAGCAGGTGACCTAGTAGAGCACTTGGGTTGAGGAGATCTCAGACACCGGTTATGACAGTCCTGACCCCAGCTGAGAACCTCCCCAGTTCTCCAGTCCAGCTTAGGGGTATGGATTTGCAGCCAAGGAAGCCCCAGCAGGAGGTTGGAAGAGGAATGGCGCAAGACATAGAAGGAGATCTTCTCCTGATGTAAGGCTCCCACCTGGAGGACTAGGGGTGCCGTCTGGCTGTACACCGCTTCGGTAAGAACCTCCCCCGTAACCGAAGAGATAGACCGGGGTTGGGCTAGCTGGATCACGGGTAGCCGCCATCTTTGGACCAACGAAGCAGAGATGAAACTGCCAGCAGAGCCAGAGTCGATGAGGGCAGTAGTCTGGAAAACTTGCCCAGAGGGTGTCTGGATGGAGACGGGCATAGTCAACCTTGGAGAGGTGGCATTCACACCTAGGGAGGCCTCTCCCACCGGACCTAGGTGCGGGCGTTTCCCGGACGCTGAGGGCGTTGGGGACATCTCTGTCGATAGTGATCCGCGCCACCGCAATAGAGGCAGAGATTCTGGTCCAGTCGACGGTTCCTCTCATCAGTCGTCAGGCGAACACGTTCCACCTGCATAGGAACCTCTGGAAGCGACTGGGACATAGGAGCAACAGGATTCTGGAACACCGGTGCCAGCCGAGGATGGCGACGGGGCAGACTCAGACGCCGTCCTTGCCGAACCTCCTCCTCTCTCTCGGAAAACCTGGTGTAGACTCTGGTAGCCAGTAGAATAAGATCGTTCAAGGAGGTAGGCAGATCCCGGGCAGCGAGCACATCCTTCACTTGGCTGGACAGGCCCTTTTTAAAGGTGGCAATCAGAGCGGCCTCATTCCAGTCTAGTTCCGCAGCCAGGGTGCGGAACTGGATGGCGTAATCACCAACGGAGGAAGTCCCTTGGGATAAATTGAGGAGAGCAGTCTCAGCCGAAGACGCACGGGCAGGTTCCTCAAAGACCGAGCGGAACTCGTCCAGGAAGATTCGAAAATTGGCAGCAACCGGATCATTACGGTCCCATAGTGGCGTGGCCCAGGCCAGAGCTCTTCCCTCCAATAGGCTGATAATGAAAGCCACTTTAGAGCGCTCGGTGGCAAACTGACTGCTTAAAAGTTCGATGTACATGGTGCATTGGGTCAGGAACCCTCTGCACAACTTGGGGTCACCTCCATATTTACTTGGGAGAGCCAGTCGTAGTTTTGAAGAGGCTGCCGGAGGTGATGACTGCTGAGCTGTGGTATGCTGTTGAACGGCTGCAGTCAGTTGTTGAATCAGCTGTGACTGTTGCTGAATCTGTTGAGCCTGTAGGGCGACCACTCGGGCTACCTCGCGGATATCAGGCACCTCGCCGGGATCCATGGTTGGAGCCTACTGTAACGCCCGGAGTAGTGGATCCACTGGACCGGCACCAGCGATGGCACAAACCTCACCAGGGAGCGGAGTCTAAGGGGCCGCTGGTTTTCACCAGAGCCCGCCGCAAGGCGGGATGGACTTGCTGCGGCAGGCGACCCCCAGGTCGCTACCCCTGGCTTGGTTGCTGGTGTCGGCAGGCGAGGCGTGGCAGGAGATGGCACAGGCAATAGTCTGCAGATGAGAGAGCACGTGACTGGCTGGACACAGGAACAGGTGGAGTGACAGGGGAACAGGAACCAGGAACAGGGACAAGGGACCAGGTAACGGACAGGACTCAGGAACAGGGACTAGGGACCAGGTAACGGACAGGACACAGGAACAACAGGGAGCTGGGCCAAACGCTATGGGAAGCATGTAGAGGCTCCAACAGAGGGGACAGGGCATGCTGGGATTTATAGGGGAGTGATTGGTGCAACTACCAATTAGGAGCGCACTGCCCCTTTAAATCTGAGACAGCCGGCGCGCGCGCGCCCTAGGAGGCGGGGACGCGCGCGCCGGCCGGCACAGCGAGAGACAGGAGCGTGGAGAGGTGAGGCGCCCCCCGGGGCCGAACGTGTAGCAGCGCCGGGTCCCTGCACCGGGACCCCGGCAGCTGCATAAGATGGGAGGAGGTCGCGGCGGCGGCCCGGAGCATGGGACGCCGCCGCGGCCGTGACACAAACGAGCATTGACAGCGCTTGTTTGCTCCTCTATGTCGTGTAAACTTGCAGCCCCGTGCCCTACAGGCGTGACTTGGTATATCTGCACCCTAACTTTGCACCGCCCCTCCGTCCCTCCTCCCCACCCTCTTCATCATTAGGAATGCCACTGGAATACTTTCTCCTGTTTGAACATTGCACAGGTGTCTTAACGATCCAGCCCATGTTCATTATACACACAGCTGACGAATAGGAGGCAATCTGCCTGGAGCATTCCTAATGATGAGGAGGGCGGGGAGGAGGGACACAGAGGTTGTGCCAGCCTAATGCATACACAATCTAGGCCATGCCCGTAGGGCACGGGGCTGTAAGTTTAAAAGTTGTTTTTTTGGGACAATAACTGCATCACCTGCCGAACGGACCCCCGGACAGATCTTGGATTAAAAGCAGCTATCTGAAGGTACAAGTAGTTTGGGGGATGTCAGATTGTGGGTAAAGAGTTGCTTTAAATCCACAAAAGCATACCAGAGGAGTTCCTTTAAGTACTATTTACATGGGGATAGTGGCTCCAAACTTATGTCTTGTTTACTGAAAAACAGAGCCAACAATGCGTTCATAAAATGACATCAGATGCCGGGGCAGATATTTCGGGCATAGAGGGTATCTCTGGGGATTTCCTCACATTTTACAAATCCCTTTATAATCTCCAGGAACATCCCAATGCGCCATCTTTAACAACTGCTACTACTCTCCCTACTTTGAACCAAGAGGAGAAAGACAAACTGACCTCTCCTCTTACAGCTCAAGAAGTGGCTGGGGTTTAGTCCACCATTCCCAGAGCCCAGGCCTAGATGGCTTGCCAATCTCATATTACAAAACATTCAGCAATATTTTTTTTTACCTAAACTCACAGGATTGTATAATGAGTTACTGAAAGGCCGCCCATTACCTCCCCAGGCCTTAGAAGCCCACATTACCCTACTCCCCACAGAGGGGAAAGATGCAGAGCAATGTGGCAGCTACCGCCCAACATTTGTGCTCAACTCCAACGTGAAATGGTGGGCAAAACTCCTAGCTACACGTATGCAAACTCTGCTTCTAAAATTGATAGGGCCGGAACAGATCGGTTTTGTCACCTCCATGGAGGGGAAACACAATACCTCCAGACGTATTAACATTTTGCATCACGTTAACTCACAAGGCAAAAAACTAATTCTACTGGGGACGGATGCTCAAAAAGTATTCGACCGCATTAGCCGGTCCTATATGCACGCTGCGATAGCCAAATTTGGTTTCCCGGAAGCTTTCATCTCCTCTATCTTTACACTGTACACATCGCCCTCGGCCCGCCTCTGCATAACGGTAGACTCTCACCCTCCTTCATGATCCTAAATGGTACCAGGCAGGGCTGCCCCGTCACCTACCCTATCCATCTTAGTCATGGAGTCACTTATACAATCCGTCAGACAATCACAAACCATCCAAGGAATCACTTTGGGGAACTACACCCATAAGACGGCAGCTTTCACCGTCCATCTCTTGCCCCTGATCTCGAACCCCAAAACGTCTCTCACCTCTGTATTAGATATCTTTCAGCGGTTTTGAGAGGTGTCTAATTTTAAAATAAATTATTCCAAATCTGAAATATTAAATGTGATCCTCGCCCCCAAAGTAGTGTCTGAAACAAAGCGTTTATCGTCATTCCAATGGCCTGCCAAATCTATTAAATTCCTAAGCATCAACTTAACACCCTCACCCAAAGACCTCTGCTCAGCCAACTTCCCGCTCTTACTCCAAAAAATTAAAAAGCAGTTGTAAAATTTTAACCTCCCCATGATCTTATGGATGGGCTGAAAAAATTACTTGAAAACTTTCCTAATCCCACAAGTTCTGTACGAACTACAAACTATCCCAATATATGTCCCAACCTCTTACTTCGCAAATTTTCTCTATCTTTCTGTGGAATGGTAAGAAAGCGAGACTCCTCATAGGCTCCTGATTCTCCAGCCCAAATCTGGGGGCCTATCCCTGCCGGACCTACATCTTTATCATAGGGCAGATGGATATGCCTGACGAGGCCTCTGCCTTCAGATTTATATGTTGAGAGGTTTATGTTGGGAGTGGAAATCTGTGGTCTTTTATTGTCCACACTTCCCACCACTAACACCCCCCCTAACCTTAGTACTACTATAAAAGGCCCAATTGTGGCCTATAAACAATTTGTGCTTACTGGGGCGACCCCTTTATCTTATCTCCCCATATGCCCCACTAAGTGAACTTCCCTATTATATCAATGTGACCAATGACTATAGGGAACTGTGGAAGGAACTTAAACAGCGTAACCTGTCAGAGGGTCTCAAGCTGATATATCCTCCTTGTTCCTCCTTTCCGCACACCACAAACTTAATTTCCTCTCACTCTTACACTGCCGTCAGGTTTTCAGAAAACTTAAAAAGGTTATATCTGCTTGCTGACCCCACCTGGCTGGATAAGCTATTCTTATTACCTAAAAGACCTAAGGGCTCAATATCTGTTATCTATAAGGGCCTCCTGTGTGACACGTCCCCGGACTCACCGAGCTCCACACTGGCCTGGGAACAGGAATTAGAGAAATCCTTTGTAAGTGCAAGTTCACATGTTTTTTCACGATGTGTAAGGGTGCAAGAAAACTCTTTTAGCTGCTGACACGCTGGTACAGAACCCCTGACTGGCTCTACAGGATAAACCTCACCCAAGACAAAGCATGCTGGAGGTGCAGGGGTGACCCGGACACCTGAATGCACCTTTGGGTAACGTGTCCACTCTTGCAATCCTTTGGGGCCAAGGTTTTATCCACCATTAAGAAGGTGATGGGTCTCACTATACCGCTCTATGATCTGGGCTCCTCACCACTCTTTCCGTCCAAAGAAACACAACCTCCCCAAGCAATTACTCACGGCAGCAAAATTAGTGATCCCAACGTTGTGTGTACTGACCCCCCATCGTTTGAATCCCGGCTCTTTAGAGTGGACAATCTTTGCAGGATGGAAGAGCTGGTGAGCTGGGAGCAGAGATCCCACGTAAAACATTCAGGGCAACTCCCAAGGGGCCAATCTAGACCGATAGACTAGACAATGACACGAGGCGTTCCTCCCCCACCAGGGGCGGATTAACTTTACCATAGGCCCCGGGCTGTTCACCAGGCCTGAGCCCCCCAACCCACTGTAACTATGGTAGCACTAGCCTGGCGTTCATAGTACAAGATAGATAATGTCATCATGCCCTGATTTGTGCAAAATTGCGGTAAAAAAGCAGCAATTTTTTATGCAAATAGATGGCAGAACTGTTGCCCAGAGACAATATACCACTGAAAGTATAAGTCTTTTTAGGTGGCCATGGGCCCCGTGATACCGCCCAAAAAGGACCTATTGTAATCCGCTACTGTCCCCCCCCCTCCCCCCCACCCTTTTTTTTCTCACAATCCTGTTGGTCACTATGAATACCCATACAGACTATCCCTCCCCTGCTTGCCGCTTGCCCTCATCCCTCACCTATGATCACAGAATAGAGTGAATGGATTAGCAGTCGTCTTATAAAAAATGACACTTTCATTATGTGCCTGTTGTATATAGTTCTAGGTATATTATGTATACTTGTTTGTATTTTACAATTTAATTGAACCTTGTTAGAGTGTACACCTTCCTATGCTAAGGAAATGGTATCTCAGTGCCCTCTTACCTGTTTGGTGTACATTGCATTGCTGTCTTTGTTTTTATGGGGGGAAAAAACGAATAAAAAAACACAGATTTGAAAAAAGACTTCCGAAATCCTTTGGTGTTGGTGCTCTCTCTGGGACCCCGCACACTGACCGGACTCCTGAGGGGTGGTGGTGCTCTCTCTGGGACCCCGCACACTGACCGGACTCCTGAGGGGTAGTGGTGCTCTCTCTGGGACCCCGCACACTGACCGGACTCCTGAGGGGTAGTGGTGCTCTCTCTGGGACCCCGCACACTGACCGGACTCCTGAGGGGTAGTGGTGCTCTCTCTGGGACCCTGCACACTGACCGGACTCCTGAGGGGTAGTGGTGCTCTCTCTGGGACCCCGCACACTGACCGGACTCCTGAGGGGTGGTGGTGCCCTCTCTGGGACCCCGCACACTGGCCGGACTCCTGAGGGGTGGTGGTGCTCTCTCTGGGACCCCGCACACTGACCGGACTCCTGAGGGGTAGTGGTGCTCTCTCTGGGACCCCGCACACTGACCGGACTCCTGAGGGGTAGTGGTGCTCTCTCTGGGACCCCGCACACTGACCGGACTCCTGAGGGGTAGTGGTGCTCTCTCTGGGACCCCGCACACTGACCGGACTCCTGAGGGGTAGTGGTGCTCTCTCTGGGACCCTGCACACTGACCGGACTCCTGAGGGGTAGTGGTGCTCTCTCTGGGACCCCGCACACTGACCAGACTCCTGAGGGGTAGTGGTGCTCTCTCTGGGACCCCGCACACTGACCGGACTCCTGAGGGGTAGTGGTGCTCTCTCTGGGACCCTGCACACTGACCGGACTCCTGAGGGGTAGTGGTGCTCTCTCTGGGACCCCGCACACTGACCGGACTCCTGAGGGGTAGTGGTGCTCTCTCTGGGACCCTGCACACTGACCGGACTCCTGAGGGGTAGTGGTGCTCTCTCTGGGACCCTGCACACTGACTGGACTCCTGAGGGGTAGTGGTGCTCTCTCTGGGACCCTGCACACTGACCGGACTCCTGAGGGGTAGTGGTGCTCTCTCTGGGACCCTGCACACTGACCGGACTCCTGAGGGGTGGTGGTGCTCTCTCTGGGACCCCGCACACTGACTGGACTCCTGAGGGGTAGTGGTGCTCTCTCTGGGACCCTGCACACTGACCGGACTCCTGAGGGGTGGTGGTGCTCTCTCTGGGACCCTGCACACTGACCGGACTCCTGAGGGGTAGTGGTGCTCTCTCTGGGACCCCGCACACTGACCGGACTCCTGAGGGGTAGTGGTGCTCTCTCTGGGACCCCGCACACTGACCGGACTCCTGAGGGGTAGTGGTGCTCTCTCTGGGACCCCGCACACTGACCGGACTCCTGAGGGGTAGTGGTGCTCTCTCTGGGACCCCGCACACTGACCGGACTCCTGAGGGGTAGTGGTGCTCTCTCTGGGACCCCGCACACTGACCGGACTCCTGAGGGGTAGTGGTGCTCTCTCTGGGACCCCGCACACTGACCGGACTCCTGAGGGGTAGTGGTGCTCTCTCTGGGACCCCGCACACTGACTGGACTCCTGAGGGGTAGTGGTGCTCTCTCTGGGACCCCGCACACTGGCCGGACTCCTGAGGGGTGGTGGTGCTGGATGCACAGGGACCAGAGGGGGGAGGACAGAAAACCCCATAAACCCCATTTATGATAACTCAGTGTTCCTCCCCCATGTGCCCCACCCTGTGTCACACTCACACACACTCACACACACAGCACCGTCCTAACACCTGCAGTTGCCAGAGTATTATTGTATTGCACTGAAGACAGTAAGTAAATGGACGTTATTCTGGATAAGCTTCTGGACTCTGGTCTATTCTCCTGCACCCGCACCGAAATCTCAGAAGCAGCACCTGATTGTCCAGGGGTGGGTGTCATCGCTGCATGGGCTACCGGGGCAAGTGCCCAAGTGACCCACAGAGCTACCCAAACACGGCACAGCTACCCCGGCCTACGGCTGCCCGGCCTTCCTCACATACATGGTACCTGACGCCAGGTGTGCGTCCCTCCATCACCATCCTCATCCTCCTTTATATAACAGGACTAAGGCCTTATGCACACGCTCAGTATTTCTTTAAGTCTGTAGATTCCTCCCGCTATCCACCCGTACAATCCCATAAAAATTACAGATGGGTCATCCATGGTGCGTCCGTATTCCTGTAAATGCTTTTGGGTTTTCTTTCGTTTTTTTTTCAACATCTCAATTATAACTCATCCCTATTTATTAATTTTTTTTAAGGAAATACAGAAATACAGATGCCAAATAGGTTACAATCCATAAAAAAAGGGGATCCCATTAATATGTATGAGAGGATCTGTAAATAAAATAAAAAAAATCACGGACATTGGTTTGCGTCCGTGTATTCTACTGCTGGTGTGAACAGCCCAATAGACAACAATCTGCTCTAACTTGAATACAGAAGTACGGATCTGTAGATTACGGGCATGTAAATAACCTTACTCCGAGCCCTGAAAGTGAAAGTATTCGCCGCCTCCCCTCCCCCATGCGCTCAGACTCTACTTTCACTTTCATCCTTAGTTATAAGATTCAGTTATTTACAGGAAGACGAAGAGCAGAGACGCACGAACCCCGAGACACAGGTGACGGGCGGGGAGTGCGGGGGTTGTGTATACTGTATATATATGTGCTGTGTATAGTGTATGTGTGATTTGTATAGTGTATGTGTGCTGTGTGTGATATATGATGTGTGATATGTCCTGTGTGTGATATGTGCTGTGTGACATATTTGATGTGTGATATGTGCTGTGTGTGATATATGATGTGTGATATGTGCTGTGTGACATATTTGATGTGTGATATGTGCTGTGTGTGATATATGATGTGTGATATGTGCTGTGTGTGATATATGATGTGTGATATGTGCTGTGTGTGATATATGATGTGTGATATGTGTGATATGTGATGCATGATATATGATGTGTGACATGTGCTGTGTGTGATATATGATGTGTGTGATATGTGCTGTGTGATATGTTCTGTGTGTGATATATGATGTGTGATATGTGCTGTGTAACATATTTGATGTGTGATATGTGCTGTGTGTGATATGTGCTGTGTGATATATGATGTGTGATATGTGCTGTGTGACATATTTGATGTGTGATATGTGCTGTGTGTGATATATGATGTGTGATATGTGCTGTGTGTGATATATGATGTGTGATATGTGCTGTGTGTGATATGTGATGCATGATATATGATGTGTGACATGTGCTGTGTGTGATATATGATGTGTGTGATATGTGCTGTGTGATATGTTCTGTGTGTGATATATGATGTGTGATATGTGCTGTGTGTGATATATGATGTGTGATATGTGCTGTGTGTGATATATGATGTGTGATATGTGTGATATGTGATGCATGATATATGATGTGTGACATGTGCTGTGTGTGATATATGATGTGTGTGATATGTGCTGTGTGATATGTTCTGTGTGTGATATATGATGTGTGATATGTGCTGTGTGTGATATATGATGTGTGATATGTGCTGTGTGTGATATATGATGTGTGATATGTGTGATATGTGATGCATGATATATGATGTGTGACATGTGCTGTGTGTGATATATGATGTGTGTGATATGTGCTGTGTGATATGTTCTGTGTGTGATATATGATGTGTGATATGTGCTGTGTGTGATATATGATGTGTGATATGTGCTGTGTGTGATATGTGATGCATGATATGTTCTGTGTGTGATATATGATGTGTGATACGTGCTGTGTGATATATGATGTGTGATATGTGCTGTGTGTGATATATGATGTGTGATATGTGCTGTGTGATATATGATGTGTGATATGTGCTGTGTGTGATATATGAAGTGTGATATGTGCTGTGTGTGATATGTGATGCATGATATATGGTGTGTGACATGTGCTGTGTGTGATATATGATGTGTGTGATATGTGCTGTGTGATATGTTCTGTGTGTGATATATGATGTGTGATATGTGCTGTGTGTGATATATGATGTGTGATATGTGCTGTGTGTGATATGTGATGCATGATATGTTCTGTGTGTGATATATGATGTGTGATACGTGATGTGTGATATATGATGTGTGATATGTGCTGTGTGATATATGATGTGGGATATGTTCTGTGTGTGATATGGGTTGCATTTTATATTATGTGTGATATGTGCTGTGTAATATATGATGTGGGATATGTGCTGTGTGATATGATGTGGGATATGTTCTGTGTGTGATATGTGATGCATTTTATATGATATGTGCTGTGTGATATATGATGTTTGATATGTGCTGTGTGATATATGATGTGGGATATGTGCTTTGTGACATACAGTGAAACCTCCCGAGCAGACCACTTCTTTGAGAAGACCACCCCCCTTCCAGACCGATTTTTTTTGTGACCGATCTTTTAACCATTATTTCTTATGACTCTCTTTGAGAAGACCACCCCCTTATCCGACCACAGACCGCTTTTTTGTGCAGATTTTGTAGCTGAAAACCCCCATAAAAAGACCAGAAGCAGGACTTACATGTAAAAATTGCTACCGCCAGCACTGACAGGGCCATGATGGAGATGGAGGGAGCAGGCTAGCAGGATGGGAAAGGGTGGAGGGTGAAAGGAGGAGGCATAGCTGAGCAGGGGGGAGGAAGAAGGAGCACCATAGCGTCCAGGAACAGCACACACAGTGGAGCCGTGCGGGGAGCAGCCCCAGCAGCTACAGGACCCCACAGACTGACCCCCTTTCTCTCCCTGGTAGTTAGCATCCTCTGGATGACACAGGCACAGAGAAGCTGTGTAAGTGTCAACCCGGCTGGGTCCCGGCTGTCAGTGATAGCCAGGGCCCGCCACAAGTGACCGTTAACTCTATAAATGTATGACCGGAGCATCTATAGGGCTGCAGAGAGAGAATTCTCCTGGAATAGACAGAGAATTCTCCCTCTGTTCACCACCGGGGCTCTGTGGTATGATTGCAGAGTTCTGATGGTAGCCATGGACATAGACCACAGAGAGAGAGGGGAGGGTGGGGACAGAGGGGAGGAGTGTCCTGGCTGATACCAGTGATGTAGTGTGGTATAGTATAGTGTGTATACAGCTGATCCCAGTGATGTAATAGAATGGTGTATACAGCTGATCCCAGTGATGTAATAGAATGGTGTATACAGCTGATCCCAGTGATGGAATAGAATGGTGTATACAGCTGATCCCAGTGATGTAATAGAATGGTGTATGGATCCTGATCCCAGTGATGTAATAGAATGGTGTATACAGCTGATACCAGTGATGTAATAGAAAGGTGTATACAGCTGATCCCAGTGATGTAATAGAATGGTGTATACAGCTGATCCCAGTGATGTAATAGAATGGTGTATACAGCTGATCCCAGTGATGTAATAGAATGGTGTATACAGCTGATCCCAGTGATGTAATAGAATGGTGTATACACCTGATACCGGTGATGTAATAGAATGGTGTATACACCTGATACCGGTGATGTAATAGAATGGTGTATACAGCTGATACCAGTGATGGAATAGAATGGTGTATACAGCTGATACTGTACTTATGTTATTCTGTATCTAGTTCCAGGAATAGTTTAAGAGCCGGGCAATACTTTCCATATTTAGAGATGTATGAAAAAAAAAAGTTCATTATACAGTCCTGTTTGCTGTATGAATACTGTCTCATTAGAAACATGATAAAATACATGACTGTCTTTTACCAGTATATATGTATATATGTATACTGTACATAATGTGTGATATGTGCTGTGTGTTCCCTCCTTAGTTGTCCCGGCTGTGGGTTTCCTCCTTAGTTGTCCCGGCTGTGTGTTCCCTCCTTAGTTGTCCCGGCTGGGGGTTTCCTCCTTAGTTGTCCCGGCTGTGTGTCTCCTCCTTAGTTGTCCCGGCTGGGGGTCTCCTCCTTAGTTGTCCCGGCTGGGGGTCTCCTCCTTAGTTGTCCCGGCTGTTGGTTTCCTCCTTAGTTGTACCGGCTGTGTGTTTCCTCCTTAGTTGTCCCGGCTGTTGGTTTCCTCCTTAGTTGTACCGGCTGTGTGTTTCCTTCCTTAGTTGTCCCGGCTGGGGGTCTCCTCCTTAGTTGTCCTGGCTGTGGGTCTCCTCCTTAGTTGTACCGGCTGTGTGTTTCCTTCCTTAGTTGTCCTGGCTGTGGGTCTCCTCCTTAGTTGTCCTGGCTGTGGGTCTCCTCCTTAGTTGTCCTGGCTGTGGGTCTCCTCCTTAGCTGTCCCGGCTGGGGGTTACCTCCTTAGTTGTCCCAGCTGTTGGTTTCTTCCTTAGTTGTCCTGGCTGTGTGTTTCCTCCTTAGTTGTCCCAGCTGTTGGTTTCTTCCTTAGTTGCCCCTGCTGGGGTTACCTCCTTAGTTGTCCCAGCTGTTGGTTTCTTCCTTAGTTGCCCCTGCTGGGGTTACCTCCTTAGTTGTCCCGGCTGTGGGTTTCTTCCTTAGTTGTCCTGGCTGGGGGTTCCCTCCTTAGTTGTCCCGGCTGTGAGTTTTCTCCTTAGTTGTCCCGGCTGTGTGTCTCCTCCTTAGCTGTCCCGGCTGGGGGTTTCCTCCTTAGTTGTCCCAGCTGGGGGTTTCTTCCTTAGTTGTCCCGGCTGGGGGTTTCCTCCTTAGTTGTCCCGGCTGTGAGTTTTCTCCTTAGTTGTCCCGGCTGTGTGTCTCCTCCTTAGTTGTCCCGGCTGGGGGTTTCCTCCTTAGTTGTCCCAGCTGGGGGTTTCTTCCTTAGTTGCCCCTGCTGGGGTTACCTCCTTAGTTGTCCCGGCTGTGTGTTTCCTCCTTAGTTGTCCCGGCTGTGGGTTCCCTCCTTAGTTGTCCCGGCTGTGGGTTTCCTCCTTAGTCGTCCCGGCCGGGGTTCCCTCCTTAGTTGTCCCGGCTGGGGGTTTCCTCCTTAGTTGTCCCGGCTGTGGGTTTCCTCCTTAGTTGTCCCGGCCGGGGTTCCCTCCTTAGTTTTCGTCGCTGGGGGTTCCCGCCTTAGTTGTGCCGGCTGGGGTTTTCTTTCTTCTTTGTCCCGGCTGTGGGTCTCCTCCTTAGTTGTCCCGGCTGTGGGTTCCCTCCTTAGTTGTCCCGGCTGTGTGTTTCCTCCTAAGTTGTTTCGGCTGTGTGTTACCTCCTTAGTTGTCCCGGCTGTGGGTTACCTCCTTAGTTGTCCCGGCTGTGGGTTACCTCCTTAGTTGTCCCGGCTATGGGTTTCCTCCTTAGTTGTCCCGGCTGTGTGTTTCCTTCCTTAGTTGTCCCGGCTGTGTGTCATCTCCTTAGTTTCGGCTGTGTATTTCCTTCCTTAGTTGTCCCAGCTGTGAGTTTCCTCCTTAGTTGTCCCGGCTGTGAGTTTCCTCCTTAGTTGTCCCGGCTGTGTGTCATCTCCTTAGTTGTCCCGGCTGTGTGTTTCCTCCTTAGTTGTCCCGGCTGTGGGTTTCCTCCTTAGTTGTCCCGGCTGTGAGTTTAGGGTCACTGTAAGGTGGAAGACCACCACCCAACTTTACTGCTCTCACTGAGGAAAGGAAATTGTAGAATCCAGTTATATATGGCCCCTTCCATTCTCTCTTCACCAAGCTATGGACTCTCCCCCCCCCCCCCATTCTTCATGGTTGGGTCTGTGTTCTTGGGATTGTATCATCATTCTTCTTCCACCAAACATGGCAAGTGGAGTGTCTCCTCTTCATCATATAGATGGTCATTGGTGACGTCACCTGGGCCTGGACATGTGCTGGTGTGGGCAGAGGGACCTTGTGTGTCCTGCAGGATTATAATCCATGACGGTGTAGTATGATACTTACTGTAATCTATAAAACTGTGGTCCCAGCTCTCTTCAAGTCATTGACCAGGTCCTCCCATGCAGTTCTGGGCTGATTCCTGACATTTTTTTAGAATCATATTTACCCCACCAGGCCAGATTTTGCGTGGGTCCCCAGACCGGGAAAGATTGACAGTCATCTTGTGTTTCTTCCATTCTCTAATAATTGCATGAACAGTGGTTTCCTTCTCACCAAGCTGCTGCCTTGTTCTGTAGCCCCTCCCAGCCTTGTGCAGGTTTGCAGTGTTGTCTCTGGTGTCCTTAGACAGCTCTCTGGTCTTGGCCATGGTGGAGAGGTTGGAGTGTGATGAGTGTGTGGACAGGTGATTATTTTACAGGTAACAAGATGGCACAGGTGCAGGTAATCCAGGTAATGAGGGCGGAGTGGGAGGAGCTTCTTATAGAGGAACCAACAGCTCCGTGAGTGGCAGAATTCCTGCTGGTTGATCGGCTTTCAAATCCCTATTTCATGGAATAAAACGGTGAAAAATTATTTATAAATCCTATAATGTGATTATCCGTAATGGTCTATAGATTCTGTCGGTCTATTATGTCACTTAACTCCCTTAGAACACAGGGGTGAATATCATCTGGGACCGAGGACTTGTCTATTATATTCCTTGTGAGGTGGCACTGATGACATGTAATACAGAGTTCACCGTACCTCTCTGTATTACATCCTGGGTTATACACGTGACATGTAATATAGATTTCACATTACCTCTTTGTATTATATCTTCTCTCTCTCCTCCTCTATGTGCAGTAGATGCCGCAGATGGTTCCTCTGGTTGCTCCATCTTCTCTCCCCTCCTCTATGTGCAGTAGATGGTTCCTCTGGTTGCTCCATCTTCTCTCTCTCCTCCTCCTCTATGTGCAGTACATGCCGCAGATGGTTCCTTTGGTTGCTCCATCTTCTCTCTCTCTCTCTCTCTCTCTCTCTCTTTCCCCTCCTCTATGTGCAGTAGATGGTTCCTCTGGTTGCTCCATCTTGTCTCTCTCTCTCTCTCTCCCCTCCTCTATGTGCAGTACATGCCATAGATGATTCCACTGGTTGCTCCATCTTCTCTCTCTCCTCCTCTATGTGCAGTAGATGCCACAGATGGTTCCTCTGGTTGCTCCATCTTCTCTCTCCTCCTCCTCTATGTGCAGTAGATGCCACAGATGGTTCCTCTGGTTGCTCCATCTTCTCTCTCTCTCCTCCTCTATGTGCAGTACATGCCGCAGATGGTTCCTCTGGTTGCTCCATCTTCTCTCCCCTCCTCTATGTGCAGTAGATGGTTCCTCTGGTTGCTCCATCTTCTCTCTCTCCTCCTCCTCTATGTGCAGTACATGCCGCAGATGGTTCCTTTGGTTGCTCCATCTTCTCTCTCTCTCTCTCTCTCTCTCTCTCTCTCTTTCCCCTCCTCTATGTGCAGTAGATGGTTCCTCTGGTTGCTCCATCTTGTCTCTCTCTCTCTCTCTCCCCTCCTCTATGTGCAGTACATGCCATAGATGATTCCACTGGTTGCTCCATCTTCTCTCTCTCCTCCTCTATGTGCAGTAGATGCCACAGATGGTTCCTCTGGTTGCTCCATCTTCTCTCTCCTCCTCCTCTATGTGCAGTAGATGCCACAGATGGTTCCTCTGGTTGCTCCATCTTCTCTCTCTCTCCTCCTCTATGTGCAGTACATGCCGCAGATGGTTCCTCTGGTTGCTCCATCTTCTCTCCCCTCCTCTATGTGCAGTAGATGGTTCCTCTGGTTGCTCCATCTTCTCTCTCTCCTCCTCCTCTATGTGCAGTAGATGCCACAGATGGTTCCTCTGGTTGCTCCATCTTCTCTCTCTCCTCCTCCTCTATGTGCAGTACATGCCGCAGATGGTTCCTCTGGTTGCTCCATCTTCTCTATCTCCTCCTCTATGTGCAGTACATGCCGCAGATGGTTCCTTTGGTTGCTCCATCTTCTCTCTCTCTCTCTCTCTCTCTCTTTCCCCTCCTCTATGTGCAGTAGATGGTTCCTCTGGTTGCTCCATCTTGTCTCTCTCTCTCTCTCTCCCCTCCTCTATGTGCAGTACATGCCATAGATGATTCCTCTGGTTGCTCCATCTTCTCTCTCCTCTCTGTGCAGTAGATGGTTCCTCTGGTTGCTCCATCTTCTCTCTCTCTCTCTCTCTCTCTCTCTCTCTCTCTCTCTCCTCCTCTATGTGCAGTAGATGCTGTAGATGGTTCCTCTGGTTGCTCCATCTTATCTCTCTCTCTTCTCTCTCTCTCTCTCTCTCTCTCTCTCTCTCTCTCCTCCTCCTCTATGTGCTGTAGATGCTGTAGATGGTTCCTCTGGTTGCTCCATCTTCTCTCTCTCTCTCTCTCTCTCTCTCTCTCTCCTCCTCTATGTGCAGTAGATGCTGTAGATGGTTCCTCTGGTTGCTCCATCTTATCTCTCTCTCTTCTCTCTATCTTACAGAGTCTCATGAACTATTTTCTCTCTCTCTCTCCTCCTCCTCTATGTGCAGTAGATGCTGTAGATGGTTCCTCTGGTTGCTCCATCTTCTCTCTCTCTCTTCTCTCTATCTTACAGAGTCTCATGAACTATTTTCTCTCTCTCTCTCTCTCTCTCTCTCTCTCTCCTCCATGTGCAGTAGATGCTGTAGATGGTTCCTTTGGTTGCTCCATCTTCTCTCTCTTCTCCTCTATGTGCAGTAGGTGCCACAGATGATTCCTCTGGTTGCTCCATCTTCTCTCTCTCCTCCTCCTCCTCTATGTGCAGTAGATGCTGTAGATGGTTTCTCTGGTTGCTCCATCTTCTCCTCTATGTGCAGATGGTTTCTCTGGTTGCTCCATCTTCTCCTCTATGTGCTATAGATGTTTACTCTGGTTTCTCCATCTTCTCCTGTATGTGCAGATGGTTCCTCTTGTTGCTCCATCTTCTCCTCTATGTGCTGTAGATGGTTCCTCTGGTTGCTCCATCTTCTCCTGTATGTGCAGATGGTTCCTCTGGTTGCTCCATCTTCTCCTCTATGTGCTGTAGATGGTTCCTCTGGTTGCTCCATCTTCTCCTGTATGTGCAGATGGTTCCTCTGGCAGCAGAAGAGCCGAGCGCTGATGTTTTTGGCCTCTGTATTATCCCAGCAGGACACCATGAGCAGCAGAGTCCGGATATTCTCCAGATCTGGAGAGAGCGAGTACCGGTGGTTGGTGGACATCCTGAGAGAGAAGTGGACGGTGTCTCCATTCATCATCACCAACAACAACTACAGTTTGTTTCGTGAGGAGATCAACAAATGCTCCTTTGCGATACTGTACCACTCCCGAAACCGAGGACGAGTCAACGTCACTGACGTCACCGATTCCTTGTACGATGAAGAAGTGAGGGCCATGTCCGAGGCGCTCGGTAAGAAGAGAGTTATTCTTGGTGATGGATCACTGTGATGGTAAATGTGCAAGGAGGTGAGGCGGGGGGAGGGGCGGCGTGTTGTGCGTTTGTGCGCCTCCAATTTGATCTATTTTTCATCGATATTCATTATAGAATGGACGGATTGAAACACGTTTGTTTTTTTTAGCGTACACAAAAATCCATCCGTTTTCATTCCTTTTTTTCATGTTTTTTGCAAAAACGGATGGGAAAAAAATTGGGTCTCCCTGTGTTCTCGAGAACAGAGCCCCCGAAATCCCCCCAGGATGGAGCTCCGGTCTCTGATCCAGAATCCCGCTGTCTTGTGTATTACAGGCAAAGATCGGGTGATCGCTGTTATTGATGACCTGGAGGATAGCAGTGAGGAGACGAAGAAAAGGATTCTGGGACATCAGCCCTCCCTGAGAACCCTGACCCGGGACATCTTCCTGTTCACTGCCAAAGACAAGATGACCAGGTGGAAAGCCGAGCAGATCATACGCATCATCTCTAGCAGTAAGTTGTTTGGCCATTCAGACATGGGAGGGTCACTAGTCACAGGATATACAGGGGGCGGGGCTGTGACTATCTCTCTATACACATGATATACAGGGGGCGGAGCTGTGACTACCTCTCTATAAACAGGATATACAGGGGGCGGGGCTGTGACTACCTCTCTATATACAGGATATACAGGGGGCGGGGCTGTGACTACCTCTCTATACACATGATATACAGGGGGCGGGGCTGTAACTACCTCTCTATACACAGGATATACAGGGGGCGGGGCTGTGACTACCTCTCTATACACATAATATACAAGGGACGGGGCTGTGACTACCTCTCTATACACAGGATATACAGGCGGCGGGGCTGTGACTACCTCTCTATACACAGGATATACAGGTGGCGGGGCTGTGACTACCTCTCTATACACAGGATATACAGGCGGCGGGGCTGTGACTACCTCTCTATACACAGGATATACAGGGGGCGGGGCTGTGACTACCTCTCTATACACATGGCATACAAGGGGCGGGGCTGTGACTACCTCTCTATACACATGACATACAAGGGGCGGGGCTGTGACTACCTCTCTATACACATGACATAGGGGCTTGTTGTCTGCAGTAGTAGATGGGCATGCTATTACTGTAGTATAGGTTGTTGTTATGGGTCATATAGCCTGTGGTAATGTTAGCAGGGGCGGTCTTGGCATTTCTGGGGCCCCAAGCAAAGTTATGTCTGGGGCCACCCCTCGACACACGTTCCAAAACGATAGACCGCTGTGTGTTGCCCCCAGTAGTATATACCCCTTGTGCGCTACTGCCAGTAATATGTACTCCTTGTGTGCTGCCCCCAATAGTATATACCCCTTGTGTCCTGCCCCCAGTAGTATATAGACCCCTGCGTGTTCCCCCAGTTATATATAGCCCCCTGTGTGCTCCCCCAGAAGTATATAGACCTCCTGTGTGCTGCCCCAGTTGTATATACCCCCTGTGTGCTCCCCCACTAGTATATAGGCCCCCTGTGTGCTCCCTCAGGGGTATTTAGCCCCCCTGTGTGCTCCCCCACTTGGATATGGACCTCCTGTGTGCTCCCCCACTTGGATATAGACCTCCTGTGTGCTCCTCCAGTAGTATATAAACCCCCTGTGTGGTTCCCCCAGTAGTATATAGACCCCCTGTGTGCCCCACCAGTATTATATAGACCCCTTGTGTGCTGCCCTAGTAGTATACAGACCCCTGTGTGCTCCCCCAGTTATATATAGACCACCTGTGTGCCTCACAAGTAGTATATAGACCCCCTGTATGTTCCCCCAGTAGTATATAGACCCCCTGTGTGCCCCACCAGTAGTATATAGACCCCTGTATGCTCCCCCAGTAGTATATAGCCCCCCTGTGTGCTCCCCCACTTGGATATAGACCTCCTGTGTGCTCTCCAAGTTGTATATAGACCCCATTCTCCCCCAAGTAGTATATAGACCCCCTGTGTGCTGCCCCCAATAGTATGTAGACCCCTTTGTGAAGCCCCAGTAGTCTATAGCCCCCCTGTGTGCTCCCCCTGTCATATAGCCCCCCCTGTGTGCTCCCCCCATTTATATAGACCCCCGATGTGTGCTCCCCCAGTTAAACAGACCCCTGTGTGCTCCCCCTCCCATATAGTATATAACACAATAAAACAAACACTTATACTCACCTGGGTCCGGGCGTCTCCTCTTCTCTTCACTCTTGTGGCCGCAGGAAGGGTTTTCCCTGCGATCACAAGAGGCCGCACTCCCCTTGTCCTGGCGCTGATGCTCCAGTGATGTCACTGGAGCGCCGGCACCACAAGGACAAAGCTGCCACTTGTGACCGCAGGGAAAACCCCTCCTGCGGCCACAAGAGTGACTGACAGGAAGGGAGCCAATGCCTCCCGCCCTGTCAGTGCTGCTGCATGTAACTATGAGCGCTCATTACGAGTGCTCATAGTTACAGTTCAGATGGCAACAGCGAGCGGGGCAGCGGCCCTGTCCAGCGGTCTTGAGCACAAGAGCGTGGCGTGGGGGCCCCCCTGGATGTTGGGGGCCCCAAGCGATCGCTTGGGGTGCTTGGTGCCAAAGACCGCCACTGAATGTTAGTGAGGTGCGGGGGGTATACAATGTGGGGTCTCTGGGAGCGTTATATGATATATGTAACCATGGTGTCTACTCTTATTACAGCTCTGTGGCCGGAACAAAAAAAGGTCAGTGTGGCTCATGTGTAACGGGGGTGAGATTGATATGAAGCGTATCTCCATGTAGATATCCCGAGGTGGAGCGTTATAGACTCGGGCCCCCAAGATCCCTACCCCACATCTCATACTCTCTATGGTCTCTAGTGAGAGCGATCTGTCTCATGGGTAGTGAGGAGGATAGCCCATCTCCTTTATGTATAGTAGTGGTGGTGGGCTCCTTGTGGGTAGTGAAGAGGATAGCCCATCTCCTGTATACACTCACTGGCCACTTTATTAGGTACACCTGTCCAACTGCACGTTACCACTTAATTTCTAATCAGCCAATCACATGGCGGCAACTCAGTGCATTTAGGCATGTAGACATGGTCAAGACAATCTCCTGCAGTTCAAACCGAGCATCAGTATGGGGAAGAAAGGTGATGTGAGGCCTTTGAACGTGGCATGGTTGTTGGTGCCAGAAGGGCTGGTCTGAGTATTTCAGAAACTGCTGATCTACTGGGATTTTCACGCACAACCATCTCTAGGGTATACAGAGAATGGTCCGAAAAAGAAAAACCATCCAGTGAGCGGCAGTTCTGTGGGCGGCAATGCCTTGTTGATGCCAGAGGTCAGCGGAGAATGGGCAGACTGGTTCCAGCTGATAGAAAGGCAACAGTGACTCAAATAGCCAACCGTTACACCCAAGGTAGGCGGAAGAGCATCTCTGAGCGCACAGTACGGCCAACTTTGAGGCAGATGGGCTACAGCAGCAGAAGACCACACCGGGTGCCACTCCGCTCAGCTAAGAACAGGAAACTGAGGCTACAATTTGCACAAGCTCATCGAAATTGGAAAGTAGAAGATTGGAAAAACATTGCCTGGTCTGATGAGTTCGATTTCTGCTGCGACATTCGGATGGTAGGGTCAGAATTTGGCGTCAACAACATGAAAGCATGGATCCATCCTGCCTTGTATCAACGGTTCAGGCTGGTGGTGGTGGTGTCATGGTGTGGGGAATATTTTCTTGCCACTCTTTGGGCCCCTTGGTACCAATTGAGCATGGTTACAACGCCCCAGCCTCCCTGAGTATTGTTGCTGACCATGTCCATCCCTTTATGACCACAATGGACCCAACATCTGATGGCGACTTTCAGCAGGATAATGCGCCATGTCATAAAGCTAGAATCATCTCAGACTGGTTTCTTGAACTTGACAATGAGATCACTGTACTCCAATGGCCTCCACAGTCACCAGATCTCAATCCAATAGAGCATCTTTGGGATGTGGTGGAACGGGAGATTGGCATCATGGATGTGCAGCCGACAAATCTGCGGCAACTGTGTGATGTCATCATGTCACTATGGACCAAAATCTCTGAGGAAGCTTCCAGCACCTTGTTGTATCTATGCCACCAAGAATTGAGGCAGTTCTGAAGGCAAAAGGGGGTCCAACCCGTTACTAGCATGGTGTACCTAATAAAGTGGCCGGTGAGTGTATATAGCAGTGGTGGGCTCCTAATGGGTAGTGAGGAGGATAGCCCATCTCCTGTATGTATAGCAGCGGTGGTGGGCTCCTTGTGGGTAGTGAGAAGGATAGCCCATCTCCTGTATGTATAGCAGTGGTGACCTCCTCGTGGGTAGTGATAAGGATAGCCCATCTCCTGTATACATAGCAGTGGTGGGCTCCTTGTGGGTAGTGAGGAGGATAGCCCATCTCCTGTATGTATAGCAGTGTTGGGCTCCTCGTGGGTAGTGAAGAGGATAGCCCATCTTCTGTATGTATAATAGCGATGGGCTTCTCATGGGTAGTGAGGAGGATAGCCCATCTTCTGTATGTATAGCAGCGGTGGGCTCCTCATGGGTAGTGAGGAGGATAGCCCATCTTATGTATATATAGCAGTGGTGGTGGGCTCCTCGTGGGTAGTGAAGAGGATAGCCCATCTCCTGTATGTATAGCAGTGGTGGGCTCCTTATTGGTAGTGAGAAGGATAACCCATCTCCTGTATGTATAGAAGTGGTGGTGGGCTCCTCGTGGGTAGTGAGGAGGATAGCCCATCTTATGTATATATAGCAGTGGTGGTGGGCTCCTAATGGGTAGTGGGGAGGATAGCCCATCTCCTGTATGTATAGCAGTGGTGGGCTCCTCGTGGGTAGTGAGGATAGCCCATCTCCTGTATGTATATCAGTGGTGGTGGGCTCCTAATGGGTAGTGGGGAGGATAGCCCATCTCCTGTATGTATAGCAGTGGTGGGCTCCTCGTGGGTAGTGAGGATAGCCAATCTCCTGTATGTATAGCAGTGGTGGTGGGCTCCTAATGGGTAGTGGGGAGGATAGCCCATCTCCTGTATGTATAGCAGTGGTGGGCTCCTCGTGGGTAGTGAGGATAGCCAATCTCCTGTATGTATAGCAGTGGTGGTGGGCTCCTAATGGGTAGTGGGGAGGATAGCCCATCTCCTGTATGTATAGCAGTGGTGGGCTCCTCGTGGGTAGTGAGGATATCCAATCTCCTGTATGTATAGCAGTGGTGGGCTCCTTATTGGTATTGAGAAGGATAACCCATCTCCTGTATGTATAGAAGTGGTGGTGGGCTCCTCGTGGGTAGTGAGGAGGAAAGCCCATCTTATGTATATATAGCAGTGGTGGTGGGCTCCTCTTGGGTAGTGAGGAGGATAGCCCATCTCCTGTATGCATAGCAGTGGTTGGCTCCTTATGGGTAGTGAAGAGGAAAGCCCATCTCCTGTATATTTAGCAGTGTTGGGCTCCTTATAACACGTAAGTGTCCTATCTGGAGAAGCGTGAACCTCTGGTACCTTCTGATTCATCCAAGTGTTCAGCATTTGACTCCCAGCATCTGGAGAAGTTGGATGCTGCCCGGGAAACATGGATACAATCTATACCCTATGGCCGTATACATGTTTTCCAGGACTCTCTAAGCCGGTTTCCGACTTCTTCAGATGCCGGGAGTCAAGTGCTGAGCGCTCGGGTTCAGATGAACCAGAACGTATTCGAGGTTCCCTCATCTCTAGTCTTATCCAATACCATACTGACACAAAGGCCAGGACCCGAGGCGGCATAGCTTACAGGGGGGCAGGCAGAGGAGGATCCTATAGAACTCAGTATCTGATGGAAGCAGCAACAGCTCATTGTTCTCAGTTACCATAAGTCTGGAGCGACACAGTGAAGAGAAGGAGGGGATGAAGCTGCAGCCGCCACATATCCTGTATCCTGGACCTGTGATATATAGCTCCTACACAGGGGCAAGGCTTGTTCTGTGATAGGAAAAGCCGGGAGGAGGCAAATACAGCACAGCTGTGACATCACATAGGAAAGCCCCGCCCACTCAGCACAGTTCTAGAGACAACATTTATAGAGAGAAGACCTCAAGGTTACCCCCCACATTCCCATCTGCTGCACATCTGATTGACAACTGCAGGTGGAGGGCCGGGGAGGGATGGAGGGCCGGGGAGGGATGGAGGGCCGGGGAGGGGGGGGCTTTGTTTTTTTTTTATTGAAATAGATCTGTTTTAAACATAAACCTTAATATCTTGCAATATTCCCATTGTTGCAGATAGATGTCCCTGACCAGGTGAGTGGCCGTTCAATAGAATTTACTTGTTTTATGTTACAGCTGATCCATGTATGTTACACAATAGTTATTGTTATATTATGTTACATGATGTTATTATTATTACATTACATTATCCATTATATTATATTATGTTACATTATATTCTGTTATCTATTATATATTACATTATCTATTATATTATGTTATATTATATTACGTTATCTATTATATATTACATTATATTATATTACACTATCATATGATATTTCATGATAATATATTCTGTTATCTATTATATTATATTACATTTCATTATATTACATGATCTGTCCTCTTATTCGTTGCACCTACTGATCTTTATGACTCGGTGGAGAACACAAGCTCAGCCACTTTCTTCAATGGGTCAGTTTGGTTGAATGTTGACCCCCAAACTCTATCCAGTTGTGAATATTTACCACCAGATTGGATGTTAGTCCAATAAGTGATGGAAGGGAGATGGGCCCATGTTAGTCTCATGGACGGAATGTAATATAGGACACATCTAATATACACTGACACAGTGAGGGGGAGCAATGTTCAGGGGTGTACTTGGGAAAACGATGGGGGGTACTGGGGCATGTACTGGGTGCCAATAAGCCACTTTGCTGAGGCCAGACTACAGGGCTAGAGAGAGAGATGATGGACTTTAAATGTTATCTAGACTGGTGGTGAAGACCTCCAATGTCATCTAGACTGGTGGTGAAGACCTCCAATGTCATCTAGACTGGTGGTGAAGACCTCCAATGTCATCTAGACTGGTGGTGAAGACCTCCAATGTCATCTAGACTGGTGGTGAAGACCTCCAATGTCATCTAGACTGGTGGTGAAGACCTCCAATGTCATCTAGACTGGTGGTGAAGACCTCCAATGTCATCTAGACTCGTGGTGAAGACCTCCAATGTCATCTAGACTGGTGGTGAAGACCTCCAATGTCATCTAGACTGGTGGTGAAGACCTCCAATGTCATCTAGACTGGTGGTGATGACCTCCAGTGTCATCTATACTGGTGGTGAAGACACCTGTTATTTACTACCAGCTAGCTGTTTGTTTGTTTGTTTGTTTGTTTGTTTGCTTGTTTGCTTGGCTGACTGCTATATCCTTTGATCGTTCTTGTACACATACACAGCCATATATGTATTCTGTATGGGGAGATGAAAGAATGGGTTATCTGCCCGAGAAGAACTTGATCTGGCAAGATGAAACCCACCATCCCCAATCCAGCCAGGAAACCACCATACACATAGGTAGTCAGCTGATCCTAATAGAGTTAGTTGACTTTACTTTGTATGGCCAATTTATTGCTTGATTTATAGGTTTGTTGTCTGGTTTCTACATCCTCCTACAGCGAGGGATGGAGGTTGTATCCATGCTCAGCCATTGCAGAGCCGAATCTTCTGCCCACCCGGTCACCCACGTATTGTTCTCCACCGTTGTCTCTTCTCTTGTCTATCAGCTGTGTGAATAAATGTGAACTAATAATATCATCCTATTGACTATATGTAATACAGAAATGTCCTTCCCCTCCAACCTACAGGACCCCAGGCCCAGGGAGGAATCCAACCCTTCGAAAAACGTACGGCACTTATGATGTCATTCACTCGCTTTCTGTCTCTTGGGGGTCTCTTTTCTTTAACGCTGACCATGAGATCTATGACGATCATAGCCATTTTGTCACCATTTTCATATTTCATTTACGTAGAATTAATATGAATGCAGAGATATTGGATAAGGTAGAATGCCGGACACACTGGAGGTTGTGGTTTCTCCATATGGTGTTACCAGAGGCTGGTTACCTCCATGTACCTTGTGATTGCTCCTTTCTGGGACTAAAGGCGGCATTACACGGCATGAGGTTCTGTCAGCTCAGCGCTCGCTTCCCCCTTGTTCCTGCTCGCTGCCTGTGCTATTACACGCATAGACAGCGAGCGGAGAGCAGCGGGAGGACCCATCCAAACAATTACACGGAGCGACACGCAGCAGACTGCTGCTGGGCTTATCGTGCTCTTTTAACATTTTGAAAGACCACAATAAGTTGTGCATGTCGACTGATTGTGATCTTTTATGCTGCTTTTACACGTAACGATTATCGTGCGAATTTGCGCGATAACGGTCGAATTGGAACGATAATCGTACGTGTAAACGCAGCGAACGATAGAACGACGCACGATAAATCGTACATCGTGATCTTTCATCAGGTCAGCAAATCGTCGTACGCAAAAAATTCGCAAATCGTTCCGTGTGAACAGTCGTTCGCCGATTTAACCAATGTGTGAGATAGGCTTAAACAATCGCAAAACAATCGCAGTGCGAATTTTCGTACGATATATCGTACCGTCTAAACGCTGATCGTTATAAAAAAAAAAATCGTAAATCCGACATCACTAATCGTACGATCGGGCCAATAATCGTTACGTGTAAACGCAGCATTAACATGTCCTATTACCTCAAACGATAAATGGCCTGAACGACCAATAATCAGTCAAGTAAGGTCGATAATTTAGTGTAATACGGCCTTTACCCAGCATCACCCTCTGGCCACAACAGGAAGAAGCAGGAAATTGTTAAGCTGGCCATACACCTTCAATAACTGACAGCCAAACAATCACTTAGCCGTCAGTCATCTCTCCCGACTGCCGCCCGTCCTCCCCACAGGGGGGAAGGGGCAAGCAACAGCCAAAGAGCTGTGGCTGTGACAACGGGGTCGGGCAGTGACTTTCCCTCACACCTGACCCCTGTCTCCACTGATAGGGAGAGCCCCATACGCCAGCGGTGGGTATGGCCGACCAACGTCTAAGGTGTATGGAGACCTTTAGACCACAGCAGGGAAGATACAAAGAGATGGAATCCATCAAGGCCAAATCAGTCCTGGTTATAAACTGATCACAGATGGGATCCTATCCCTGCTTTTGGATGGTCAGACATCCCCCCATCTCTAGCTGTCCCAAGGCCGTCACATACGTAAAGACTCCTATGGAGAAGATTCTCTCTGATAAAGGAAAATCGCACTGACTTATTTCTTGACTGGTTGCCTTGGTTGGTCAGAAGGTAAATGTCTCTACTGACAATGTTAGGACCATCTACTGGATGAGGGTGGGGTGTCCTGGTAATAGGCTTATCACAAGTTGTCCTATAGATAACTGTAACTGTTTTTGGTGGAACCTGGTGGTAGAACTTTGTAGCTTCTCTGTTACCTGAGTGCATCACCCCATCCACCCCCAGAAATGAATACAACCCCAGATGCCCCCATGTTCTGGCCAGGAGAAGTATAGGGAGAAGCTGTTAGCTGTAGTATGTTCCTTATATCCTGTGTTCCTTGTGGTTGACATTGACATGACTGGTGGTTACCATCTATTTTAGGGGGGTATGAAGACCATGGTATTGCTGCTGTCCTGTCTCGTATTCTGGAACACCTACTACTCTCCGACCCGCAGAAATGTACGTTTTTGTGTCTTAAACAGAAAGTGGAAATAAAGTGTCCCCTATAGATAAATGGGAATTCTGTAGATATAACAGTAATAGCTGGGAATGAAGGAGATTTCTTAAAGGGACCCCATGACTATGACAATGCTATCTAACCTATGGGCATAGTGTTATAGAGCAGGAGGAACTGTGGGAAAAGATTCAGTATAACTTGTTACTTATTGTTTGAATGATAGGACCGCCCACTGGACTCTTTAAGCATGGAAAAATCTGAGATTTCAATCATTAAATGATCATATATACTGAACCTTTTCCCACAGAGATATATATGGATCTGCTCAGCTTCTCCTGCTCTATAACATGATGCCGATAGATTGGATCATATTGTCATGGTGACAGGATCCCTTTAAGCCTTTTTGTCTTATGATGCACTAAGAAGAGTTGTACATGATGTGTAGTATACACTGGGGTATATGTACGGCAGCCATGTGAGGCCGACATGATGAGCCTTCCCTCCCGTCATGGCACTAAGGTTTATACATGTGACCTGAGCCCTGGTTCCTCTTCCCCGCAGGGTCTGCTGGCGGCGCTCTGGGTGGCAGCCATGGCGAGGACGTTCTATGCACGTGTATCTGAACCTGCGTTACCGCTGGTGAGTATCCGGCAATGTCCTGTAATATCGATGATGATGATGATGATGATGATGATGATGATGATGATGGTGTGACACCTCTGCTGTGTGGCAGGCTAACGAGGGACGCTTGGCCTTGTCCTGCGCCATCACTTTCCTGACCGCCTGTGACGTGTACCGCGGACCCAGCATCTACAATGTGAGTAATGGCGGCATGTCTCCGGACCCCTCAGTGTAGCGTCCTCTTCACATCTCCCGTTGTTCGGCTGGATTATAATTATATAATATATCGTTATGACTGGATCTTGTGGTTGTCTCCAGGTCGCGGTCAGCACTCTGTGGATTTCCCGCTGCTTCATGTATTCCCAGCCCAGAAGTTGGAATTTATTAGTGAGTCCAATTATTTGTTTCTGTCGCCCCATTATAGTCTGTACAGTGCTGATCCCGTAATCATCTTATAATCATCGCATTATCATCCTGTAGCCATCACTGTCCTTCCTGTGACCATTGTGTCTCTTGTTCCGTAGTCCGGGCCGGTCAGGCGAGCGCTGCCTTATGGACTCATTCTACTCACTTTCTGGAAAGGCTGGCAACACTCAGATGCTGAGACGGTGAGTATATGGGATACAGGATATATACATATATACACTAGCACATTGTGCAGTATACAGTATATATATAATGTGTGTATACGTCTTTGGTAATGATGGGATCCTCTTCTTGCAGACGGCTCAGGCGATGGCTCAGGGTCTCCTCCTCTCCCCGGCCATCCTGGTGGCTGAAGTCATTTAATATCAGATGATACAAGGAACCAGCCCCCCAACCCCCCTCCACCGGGCCATGTGTCATGTGACATTTGTGACTCCTCCCCCTTATTTCTGTACCCCCAGACCACCACCAGACAGGCGCTGACCTCCAGCACAGAGTCCTCAGTCTTCATCTTGTCACTGTTATGGTCCGGCCTATGACTATCCACAATGAATAAAATAACGATGATGTCACCATGATGTCACACGTGTATTGTCTATGTAAGGGGATAACGACATTTGTCTATTGTGGACACAGTACAGACCTGGCCTGTGATATCTGCGGGGTCTTATTGCGCCTGTAGACTTTTTCAGGTATAGACTCCACCCAGTAGGCTTTTTTTTAGAGGTGTCTCTACCCCTAGGCTCTTTATGACAAGACTCCACCCACTAGACTCTGATAGAGACAGACTCCCTCCCAAAGTCTCTCAGGTAGACTCCCCCCCGAGACTTTTTTTTTTTTTTTTTTAGATGCAATTTACCCTCTAGACTCCTGCAGAGATGACTCTAAGCTTCAGATTATGTTAGAGGTACGCTCTACCCCCTTGACTATTTAAGAGGTAGACTCCACCCTCTAGACTCATTTGGGAGGACAGTCTCTAAATATAATTGACTAGAAGATGGACTTTGAGATAGTTAGGGGGCTAACAAGGGCACCTTGCCTAAGCAATACAGAACTCTGTCAGGGTGACCCGCCTGTAGAGTACTTGAGAATAACCTGTAATCACGGTTTAGGAGATTACCGCCTCATGCCAGAAGGGATCACAGAGTGCCAAATTCAGTAGCACTGTTCCCAGGCTTGAAAAACAGGATTATCCAAGAAGGCCAAGTGAAGATCAGTGGAGTACTTCGGCTTTTGCTGCTCTTTGCTCCACTGAGGATAGACCAGTCTCCTCAAGCAGTGCTTCTCAATTCCAGTCCTCAGGCCTCACCAACAGCTCATGTTTTGAGGATATCCCATACAGAGGACACCTGTGCTAATACCTGATGCACTGAGTATAATTATATCATCTGTGAAATACTAAGGAAATCCTCAAAACATGACCTGTTGGTGAGGCCTGAGGACTGGAATTGAGAAGCACTGTGCTAAAGGATGTCCTGAATAGCAACTTAAGGGAATGTGATCACCTCAGATGTAGATAAGGTTGGTCATTTTTATGGTAGTCCTAACCTGACATGGCTAAGCTGTGACAGGAACAAGAACTAGCTAGACCTCCTGACTAAACCACCACTAGACTAGCTGACTCCCACCAGGAACCATACGGGAGCTTTATAGGAGAGACCGGGCCTTGTCTCCCATTGGTGGGAACTTTCTGGAAGCACTAAACCCTGGCATAGTATAGGTGTGTGAGGTACCCAGATCAAGGATTGGACAGTCTACAAATCACATAACAGGGGCATAAACAAGAATTAGTGCACACATTGTTTACCCCCTGGTATATACGTCCTCATACAGCTGTAAGTGAATACACTGCAATACATCTACATCAGTGCCGTGGATTGGGGTGGCTAGGTGGTAACAGCAGTGGGCTGGTTGGTGTTTTACTTGGGCACTTGTCATGGTGGGCAGGAGTGGTGATACCCTCTCTCGGACACACTGGCACTGGGCTGTGTAAGGGTAACGCAAGTGTGAGTGTGACAGAGTCCGGCACTTAGAGTATAACTTTACTTACAGTCTTCAGAGCAAAATACAACAGAGCAAAATGAGTGCAAAAGATAATGACAAAAATACAATATATCAGGGTCCTTTATCTTGGTGGATAACGCGGAGGTTGTAGCTCGGGTGCTTGAAGTATAGATGATAGGTGAAGCGTAGCTGAGTAGGTTAGAAAGTGTAGCTGAGTGTAGCTGGTTAGGGGTCTTTCTTGGGGACCTTGCCTAAGTAATGCAGTACTCTGCCGGGATGGTTTGTGTCAACTTTGTGTAGAAAGAAAACTCTCGTAATCATGGTTAAAATCAGAAGAAGAAGAAGAGGACCAAGGCTTGAATTACCGGGTGAAGGTAACCCCTCAAGATGACCCGAATAGAACGGGCAAGAACCAATGGAGTACTTCAGCTTATGCTATTTGCTCCATTGCAGATCAATGGTGGAATCCAGGGGACAGGTGCCCCACCTCTGGGTCTAGCAGTGCCTAGTAGTGTTCTCTCTCACAGAGAACTCTCTCTCCAACAACTGACAAAGGACCAGAATCCAGGACCTGGACGTAAAAAGCAGCAGCAACCCTCTCTCTGTCTCCCCACTGCAGGGAACCGACAAAAGAACCGCCCTAGGAAGCTTCTTATATAGAGGTGACCGGGACTAACCTCCCATTGGTGGGGAAAGTGCTAGAAAGAGAGAGGTGTAAGAGTGTGATAGGCAAAGACAGTGTGTGGCACCCAAGCCAATGATTGGTGAATTCTCTTCCTTCCTTCAGCTGTGCCGACAGGGAAGAGTGAGACACCAAGTGGTGATAAAGCAGAAAGGCACCCATCATCCCGGAGTGTCTCACCTGACAAAGTTACCCTTGGACAGGTGGAATACAGGACACCTGGACTAGGACACTACATTAGTGACCCATATTGGTGGAAGTCACACCACTGAGGTCCCTCACCCAGAGTATACCTTTAGAATAGTACCTGATAACAGGTGTGCAGAAAACAGTAGGGTCACACATGATCTGGGACACTACAAATGTACTGCTTATAAATGTGCAAGATATCAGTGTGCGGCTGTATAGGTGCAGGATGTCAGTGTGCGGCTGTATAGGTGCAGGATGTCAGTGTGCGGCTGTATAGGTGCAGGATGTCAGTGTGCGGCTGTATAGGTGCAGGATGTCAGTGTGCGGCTGTATAGGTGCAGGATGTCAGTGTGCGGCTGTATAGGTGCAGGATGTCAGTGTGCGGCTGTATAGGTGCAGGATGTCAGTGTGCAGCAGTATAGGTGTAGGATGTCAGTGTGCAGCTGTATAGGTGCAGGATGTTAGTGTGCGGCTGTATAGGTGCAGGATGTCAGGGTGCAGCTGTATAGGTGCAGGATGTCAGTGTTTTTGCTGTATAGGTGCAGGATGTCAGTGTGCGGCTGTATAGGTGTAGGATGTCAGTGTGCGGCTGTATAGGTGTAGGATGTCAGGGTGCGGCTGTATAGGTGCGGGATGTCAGTGTGCGGCTGTATAGGTGCGGGATGTCAGTGTATAGGTGCAGGATGTCAGTGTGCGGCTGTATAGGTGCAGGATGTCAGTGTGCGGCTGTATAGGTGCAGGATGTCAGTGTGCGGCTGTATAGGTGCAGGATGTCAGTGTGCGGCTGTATAGGTGCAGGATGTCAGTGTGCGGCTGTATAGGTGCAGGATGTCAGTGTGCAGCTGTATAGGTGCAGGATGTTAGTGTGCGGCTGTATAGGTGCAGGATGTCAGGGTGCAGCTGTATAGGTGCAGGATGTCAGTGTTTTTGCTGTATAGGTGCAGGATGTCAGTGTGCGGCTGTATAGGTGTAGGATGTCAGTGTGCGGCTGTATAGGTGTAGGATGTCAGTGTGCGGCTGTATAGGTGTAGGATGTCAGGGTGCGGCTGTATAGGTGCGGGATGTCAGTGTGCGGCTGTATAGGTGCGGGATGTCAGTGTATAGGTGCAGGATGTCAGTGTGCGGCTGTATAGGTGTAGGATGTCAGTGTTTTTGCTGTATAGGTGCAGGATGTCAGTGTGCGGCTGTAAACTTCATCGACCTCAGGGTGCAGCTTTGGAATATCCGCAGTATATAAATATAGTGTGTTGTCTGGCGATAGCTGGTGATGACCTTATTATGTAGGACGCCAGTACGACCACATCCTGGCTATGAGCCCCCTGTTACGTAATCGCTCCTCCTCCTCTGCCTTTCTTCTCTCCTTTTCCTCCTCCTCCTCCGCCTTTCTTCTCTCCTTTTCCTCCTCCTCCTCCGCCTTTCTTCTCTCTTTTTCCGCCTTCTCTTTTTCGGCCTCCAGCACAGACAGATGGGCGTATCGGAGCAGAAACTTCTTGTGCTTCACTCTCTCTCTTCTAGGGTTCAGGTCGTGTTCCAGGCGGAAGGTCACGTTGTGAATTGCGGTTATCATAAAGTCCAGGATGTCCAGGGTCCTCTGCCGGGTCTTTATGTGGTCCTGCCGCGTGTAGTTCTCCACTATAACTACATTCTCCGCTCCCAGGAGCTTAAATTGTTCTTCAGTCTGGAAGTAATTTCCTCCATATCGATGTGTGAGGACGACGATCGGGGACAACCCTGGAACACAAAGAGATAGCGGTCACAGACTATACTGGGACTGTACTGGGACTATGGCTCAGGGACCTGTACACAGCCACAGGTCAGAGGAGATTAGTCTATAGGTGGTCGGGATGGTGAACCTGCATAGACCGAGACCACAGTGGATAATCCACCAGAGTATAGTACCCGCCAGCCATTGGTTGTGGATCTATAGGAATATCATTAGTGCAGCCCAATAACATAGGAACCCTGCAGCCGGTCAGTAACGGCCCTTTAATCGTTCAGCTGTGCCCCATGAAGGGAATTGTAGTTTTAGAACATGTGGAGGGCCACCAGTTTAGAATCTCCGGTGGAGACACATGACGTACTGGGTCTCAGGTCTTACCTGTTAACTCGGTGCAGTTTTTAAAGAACTCGGGCAGGCTTTCCTTTAGGTCCGGGGTCACACAGTTCTTCACACTAGAGAAGTCAATGAGAATTAGTCACGGAGATGGGGAGGTAATTATCTGGTATGAAGCATAAGGAAGTCGGCCCTATAGGAAATCTACGAGGGCTGAGGACTGGTGTTTTTGGAAGTTTTTTTCAAAATCCTGGACAACTCCTTTAAGTCCCTATAAGATTTGACTAATTCCAGTTTCCCTCACGCTGTAATATAGAATATGTGAACATTTACCTGTAAACAAAGACGGGAACAAGTAAATCGGTGGCGTTTGTGTCAATGTCCATGTCCTCCACTCTATCCACCAAAGCTTTGAAGCTGTCCTGCCACTCCACGGACTCATCAAGGGGGAGAAAGTTACCTGAAAGGAACAACCAAACCCATTCAGCATGGTGGGAACTCACTGGGCCCATCCACCACATCCAAGGTGCTCCACAACCACTCAAAGAGAGGAGGAGGTGTAGTGCACCAGAGCGTAATTCCTGCCGCTGGGCCTAGGATGGCACCTGTCCACCAAGTGATATTGTAAAGGCTTCTGTGATGTATGTCATGTATCCTCTGTACCAGTGTAACTGTCCGGCAGGGAATGGGTGACATGCCTCACTACGTAGACTATACTAACTGTGAGACAACAGTGACACCTGCAGGCCTTAGTGGGAGCTGCTTCAGCTAGTGTTACTAGAAGGTAGGTGGAGTATGCTCAGGTGTTCCACATAAAAGGTCTGCAGAGACAAGATTTATATGAGACAAGTTCAGCAAGATAAGAGCAGAGAAGCAGAGGAGAAAGCTGCTGAAAGAGGAGCAAGGGCAACAAGGAGTCTGTTAAAGTATAAGCTGGGCAGCAGCCGGAGGAGAACAGCGGGAGGGGAGACTGAGAGAGTCTGTGAGAGGCAGCAGGAGGACAGGGGGAGGGGAGACAGAGAGAGACTGTGGGAGGCAGCAGGAGGACAGGGAGAGGGGAGACAGAGAGACTGTAGGAGGCAGCAGCAGGAGGACAGGGAGAGGGGAGACAGAGAGAGACTGTGGGAGGCAGCAGGAGGACAGGGAGAGGGGAGACAGAGAGACTGTGGGGGGCAGCAGCAGGAGGACAGGGAGAGGGGAGACAGAGAGAGACTGTGGGAGGCAGCAGGAGGACAGGGAGAGGGGAGACAGAGAGACTGTGGGGGGCAGCAGCAGGAGGACAGGGAGAGGGGAGACAGAGAGACTGTAGGAGGCAGCAGCAGGAGGACAGGGAGAGGGGAGACAGAGAGACTGTGGGCGGCAGCAGCAGGAGGACAGGGAAAGGGGAGACAGAGACTGTGGGGGGCAGCAGCAGGAGGACAGGGAGAGGGGAGACAGAGAGAGACTGTGGGAGGCAGCAGGAGGACAGGGAGAGGGGAGACAGAGAGACTGTGGGGGGCAGCAGCAGGAGGACAGGGAGAGGGGAGACAGAGAGACTGTAGGAGGCAGCAGCAGGAGGACAGGGAGAGGGGAGACAGAGAGACTGTGGGCGGCAGCAGCAGGAGGACAGGGAGAGGGGAGACAGAGAGACTGTGGGCGGCAGCAGCAGGAGGACAGGGAAAGGGGAGACAGAGACTGTGGGCGGCAGCAGCAGGAGGACAGGGAAAGGGGAGACAGAGACTGTGGGCGGCAGCAGCAGGAGGACAGGGAGAGGGGAGACAGAGAGACTGTGGGAGGCAGCAAGAGGACAGCGGGAGGGGAGACAGAGAGACTGTGGGAGGCAGCAGGAGGACAGGGAGAGGGGAGACTGAGAGACGCTGTAAATGAGAGTTGTCAGGTGCACTTTCCACAGACAGGAATCCTCAGTTCAGGAACCCGACAGCGGATGGACTTGTATGTTTGGTGGCAGATTTAATTTAGGAAAACTGCAGCAAAAAGGCCCATCACCTCCCCCTGTTCCTGAGGTCCTGTAAGGAGAAGAGTAGAGTATCTGTTCTTATAGTCTGGAGTCTAAATGTCTCGAAAAGTATAGTCTGCCTGAGATTTTGGGGCATCTCTATAAATTTAGAGGATCTGGGGGGATCTCCATCTAGGAGACTTAATTTATTGAGGGGTCTAGGATGTGAATTTGTTTAGAGCAGGGATGTCAAACTCAGGCCCTACAGCCGTTGCAAAAATACAATTCCCATCATGCCTGGACAGCCAAAGCTTTACCTTTCCAGGCACAATTGTAGTTTTGGAACACCTGGAGGGCCTGAGTTTGACACGTGTGGTTTATCGGGTCTGGTCTGGGGGGGGGAGGATTTTGGGTTTAGGATCTGCTTTTATTTAGAGGGTCTTGGCTGGGGAGGAACTGCATTTGTTTTGGGGGGTCTAGAATCTATTTAGAGGGTGTGGTCTGGGAGGCGGGCTGTATTTATTGAGGGGTCTAGAATTTGTATTTGTTTTGAGGGTCTGGGGGAATCTGCATTTATTTTGGGGTCTAGGATCTGTTTTGAGGGTCTGGTCGGATCTGCATTTGGGGGTCTAGGATCTGAATTTATTCAGGGGTCTAGGATTTGTATTTGTTTTGAGGCTCTGGGGGAGTCTATATCTGGGGGGTTTAGGATCTGTATTTGTGTAGAGGGTCTGGTCCAGAGGACTGTTAGTTTAGAGAGATTGAATCTAATTTGTGTAGGATATATAATACAGGGAATTTAGAAGCCAATTTATGAGAGAAGTTTGATTATATAAAGGAGAATTAAAGAGGAACTCTTTACTCACCCAGCTGGGTATAGACTTCAACCCTCTCAAAGTTGTCCATGGTGGCATATCCTCGGTTGTCCACAATGGTGATGACATCGGTCAGGGGATAGGCCCTGCGTGTCAGAGTCACAGCACCATCTTTTTTCTCTCCGGCCTCTGCGTGCTCTATAAATCCTCGGTCTCCATCCAGGACATACCTACAGGAGTTGATGAAGGAGGATTTACCGTGACCGGTGTAACCGAAGAGCTGGAGGAGGACCCTCTTATACCCCTGGCTGAGACCTCTGTGGAGGCTGAAACTCTGGATGGATTCTCTCAGCTGGTTGGGATCCATGGTTGATGTCCTCTTCTTTCAGCTGGTTGGGATCTTTGGCTGACGTTCTCCTCTCTCTCAGCTGGTTGGGATCTTTGGCTGACGTTCTCCTCTCTCTCAGCTGGTTGGGATCCTTGGCTGACCTTCTCCTCTCTCTCAGATGGTTGGGATCCTTAGAAGACGTTCTCCTCTCAGCTGGTTGGGATCTTTGGCTGACGTTCTCCTCTCTCTCAGCTGGTTGGGATCCTTAGAAGACGTTCTCCTCTCTCTCAGCTGGTGGGATTTATGGTTGATGTTCTCCTCTCTCTCAGCTGGTTGGAATCTTTGGCTGACGTTCTCCTCTCTCTCAGATGGTTGGGATCCTTAGAAGATGTTCTCGGCTCTCTCAGCTGGTTGGGATCTTTGGCTGACGTTCTCCTCTCTCACAGCTGGTTGGGATCCTTAGAAGACGTTCTCCTCTCTCTCAGATGGTTGGGATCCTTAGAAGACGTTCTCCTCTCTCTCAGATGGTTGGGATCCTTAGAAGACGTTCTTGGCTCTCTCAGCTGGTTGGGATCTTTGACTGACGTTCTCCTCTCACTCAGCTGGTGGGATTTATGGTTGATGTTCTCCTCTCTCTCAGCTGGTTGGGATCTTTGACTGACGTTCTCCTCTCACTCAGCTGGTGGGATTTATGGTTGATGTTCTCCTCTCTCTCAGCTGGTGGGATTTATGGTTGATGTTCTCCTCTCTCTCAGCTGGTTGGGATCTTTGGCTGACGTTCTCCTCTCTCTCAGATGGTTGGGATCCTTAGAAGACGTTCTCCTCTCTCTCAGCTGGTGGGATTTATGGTTGATGTTCTCCTCTCTCTCAGCTGGTGAGGATCCATGGTAGACGTTCTCCTCTCTGTTTTGTCTTCACTGCTGTATTTTTTTCTTTTTAGATTTTTTTCCTTGTCTTCACTTTCTACTTTCGATTCTCTCTTGTGATGACATCACTTTCTGGAAACTCAGCTATAGCCTGCCAGCAGTTTTCTATTTTCACAGCTTAGGGTTGGGCTTCATTCTATTAGTAGCCATAAAGCTCCGCACACACATATTGTGTCAAAGGTGTCCAGCTGCACATAAAAGAAAAAAGACACAAAGAGGGCGCTCCCTGGTGTAATGCTGTAGGACTTATAACCACCATACAATCTCCACTCCAGGCTTCTGGATCTAGCAGGACGTCACACAGGATGCCATACCAATACTGGCCTACAGCTGTTATAGCAGCCATAGGAGTCCCCAGGTATACGTATATCCTCTATATAAAAGTACCGTATACAGGGCAGCAACTCAATAAGTGCAATGATCTGCAGAATTCTCCAACTACACCTGGGGGTCAATGAGATATTGACCAGGGGTCAGTAAGATGTTACACCCCTTCCACACTGGGGGTCAATGAGATATCACACTCCTTCATTGGGGGTCAGTAGCAGTTTTCTCTCTCATATCCACCACTCATCCCTGAACCTATATACCTGCATTGCGCCTCAGTGTGGTAGGAGGACACACACACATATATAGGGTCTGGATAACAGGCGAGGTCTAGAAGAGAGGACAGAATCCACCAAGAGCGACAGGAGGTGTAAACACCCCATGGCGGCTGTCTGTGGATGGATTCCTGGCTTTGGTAACCCTTGTCACGTCGCAATACTCGCAACAGAGTTAGACTTTGATGGAAAAGCGGCCACCCTGGTATTTCCCTATTTATGTTCCAATATTCACAACCGAGTGGGACATAAGGGGCTACCTATCAGGGCGGTCTGGTGATCTCCCCCCTTATTGCACAAATAAATCAAGCATTTCTCTATTTGGTGTGTGCCAAGATTTACCTTTCTACTGTTCTGGGACCATTCCTACCACGAGGACCACCTAACTTACAGAGTGCCGTCTTCGACTATATTGCTTCATACAGACCTGGTCTTAAAGGGGCAGTAACCTGTGTAACTTACTGTCAACTCTCAACCCGTTCTGAATGTGTCAGTGACCAGTACGTCCGGATTTACCCCATACTTTGCAAATTGTTTGAGATACCATGCAGCATCTGTGTAAGGGTGCGTTCACACTGAGGAATCTGCACAAAGAAGTTGCAGCGGATTCCAACGCTCTCCCACTCATCTCTGCCCGTCCCATAGACTCCATTCTATGGTCAGGCGGATTTCACTGTCCGCCCAAAGAATTGACATGTCCATTCTTTTGGGTTAACAGACAGCCGCTCAGCACACTGTTTAGATGGAAACTGACTGTGGCAGCTGAAGAGTTAAATGAGTGCTCACACTGTGCACAGAATACAACTATAATAGTGCCCCCATAGTGTGTATGGAATAGTTCCGCTATAGCAGCGGCCAATGTGGATAGTAAGACCTGTTCTGATAAATGGTATATTTTATTATATAGAAAAGTCACATATTGTGTTGTATATAATAACTGTATAAAATGATTCCCTTTGATGAGACGGTGAGCAGGAATGGTGTCAGGGTGAAGACCCCTGTAGTTCTGGCTCATCCGCTGGTCCCTCATTGCTCCGCAGGCTCCTGAGTATATACCTCCATATATCACTTTGGTTCTGCTATTTGGACGAGTCTCCTGGAAAGAAGAAGGAAAACACTTATATTGAATCCTCAGGTCGTAGTGATTATACAGTGAATGACAGAGGAGATGGATGAGACCACGGGGGAGGGGACAGTGTGTGCAGCACTGGTAGCAGGGGAGGGGACAGTGTGTGCGGCACTGGCAGCGGGGGAGGGGACAGTGTGTGCGACACTGGCAGCGGGGGAGGGGACAATGCGTGCGGCACTGGCAGCGGGGGAGGGGACAATGCGTGCAGCACTGGCAGCGGGGGAGGGGACAATGGGTGCAGCACTGGCAGTGGGGGAGGGGACAGTGTGTGCAGCACTGGCAGCGGGGGAGGGGACAGTGTGTGCAGCACTGGCAGCGGGGGAGGGGACAGTGTGTGCAGCACTGGCAGCGGGGGAGGGGACAGTGTGTGCGACACTGGCAGCGGGGGAGGGGACAGTGTGTGCGACACTGGCAGCGGGGGAGGGGACAATGCGTGCGGCACTGGCAGCGGGGGAGGGGACAATGGGTGCAGCACTGGCAGTGGGGGAGGGGACAGTGTGTGCAGCACTGGCAGCGGGGGAGGGGACAATGGGTGCCGCACTGGCAGCGGGGGAGGGGACAGTGTGTGCAGCACTGGCAGCGGGGTTGGGGACAATGCGTGCGGCACTGGCAGCGGGGGAGGGGACAATGGGTGCGGCACTGGCAGCGGGGGAGGGAACAATGGGTGCAGCACTGGCAGCAGGGGAGGGGACAGTGTGTGGCACTGGCAGCGGGGGAGGGGACAATGTTTGTGACACTGGCAGCGGGGGAGGGGACAGTGTGTGTGGCACTGGATCAGGTTGTCACACCTCCAGGCATTACCAAACATTTATCCACACTGGGGCCATGGTGCAGTACCCTATAATAACCATTTGGGGCGCTGCACTTGTTTTCCACTCAGACATAACTTCTGATATGTTGCTGCCCATGGTGAGACTAACAATTCCTTCCATACTTGTTATTATCTATTTAGTCTCCTTCCCCCAGTTCTCAGCTACTGCTTTCAGCTGAAGACACATAAAGGATTGAGACCTGGATGGTTGCTTTCTTTTCTATATATTTATCCCGAAGAGGCGGGGCACCTTTATATCTTCTGTACCTACCCGGTGGACTCTTGGTCAAAATATGGCCATCTTAAGGCTAAACACTGCGGTCCCAAGTGACTGTGCGATGAGCAGGACCTATAGAGAAAGCAGAGCTGTGTGACTGAGGATCGGGTGGACAGTCATGGGGGGGAAGAAGGGTACGGACAACTTACCGTGTCCACATGTGCCGCCACCCAGTAGAGGGCAGAGTACAGCTCCACCACCAGCACCATCAGGACAGCAGCCAGTCCCACCATACGGGCACCCTGCAAGAGACAAGCCCCTCATGGTGATGAGACGAGACCCTCTGAAGAGTAATGTAAGTGCCCCTCTACTCCTGACAGCTTCATGCGCAGCCTTATTAACAACGACCCCCCCCCCCCCACCACCACCTACCTTCTTCTTCCCCCGTGGGTTTCGCTGCTTGTGGATGGGATACGTAGATGGAAGCACAGAGTCACGCTGGGAGGCAAAATTAAGCCAAGTGTAATGAAAAGAAAAAAATATATCTCCCCTCAAAATACAAAACATCCTGCCCCCAACCAGTCACATGTCTGTATATCCCATAGATCCCAACAGATCCTGCCCCCAACATGTCTGTATATCCCATAGATCCCAACACATCCTGCCCCCAACATGTCTGTTTATCCCATAGATCCCAACAGATCCTGCCCCCAACATGTCTGTATATTCCATAGATCCCAACACATCCTGCCCCCAACATGTCTGTATATCCCATAGATCCCAACACATGGTGCGCCCCCAACCAGCATACTGCCCCCAACATGTCTGTATATCCCATAGATCCCAACACATCCTGCCCCCAACATGTCTGTATATCCCATAGATCCCAACACATGGTGCGCCCCCAACCAGCATACTGCCCCCAACATGTCTGTATATCCCATAGATCCCAACACATACTGCCCCCAACATGTCTGTATATCCCATAGATCCCAACACATTGTGCGCCCCCAACCAGCATACTGCCCCCAACATGTCTGTATATCCCATAGATCCCAACACATCCTGCCCCCAACATGTCTGTATATCCCATAGATCCCAACACATCCTGCCCCCAACATGTCTGTATATCCCATAGATCCCAACACATCATGCCCCCATGTCTGTATATCCCATAGAAACCAACACATGGTGCGCCCCCAACATGTCTGTATATCCCATAGAACCCAACACATGGTGCGCCCCCAACCAGCATCCTGCCCCCAACATGTCTGTATATCCCATAGATCCCAACACATCCTGCCTCCAACATGTCTGTATATCCCATAGATCCCAACACATCCTGCCCCCAACATGTCTGTATATCCCATAGATCCCAACACATCCTGCCCCCAACATGTCTGTATATCCCATAGATCCCAACACATCCTGCCCCCAACATGTCTGTATATCCCATAGATCCCAACACATCCTGCCCCCAACATGTCTGTATATCCCATAGATCCCAACACATGGTGCGCCCCCAACCAGCATACTGCCCCCAACATGTCTGTATATCCCATAGATCCCAACACATGGTGCGCCCCCAACCAGCATACTGCCCCCAACATGTCTATATATCCCATAGATCCCAACACATCCTGCCCCCAACATGTCTGTATATCCCATAGATCCCAACACATGGTGCGCCCCCAACCAGCATACTGCCCCCAACATGTCTGTATATCCCATAGATCCCAACACATTGTGCGCCCCCAACCAGCATACTGCCCCCAACATGTCTGTATATCCCATAGATCCCAACACATCCTGCCCCCAACATGTCTGTATATCCCATAGATCCCAACACATCCTGCCCCCAACATGTCTGTATATCCCATAGATCCCAACACATCCTGCCCCCAACATGTCTGTATATCCCATAGATCCCAACACATCCTGCCCCCAACATGTCTGTATATCCCATAGATCCCAACAGATCCTGCCCCCAACATGTCTGCATATCCCATAGATCCCAACACATCCTGCCCCCAACATGTCTGCATATCCCATAGATCCCAAAACATGGTGCGCCCCCAACCAGCATACTGCCCCCAACATGTCTGTATATCCCATAGATCCCAACACATGGTGCCAGCCATGGACTGCCCACAGCATATAATCCATACAGTAACCATTGACCTGCAGGCCAGACACCGACACTGTATATGCTCCTAGGAAGGGTCACTCAGCACCGTAATAACGGGAACATCTCCAGGAACAGGGGACATACATGTATCTTATATCTGTAGGTATCACCGTATCTAAGCCTGAAGCCATAGTTGCTTCCATTACTCACATGATTCGGAGAACAGATAGTGTAGTACACAAGAAAGGATCCGTTCAGGTTTGTTGTGATCAGGAAAATCATCTGGAGAAGAATGAGGAGAAGATCAATCACCCGGATGAGGAGGACAGATCCACTATGAGGACGATATGGCAGGACGGACATCAGTGACCGACCACCTCGTTCACCGTCACATTATTGGTAATAAATGGAGAATACATGTTATTAACACCTGACCATCATATAACATCTACTTCCATACTAGGGTCGTTGTGCGTCTCGTTGGGTGTCTCTCATGGTGACTTAGTATTTAGATCTTACATCTTATTACAGATAAAGTTACGAGAACCCGTGACTAGTGTTGAGCAGAGTAGACGAACCCGAAAGCCTGGCATTTGACTCCTGGAAAAGTTGGGAGTCCTAGAAGACATGAATAAAGCCATAGGCCATAGGTGGTGTCCATGTTTTCCTGGCAGCCTCTCCAGACACCAGGAGTCGAATGCTGAATGTTAATCAAAACCTGGACAGCTTAGTAACTGTGCTCAACACTACCTGAGACCTCTGTATACAACTTGGACATCACGGCCAACATGGAAGCGAGTTAGTGCCTTTTACTTCCTTTAAGTATTTTGACCCCCCAAGATTCTACTGAGGTTTACAGAGAGCCAAGTGGGTGGTCACTGACGCTCAGTTCTCAATGGGGAGAAAACTAACGGCACCCATAGGGAATGGGAGGGACGAGGAAAAAGTTCCAGAATCAAGTGGCTCAAAATCCATAACAATGTCATTTTTGACCAGATGAGAATCCCCTTGGTCTTAGTCTACAGCCTCCACCAAGTTCCTCAGATGTCCTTACACATCTCACTACCCTTTTCTGTATCACCATCCTGGATCTGGATCTGGGCAGACATGGAGGGTTTTAAGAACTCAAGTAGAATTGTTTATTCCTGTCATTCTACGTAACTCTTGTACACACTTAGCTGGAGGCAAATATCTCCTTAATGGTTGTATGGAGGACAGAAGAAGAATTAGAGAAAGAAACAGCCCCTGAACTCACATGGATGTTGATGTTATAGATGATGAAGAACCAGGGAGCTACAGCCAAGAAGACCAGGACCTGAGCATAAGAAACAATCCATTAATATCACAAGATACTCCAGCGGCAGTGACCGGGACCTCTGCGGGTACATGGCTAGATACTTACCAGATCAGATACAATGCCACAGACCGACCCTGAAGGGAGAAACATATTGGTTACATGATTTCTTCAGCTTAACCTCAACAAATTATTGTGCTCCACCAAGATAGTCAGTCTTACCTCCGTAATGTTGTGTGATACTACCACCAAGATAATCATCCTTACCTCCTCAGTGATGTATGATGCTACCACCAAGATAGTCAGCCTTACCTCCTCTAAGATGTATGATACTACCACCAAGATAGTCATCCATACCTCCTCAGTGATGTATGATACTACGCAACATAGTCAGTATTACCTCCTCTGTGATTTATTATACTACGCAAGATAGTCATCCTTACCTCCGTAATGTTGTGTGATACTACCACCTAGATAGTCATCCTTACCTCCTCAGTGATGTATGATACTACCACCAAGATAGTCATCCTTACCTCCTCAGTGATGTATGATGCTACCACCTAGATAGTCATCCTTACCGCCTCAGTGATGTATGATACTACGCAACATAGTCAGTATTACCTCCTCTGTGATTTATTATACTACGCAAGATAGTCATCCTTACCTCCTCAGTGATGTATGATACTACCACCAAGATAGTCATCCTTACCTCCTCAGTGATGTATGATACTACCACCAACATAGTCAGTATTACCTCCTTAATGTTGTCTGATGCTACCACCTAGATAGTCATCCTTACCTCCTCAGTGATGTATGATGCTACCACCTAGATAGTCATCCTTACCGCCTCAGTGATGTATGATACTACCACCAACATAGTCAGTATTACCTCCTTAATGTTGTACGATGCTACCACCTAGATAGTCATCCTTACCGCCTCAGTGATGTATGATACTACCACCAACATAGTCAGTATTACCTCCTTAATGTTGTCTGATGCTACCACCTAGATAGTCATCCTTAGCTGCTCAATTATTTATGATACTACCACCAAGGTAGTAACCCTAACCTTTTCCAGGAGAAACTATACTTTAAGAAGACAGTCAGTCTAATCTCTTCCAGGAAGCATCTTAACATGGTCATACACTCTTCATAACTTCCGGCTAAACAATCATCCGTCCGTCAGCTATGTCTCTTGTCGGCCGTTCACCCTCCCCATACACATGAACATTCGGCACAGCCGAGCGATCCTGTATTGTCTATGGGAAGGGGTAAGCCGCATCAAAAGAGCTCTCTGTGGCTTATATTTGGAGAAACAAAGGGGCCAGGCATTTTCCATCACACCTGACCCTATCATCACTGTCGGTGGATGTTCGGGAGAGCCCCGTACATCTTAGATTAACAGCGGAATCCACCGTGGGTGGTGGGTACAGCCAAATAAAGTCTAAGGTGTATGAGGACATTTACCACTAGCTGGCCTTTCTACCCCATGCAGTATTGTTCTCTACAAGGAATTCAATGCTACCTCCTCAGAGATAATATCCTCCATCTGAGAACACATAGTCCACTTAGGAGAAGAGTCCATCGCCCAACAATGACCAATGACGAGGAAGATGCTACAATATGTCTGATCAGTCACATCCTGATTCCTTGGACCCAGTCATGCTGATCCCAGAGGAGCCATGAATATCACTGTTGTCTATGGTTGTGTGGAATAAGTCATTAAATCTACCGAGCCTCTCGAGAACAAGTGGAGCCATTCCGAAGAATCCCATGCTATGTACACAAGATGGTGGGAAGAATGGCGTGTGGCATCTTGTGGAGACTACACCATCAATGATTTACAATCTGTAGGGTTCACAATGGTGTAATAACAATGGTGTAAGGGAGACTCCAAGAGGATTTACTCCATCTAGAGAAAAGGGATGGAGCCGAGCGCTTCATGTCATGAGTTTAGACCAGAAGTAGCTTCAATGTGTTTAATGTGACAGAAAACACAATTTACAAGACATGTCAGAGAACATAAGAATGAATCCCATAATCTGGAGTACAGGGGGAGAATCACCTATGTCCTTCCTATGTCTGAGGGGCTGATGGGGATTACCCTTATTACCCTCTGTAGCTTGTACATTCAGCCCTATAGATATGAATTGACTTCCATGGCTGCCCGGCTATCCTCCTTCCCCCACCACATCTCCTCTCCGGCCTCAGACCTCGGTTGTACCTTTGGAGATTATACTATATATTGCCTGCACTTTATCTTTCCTCAGTTGATCGTCTCTTTTCTCCCTGGTGGTGAATAGATAGAGGCCGCGGCTCAGCTTAGCGATGGACGGCTGGTTGGTCAGGATGTCCTTCTCTTTCCTGGGGCTGCTGTCCTCCATGTCGTCAGCCACAACAATCACGTTACTCCTACCTGTAAGGATGAAAGAGGTGAATGGGGTGAGCCTGGGATGGAGGAGGAGGATGTGTATAACGGAGTCCAGGTAAACCTAAGAGGACATGGAGCAGATGACACGCCATCACTGATCCATTCAATGCTGAATATCTTGCACAATGTTTCCTCAATCCACAGTGATACAACCTAGACTAATCTGAGGTTACAGGTGACAGACGTCCTAATAGCGGGGGCCATCTACACCCCACTCTACGCTCCAGTGATGGAGGAGCTAAGCTGAGCATGACGCCTCCATACTCTGATATTAGGGGTCAGGAGAGGAGGGTAAAGTAAAGCAGGATCCTCTTATGCCAGGATTTGGGGATTATTAGGAAAATATGGGGGGCTAGCTACTTTTGCCCTGGGACCACTCTCCTTTATGTAGGTCCTTAGATCCACCAATCCCATCCTGCCCAGACAGACGGGTTGTCTACTCTTAAAGGGACAGATTCAGCCTTCTAACACCTGCTGTATTTACAATGAATGGGGGTCGAGGTCCAGTGCTGATGCCCACCTCTATAAAGTCAGTTCGCTACAAGCACTGATATGATTGGCAGTGCGGAGTGCCATCATCTTACCAAGCAGACGCGACATGACATCCAGCTCATCATCGTACAGCGAGTCCGTCACATTGGTGATGTTGACCCGTCCTCGTGTCTTTGAGTGATACAATATGGCGAACGTGCACTGAGAGACCTGCTGCCTGAACTGCTGAGAGTTAGTGTTTGTGATGGCGAAAGGAACTACTCTCCCCACTTTCTTCAGGGCGGAGGTGAGCCATGCATACTCCTCCTGTGAATTACGGGAGAATATCCCAATAATCGGTCTGCCCCAGACCGGATCCTGGAATAAAGAGCAGAAGAGATGAGGAGGAATGGATCCAGGTAATATGGAGGATAGTGTGTTATACTGATCAGGGGACATAGTATAAGACTCCCATAAGCCCAGCGCTCACCTCTTGCTTCTCATCTCCCCGCTCCCATAGATGGAACTTTATAACACAGATGCCGGCCAAGGTGGATGGAGGCACCAGGACGATCTCCAGGAGGAAACATAGGAAAGGACGTGGTTACTACAGAGATGATAAGAGGTCAGTGATCTCTGGGTCTTATACTCACCAAGAAGAATAGAGAGGCATGAAGACTCATCTGAAGGAGAATTATCTGGGCGATCATCACACTGAAGACCAACATCGCCTGCAAGATCCAAGATGGCTGAGGGAGAAGGAGGTGAAAGAGGGACAGGTCATCAGTTTTTTTAGCAAAGCCACAGGTCCCGATGTGCCAGACTAAAGGAAGAAATGTGGAGGGCAAAATCTCCATCCACCATCCATATCTACAGGTCCTGGCCACATGTAACAGTGCGGAGCTATATGACAGGATCATGGAGTGTGAGGTCTCCATCCACCATCCATATCTACAGGTCCTGGCTACATGTGACAGTGCGGAGCTATATGACAGGATCATGGAGTGTGAGGTCTCCATCCACCATCCATATCTACAGGTCCTGGCTACATGTGACAGTGAGGAGCTATATACATCTATCACACAACCAAGAAAACATCCTGTGTGACTGATCACTCACCGATCTGCTCAGGATCCAGCAGGAGAGCAGCGAACCCTTCACCATGACCGTGATGATGACAAACATCTAGAAGGAAAGAACAATCATCCACATGAAACAGGCAGAGACACCAGCTGACCATTGCGGAAGTGTCACCCTGAACCCCAAACACCAGGGAACATACAGCATGGGCGACACCCCTGTACCCCAAACAGCAGAAACATACAGCGTGGGCAACACCAGGGAACATACAGCGTGGGAGACACCCCTGTACCCCGAACACCAGGGAACATACAGCGCGGGCGACACCCCTGTACCCCAAACACCAGGGAACATACAGTACGGGCGTCATGACACCCCTGTACCCCAAACACCAGGGATCATACTCACAGAAAACAACAAAGAGTTCTCATGGCTGGAGAAGAACGTCCACAAGGGAATTAGCGCAAAGACGAAGATCTGTGACAGCGACAAATGATACAGATTAGATAGATAGAAGTATATATAATAATGAGTAATAATAACAATAATATAGATATATAGAGAGGTATATAATAATCTATAATAATAATAATAATAATCATACAGATATATATGGAGGTATATAATAATCTATGATAATAATAATAAATAATAATAATAATAATAATAATAACAATAATATAGATATAGAGAGAGGTAAATAATAATCTATAATAATAATAATAATCATACAGATATATATGGAGGTATATAATAATCTATGATAATAATAATAAATAATAATAATAATAATAATATAGATATATAGAGAGGTATATAATAATCTATGATAATAACAATAATATAGATATATATGGAGGTATATAATAATCTATGATAATAATAATAATATAGATATATATGGAGGTATATAATAATCTATGATAATAACAATAATATAGATATATATAGAGGTATATAATAATCTATGATAATAATAATAACAGGACACTTACATACGGTAGAGGGAGCGGGCCCAGCCTCACTGCAATAACAATAAAACTATTATTAATTCTGTAATCCCCCCCACCTGCTCCCCCCTCACCCTACAGCCCCCCCCCCCCCCCATCATCTCCTCAGCCTCCTCTACCATTCCTGCCTAGTATCCCATAATTCCTCCAGCCTCATCTACCCATGATTCTGTAGTGTCCCAGAGCGGAGGTCCGCTGCTTCTGTGTAAGCATGTATAGGTCGGTACTGTATAGATGCTCTGAGACTGAAGGTTGTAGTATGCTGCTCCCACCACTTGATGTCACTGTGCTGCCTACTGTCTGCTGATTGCTACCTTAACCAATCCCTGAGTTAGCTACCTCAGAGGTCCCCAACCTATCCTAGCAGGCTATCTTAGTCCCTTTGCCCAATTAGATCCCCCTAAATTAGCAGTATATATAATGGGGTTGGCAATAGTTGAGGCAGATTCTAGTCACAGTGTTACAAAGAGAGAGTATATATGTCACAGAGAGCCTGCTCAGGAGACTCTTTCAGGGCCTGGCCAGGCGGCCAGGACCCATTTGTGCGACTATTCCCTATTTCTTACACCTGTCACTACCCTACCTATTTCCAGCTAGAGCACCTCGCGGTGAGGCTGCACTGAAAAGGTGGGACAATCCCTATCAATGCTGGGCGGCATTTTTAAAGTTCCTGATGATCACTTCAGGACTGAAGTCAGTAGCTAGGTAAGAAGCGTATTGCTGAGAGACTCTGTAGTGTCCCAGTACAGATGTGCCACTACTTCTTTGTTTCCATCTGTCAAAAGGTAAATCTGTCAGGTGTCACACTCTGGGATGATGGGTGCCTTACCGCACTATCACCACTTGGTGTCTCACTTTCCCCTATCTCTAAGCACAGCTGAAGGATAAAGGGTTAACTGTGTGTTTTACTGTGTTGTGTTATTTAGTCAGTGGCTTAGATGCCTCACACCACACCACCTATTTTGTCTTTACACCACTTTCTTGTAGCACTTTCCCCACCAATAGGAGGTTAGACCCCTATATACGCTATTTAGATCCTGATGGGAGGGGCCTTCTCAGTTAGTGAGAGAGAGAGAGAGAGAGAGAGAGAGTGTATAGTTCATGAAACTCTGTAAGATAAAAGCTATGCAGTGCTAAACCCAGAGGCGAGGTCACCTAGGAGCACCCTGCCCCCGCCTGGGACAATCTACTATTCAGGACCATCCATCTATCCAGTGGAGCAAAGAGCCTAAGCTGAAGTACTCCATTGGAACCTGCTCAACATACTCAGGAAACCTTGAGGGGGTTAGCTAAACCTAGTTGTTCAACCCTGGGACTATCAGGCCTGGCACTCAATGAGCTATTCTGGCATAGGGCGGTCTTATCTTCCTTTTCTTCAGTCTTAACCGTAAGTCCAAGCTTCTTCCACACAAGTCACACCACAAGTTCCTACACAAATCCCACCACAACCCCCGGCAGAGTACTGCACTAATTGGCAAGACCCCTGGATCCTTGCTGGCCTTAAGTAACACCTACTTGCTACCTTCTGCCCATTACCTACTACCCCAAGCACTTAAGCCAAACGCTCAGTGTTGTCCATCAGGAGTGTTAACCTGGTAAATGCTGGACTCTATTCTTATTTTGCACCCGCACCCACACATTGTGCTACCTTTTACAAAGCCCAGTGTTAGTGTATGAGGGGTGTGTATCACCACTTCTGACCGCCATGACAAGTGCCCAATCACACTAATTACCCCCTGCTGTTACCACCTAGCAACCCCAGGTCATGGCAACTCTACTGATTTATTGGTAAAAAACAGTATAACATCATGCATACATTTATTACTGTTATTGCCTGTTCCTAGGGGCCCCGGCATTAGGAGATCCCTGTTCCCTGGATGCTTTGGCCAGCAGCCATCATTGGACACTTCGAACTACCCCACAGCAGGGTGATATGCACAAAGCCCAAGGGGCTAAAAGGTGAGAGTGCATCTGCACTTTCATTCATTCATACACCTCCTATACACCAGGATTAGACGGGGCGCCATCTTCCTGGCCTTTTTGTCTCTCTCATATTTCTAGGTTTCCAAAGGGATCACCCAGACGACAAGGGCCAGTGTCCCTGATCCTGTGTCACTCTGTGCCCATAAGATAGCTTAGGCGGATGTTCATTGCCGTGGATGTAGGACTCTTCTTCTCATAGCCCTCCAGCTGAGTACCCTAAGGTCTAGATAGGACCCCAACCTGGCTTAAAAGTATCTTTCCCTAACTGCCAGCATACCAGCCGTGATTCCTAGGAGTGAGAAACTACAACTATTCATTGCTCTACTAGGATAACTGCGAACAAACTGTCCATTGTACCAGAAGACTGTATACCGTGTATAGCACTACAAAGGTCCTCAGTAAAGACTGGGGTGGGGTGGGCACATAATACTCCCGGACACCGTGACAAGTGCTGCAGCAGTACATACCACCTTGCCCAGCCACATAATATCTGCCCCCCTGGGTCACTGCAATTCTTCCTCCAGCCCCCGTTACCCTTTACGTCTCCTCCAGCCCCATCTACCCTTCCTGCCTCCTCCAGCCCATTACCCTTCCCTCATCTTCCAGCCCCTACCAATACCCCTGGTATCCCCATCATTTCTCCAGCCCCCCATTATGCCTCAGTTACCTCTCCCGATCTGCACCGCCAGGGCGTCCATGTGATGAGGTGACTGCCGTAGATCTCAGTGTCTATAACCTGCAAGAAGAGAAAAGAATATTAACTCCAGAGACGCCGAGGATCAGCAGAGACTACATATACCCTGCACTCTGCGTCTACTACTCTACACAGCTCTGGGAATGACTGGAGGATGAGACAGGATGAAACCGCAGAATAGTGAGTGCAGCTCTGGCAGATGAGACAGGATGAAACAGCAGAATAGTGAGTGCAGCTCTGGAGGATGAGACATGATGTCACAGCAGAATAGTGAGTGCAGCTCTGGAGGATGAGACATGATGTAACAGCAGAATAGTGAGTGCAGCTCTGGAGGATGAGACATGATGTAAAAGCAGAATAGTGAGTGCAGCTCTGGAGGATGAGACAGGATGTAACAGCAGAATAGTGAGTGCAGCTCTGGAGGTATAGACATGATGTAACAGCAGAATAGTGAGTGCAGCTCTAGAGGATGAGACCTGATGTAACAGCAGAATAGTGAGTGCAGCTCTGGAGGATGAGACATGATGTAACAGGAGAATAGTGAGTGCAGCTCTGGAGGATGAGACAGGATGTAAAAGCAAAATAGTCAGTGCAGCTCTGGAGGATGAGACAGGATGTAACAGCAGAATAGTGAGTGCAGCTCTGGAGGTAGAGACATGATGTAACAGCAGAATAGTGAGTGCAGCTCTGGAGGATGAGACCTGATGTAACAGCAGAATAGTGAGTGCAGCTCTGGAGGATGAGACATGATGTAACAGGAGAATAGTGAGTGCAGCTCTGGAGGATGAGACATGATGTAAAAGCAGAATAGTGAGTGCAGCTTTCGAGGATGAGACCTGATGTAACAGCAGAATAGTGAGTGCAGCTCTGGAGGAGAATGAGACATGATGTAACAGCAGAATAGTGAGTGCAGCTCTGGAGGATGAGACAGGATGTAACAGCAGAATAGTGAGTGCAGCTCTGGAGGTAGAGACATGATGTAACAGCAGAATAGTGAGTGCAGCTCTGGAGGATGAGACCTGATGTAACAGCAGAATAGTGAGTGCAGCTCTGGAGGATGAGACATGATGTAACAGGAGAATAGTGAGTGCAGCTCTGGAGGATGAGACATGATGTAAAAGCAGAATAGTGAGTGCAGCTCTGGAGGATGAGACATGATGTAACAGCAGAATAGTGAGTGCAGCTCTGGAGGAGAATGAGACATGACGTAACAGCAGAATAGTGAGTGCTGCTCTGGAGGTAGAGACCTGATGTAACAGCAGAATGGTGAGTGCAGCTCTGAAGGTGAGGTGATACATTGTAAGTCAGTATCAGGGAGCACAGTAGTGTCTCAGGTATACAGAGCGGTGCAGCAGTGCTGACTGTGGTCGGTGAGGTATATGGAGGCGTCTTACCTCTCACCTCTTCCGGCAGGAGGAAGTGAAAAAAGAAGGAGGGGGGGGGGGGGGGGGGGGGGTAGGGGCAGACAATAATCTTCAGGAAATAGCATCTATATACGGTTACATCTCTGTATAATCCCTCAGTGTCTATGAACCTACAGAATAAATTGTCAGCTCCTGGGGACGGTGATTGGTGGTGACCTGTGTACAGTGCTGCGGTGTATGTCAGCGCTATATAAAATGTTACATGCTACATATGTGGCTAAGCTCTGTACAATATGATGTCATCAAATGATTTATATAACACAAGATCCCAGCGATCAACCAATGAGCACAGAACAATAATCTGTTATATGCACTTAAAGGGGAAGCGTCTTCAGACAATCACCTATTCTTTCAGCAGTTTGTATGTTAAAAGGGGTTGTTAACCCAAGTTTCTTTTAAATACTTCTATTACAAAATCTTTAGTCTAGCAGTACCTATCAGCTGCTGTATGTCCTACAGGAAGTGGTGTATTCTTGAGAGCAGAAGAGGTTTTCTATGGGGATTTTCTCCTGCTCTGGACAGTTCCTGACATGGACAGAGGTGGCAGCAGAGAGCACTGTGTCAGCCTGGAGAGCACACATCACTTCCTGCAGGACATACAGCAGCTGATAAGTGCTGGAAGACTGGAGATTTTTTAATAGAGATTTGAGACTTGAGATTTTTTTTTCTTTCAGAATATTTTTAGGGTGAAAAACCCCTTTTAAACATGTTTGTTAAGAATGTTTGGTGATTATTTTTTTTTTTGTTCTTATTTTCCATTTTTAGTTAAAAAAACCCTAAGGACTGAATCTAAGCTGAAATGTCCTGTTCTGTCTGTAATGATAAGGAGGAGTCTACAGGAACATGATCTGCACACAATTACAGGAGACACCAGTAGACTGAGAAGACAATAGCTGCCCCTTCCTGAGGCATGACTTTTCCATGGGTCACAGAGGTCACTGAGCATGCTCACAAGTGTGTCCTATACAGAGAGGAAGGTCTGGAGATGTTCATTGTATCTCTATCCACCCGGCTTGCCATAAAGCACCTCACTAAATGCCGCCCCCAGCACAGCACAAAATGGGCAGCCACCGTAGTAAGGTACTAAAAATAATAATTAGAAAATAAAAACAGATTATAAAAAAGTGCAGATAGAAAGAGTCATCTAGAAGACACATTGGGGAAGATGCATCATCTGCGCTGGTTTTCTTATGGGCTGCGCAGAATCTTACGGTTGTTGCACCAGAACTATCATTAGATGGAAGACACATCTAGCGGAAGGTTTAGGCTAAAAGTTCAGCTAAAGGAAGCCACACGTGGGTAGGAGGGGAGGACTGCTGCGCCCGCCATTGCTTGCACAAAAACTGAAAACCCCACCTGATAAATCTCACTAACGGGAAACCACTCCAAGCGTAAAAAACGATCAGCCGGTGCAAACTGCTCAACACCAACGCAAACGCCTATAACTCCAGCGCAATTTTCTATGGCAAGCAAAAAAAGTCAGTAGGAGCCAAAATAATAGTGAGAAACCTGTTGGCGCTATACAAATCAATATTATTATTATTATTTCCTAGCTGAATACTGAAACAATACAAACACAATCAAATACAATCACTGTCTATCACTCACTATCACTAACCCCTATCAGTACCCCTAGTATCCCCATCATTACTTTGGCTTTGGGTATCTCCACCAGGTATGGGGCCAGTCTGTAGCGGCTCAGGATCTGTCGGTCTCTGGGGTTGGGTAGCTCATCCAGATCTGGGGCCAGTCTGTAGCGGCTCAAGATCTCTTGGTCTCTGGGGTTGGGTAGCTCCTCCAGATCTGGGGCCAGTCTGTAGCGGCTAAGGATCTGTCGGTCTCTGGGGTTGGGTATCTCCACCAGATATGGGACCAGTCTGTAGTGATCAGGATCTCTTGGTCTCTGGGGTTGGCTATCTCCTCCAGGTATGGAACCAGTCTGTAGCGGTTCAGGATCTGTCAGTCTCTGGGGTTGGCTATCTCCTCCAGGTATGGAACCAGTCTGTAGCGGTTCAGGATCTGTCAGTCTCTGGGGTTGGGTAGCTCATCCAGAAACGGGGGCAGTCTGTATGTGTTGCACAGCTGTAGTCACTATAGAGTTTCTGTCATGTTATGTGATTCTGTGAACCAATTAGAGATGCTCTTTCCCTCTATCTATCCTCTTTTCTTAACACGCTCTCTTCTCCACCACTCACAGGGACTTTTACACACTGTAGGAGGTAGTCACATGGGGAGAGGAAGTATAGTGCCACTTTAGTAGTAGGTTCTAGAGATGAGCGAACCAGTTCGGCCGGTATGGGATCCGGGTCGGATTTTCCAAAAAGTCCGAGTCCGATCGGATTCTGATTTTTGGAAGTTTTTTTTCTTGCTTTCTAAAATGGCAGACACCATTTTAGAAAGCAGGGAGTGTTCCGGGCGTGAAAAGCGCTTTCCCAAGATGCCCGGAACACATCCAATCAACAGAGATGTTGCACTAGCCCACCCCCTGTGTGATGTCGGTATAGCTTTAAGAGGAGCGGTCACATGACCGCACCACGCAGTCTGCAGAGAAAGAGGAAGGGGACCAGTGCACAGAGCTTGTCAATGACAAAACCCTGTTAATCATTGTGCTGCTGTACGCTGCTGTACTGAGAAGATATTCAACAAACACAAAGACAAAAAGATTATTAGGAAAGCGGAGAGGAGAAACATATAGTGATTGAGAGAGAAAAATAGAGAAGGTGAAAGATAGATAGATTAGGCATAGGAGAGCAAAGGGTGCACAAAACAAAAACGTGCTATACAGATATACAAGTACTCTAGTGGCACCCTTGCGAGAGTGTATATGACATACGTGGTTTCCTGAGACACAAATATATACCTCGTGCATGTCTGTAGAATAAAACTCTAAAAAAAAAAAGTGCTATACAGATATCCAAGTGCTATAGTGGCACCCTTGCGAGAGTGTATATGACATATGTGGTTTCCTGAGGCACAAATATATATCTCTTGTGCACGTCTGTAGAATAAAACTACAAAAAAGTGCTATACAGATATCCAAGTACTATAGTGGCACCCTTGCACAAGTGTATATGACATACGTGGTTTCCTGCATAGACCCTGTAATGGTGAGTTTCCCGCATAGACCCTGTAATGGTGAGTTTCCCGCATAGACCCTGTAATGGTGAGTTTCCTGCATAGACCTTGTAATGGTGAGTTTCCCCCATAGACCCTGTAGTGGTGAGTTTCCTGCATAGACCCTGTAGTGGTGAGTTTCCCCCCATAGACCCTGTAATGGTGAGTTTCCCCCATAGACCCTGTAGTGGTGAGTTTCCTGCATAGACCCTGTAGTGGTGAGTTTCCCCCCATAGACCCTGTAATGGTGAGTTTCCCCCATAGACCCTGTAATGGTAAATTTCCTACATAGACCCTGTAATGGTGAGTTTCCTGCATAGACCCTGTAATGGTGAGTTTCCTGCATAGACCCTGTAATGGTGAGTTTCCTGCATAGACCCTGTAATGGTGAGTTTCCTGCATAGACCCTGTAATGGTGAATTTCCTGCATAGACCCTGTAATGGTGAGTTTCCCCTGATAGACCCTGTAATGGTGAGTTTCCTGCATAGACCCTGTAATGGTGAGTTTCCCCCATAGACCCTGTAGTGGTGAGTTTCCTGCATAGACCCTGTAATGGTGAGTTTCCCCCATAGACCCTGTAATGGTGAATTTCCTACATAGACCCTGTAATGGTGAGTTTCCCCCATAGACCCTGTAATGGTAAATTTCCTACATAGACCCTGTAATGGTGAGTTTCCTGCATAGACCCTGTAATGGTGAGTTTCCTGCATAGACCCTGTAATGGTGAATTTCCTGCATAGACCCTGTAATGGTGAGTTTCCCCTGATAGACCCTGTAATGGTGAGTTTCCCCCATAGACCCTGTAATGGTGAGTTTCCTGCATAGACCCTGTAATAGTGAGTTTCCCCCATAGACCCTGTAATGGTGAGTTTCCTGCATATACCCTGTAATGGTGAGTTTCCCCCATAGACCCTGTAATGGTGAGTTTCCTGCATAGACCCTGTAATGGTGAGTTTCCCGCATAGACCCTGTAATGGTGAGTTTCCTGCATAGACCCTGTAATGGTGAGTTTCCTGCATAGACCATGTAATGGGGAGTTTCCTGCATAGACCCTGTAATGGTGAATTTCCTGCATAGACCCTGTAATGGTGAGTTTCCCCTGATAGACCCTGTAATGGTGAGTTTCCCCCATAGACCCTGTAATGGTGAGTTTCCTGCATAGACCCTGTAATAGTGAGTTTCCCCCATAGACCCTGTAATGGTGAGTTTCCTGCATATACCCTGTAATGGTGAGTTTCCCCCATAGACCCTGTAATGGTGAGTTTCCTGCATAGACCCTGTAATGGTGAGTTTCCCCCATAGACCCTGTAATGGTGAATTTCCTGCATAGACCCTGTAATGGTGAGTTTCCCCTGATAGACCCTGTAATGGTGAGTTTCCCCCATAGACCCTGTAATGGTGAGTTTCCTGCATAGACCCTGTAATAGTGAGTTTCCCCCATAGACCCTGTAATGGTGAATTTCCTGCATAGACCCTGTAATGGTGAGTTTCCCCTGATAGACCCTGTAATGGTGAGTTTCCTGCATAGACCCTGTAATGGTGAGTTTCCCCCATAGACCCTGTAATGGTGAGTTTCCTGCATAGACCCTGTAATAGTGAGTTTCCCCCATAGACCCTGTAATGGTGAGTTTCCTGCATATACCCTGTAATGGTGAGTTTCCCCCATAGACCATGTAATGGTGAGTTTCCTGCATAGACCCTGTAATGGTAAGTTTCCTGCATAGACCCTGTAATGGTGAGTTTCCTGCATAGACCCTGTAATGGTGAGTTTCCTGCATAGACCCTGTAATGGTGAGTTTCCCCTGATAGACCCTGTAATGGTGAGTTTCCTACATAGACCCTGTAATGGTGAGTTTCCCGCATAGACCCTGTAATGGTGAGTTTCCTGCATAGACCCTGTAATGGTGAGTTTCCTGCATAGACCCTGTAATGGTGAGTTTCCTGCATAGACCCTGTAATGGTGAGTTTCCTGCATAGACCCTGTAATGGTGAATTTCCTGCATAGACCCTGTAATGGTGAGTTTCCCCTGATAGACCCTGTAATGGTGAGTTTCCTGCATAGACCCTGTAATGGTGAGTTTCCTGCATAGACCCTGTAATGGTGAGTTTCCCGCATAGACCCTGTAATGGTGAGTTTCCTGCATAGACCCTGTAATGGTGAGTTTTCTGCATAGACCCTGTAATGGTGAGTTTCCTGCATAGACCCTGTAATGGTGAGTTTCCTGCATAGACCCTGTAATGGTGAGTTTCCCGCATAGACCCTGTAATGGTGAGTTTCCCGCATAGACCCTGTAATGGTGAGTTTCCTGCATAGACCATGTAATGGTGAGTTTCCTGCATAGACCCTGTAATGGTGAGTTTCCTGCATAGACCCTGTAATGGTGAATTTCCTGCATAGACCCTGTAATGGTGAGTTTCCCCTGATAGACCCTGTAATGGTGAGTTTCCTGCATAGACCCTGTAATGGTGAGTTTCCTGCATAGACCCTGTAATGGTGAGTTTCCTGCATAGACCCTGTAATGGTGAGTTTCCTGCATAGACCCTGTAATGGTGAGTTTCCTGCATAGGCCCTGTAATGGTGAGTTTCCCGTATAGACCCTGTAATGGTGAGTTTCCCGCATAGACCCTGTAATGGTGAGTTTCCTGCATAGACCCTGTAATGGTGAGTTTCCCCCATAGACCCTGTAATGGTGAGTTTCCTGCATAGACCCTGTAATGGTGAGTTTCCTGCATAGGCCCTGTAATGGTGAGTTTCCCGTATAGACCCTGTAATGGTGAGTTTCCCGCATAGACCCTGTAATGGTGAGTTTCCTGCATAGACCCTGTAATGGTGAGTTTCCCCCATAGACCCTGTAATGGTGAGTTTCCTGCATAGACCCTGTAATGGTGAGTTTCCCCCATAGACCCTGTAATGGTGAGTTCCCTGCATAGACCCTGTAATGGTGAATTTCCTGCATAGACCCTGTAATGGTGAGTTTCCTGCATAAACCCTGTAACGGTGAATATTGAAGTCTAAAAAAAAAATTATCTTTTCAATATCTCAAAAGTCAATGATGTTACTGACATGTAGAGCCCTAAATTCAACCAAATACACTACCCCCGTATCATATAGAAGCTTTAAACTATGAAATCTGAAGAAATCCAAAATCCGGTTGGACCGAACTTTTTTAAAAAATCCGGAAGTCCGGTCGGAACAAACTTTTGAAAAGTTTGCTCATCTCTAGTAGTTTCCCTTTGATTCTCCGAGGAGTAGGACACACACAGATCAGGCATCCCTGCTTAATTTGGCCAGGACCTCGCTCTGGACAGACCAGATTTGACAGTGGATAGACACACGTATGGAGAACGCAGAGACTTTCATCTTCCAAGCTATACTTACAGACACTATGCCCAACCCCCCTGAGAACCCCTCTTAAAAGAGCAGGGCAGTATATCCTAGAAAGAGGAACTGACTCGGATAGAGCAAAGCAGCCGTAACCAAGGCCTACGTACTTGAAGCGCAGGTGAAACCGGGACATGCTCGGATACTTAGCTACAGTCAAGTAACCAAGGCTGGGGCTTGTGTCACCCTCGTAGGATGGGTAACCTGACACTGCAGGGCAGAAGGTGGTAATAGCGACATTTAGGTCGAAACACGGGCAAGTATGCTCTTCTATTCAAGTATCTTCCAAGTATTCTTCTCACCAGTTCAAGCAGAGCACATTACTAAACTGGGTTGGGACTCTCCAGATAAACTTCTCTCTACTCTTCTGAACTCTTCTACTCAGCACTCAACTAAACCAGCACTGCTTCTCTTTCTCAGCACGTCAGCATCTCAGCACAGATTCAGCAAACTCAAGTCTGTATCTCAGAAGTCACTTGTTACACCACTATCCTGTATCATAAGAGACTTTCAGTAAAAATCACTTTATTTATTCTACTGGGACTCAGTGATAATTGCAGCAGCACCTATATACACAGGCTCCATCATCCTTGGGTCATTCTCCACTTTCTGTGGGTGTCGGTACCAACAGTGGGTGGGTCATCTTCCCACTTTGGACCACTGTGATAGGAGCCCAAGGGACCCATCACAACCCTGCAGCCACCACATCCTAATTGGCTGAGCTACAGTATATTCCAACCACCGACATAACGTTATTACGGCGGTTGGGCACCAAAACGGATGCCAAACAACAACACGGACACCACATTAGTAATGGTAGATGCCGGGGCTGCTGCTATGTAGATGGGCCTGAAATGATAGAGCCCTCTTCTGGACAGCGACGTATAGTGGGAACCTACCCAGTTCTGCTCCAGGTGACTTGGAGAAGACTTGGACCAGTCTGGGTATATGTCCAGACCCTAGACCTGGACCCTTCTCACTGCCATACAGAAGGATTGGGCTGAACAAGAATTTAAGCCAGGCTCTCACTGGTGGTTTGAGATGTTAGAGACAACTTCTAATGGCCTAGAAGGTTCTTCACGCCTTGTCCTTTAGTGTCTCCATGGCTTGTGTGAAGCTCACAGACTGGCTGATCTCTAGACCCAAGTACAGTAGGTGTATCTGTCAGTTTATATAAATGGAAAGTTTTTGTAGCAGGAAGGATGGATGCCCAACTGGTTTCTGCTTTCTCCCTGTAGAATGTTGGCTTCCCCACAGAATCTCAGCTGCTCCCATCAATCTCAGTCCATGATACACAGGTATTAACCCATAGCTGCACCAGGACGTTACTGAACGTCCTGGTGCCGCTATGGGAGTTCAGAGGGGGGGCCGCGCGGCGACCCCCTCTGAACTGCCGCAATCCCGGGTGGCTCATGTAGCCCCGGATCACGGCTATTAGCGGGCATGGTCCGATCGCCGTGCCCACTAATTAAGTACTTAGAAGCAGCTGTCAAAGTTGACAGCTGCTTCTTAATACTCAGTATTTGCCATCCCTGGTGGTCTAGTGGGGGGATCGCAACACCCCCCCCCCCCCCCCCCGCGGAGCAATTGCGGGAGGGGGGGCGATCCCCGACTCCATCCCGGGCCGGGGTCTTGATCCTGGCTCGGCATTCTATTGCTTTCGGCTGCAGCAGCCAAAAGCAATAGAACACTGATCTCATGGATTCATGCAGTATAACTATACTGCATGGATCTCTATGAGAGATCAGAGTGCATATACTAGAAGTCCCCCAGGGGGAATAACCCTAACCCCAGGGGAGAATAACCCTAATCCCAGGGGGGGGAATAACCCTAACCCCGGGGGGGGGGAATAACCCTAACCCCAGGGGGAAATAACCCTAATCCCAGGGGGGGAATAACCCTAATCCCAGGGGGGGAATAACCCTAACCCCGGGGGGGAATAACCCTAATCCCAGGGGGGGAATAACCCTAATCCCAGGGGGGGAATAACCCTAATCCCAGGGGGGGAATAACCCTAACCCCAGGGGGGAATAACCCTAACCCCAGGGGGGAATAACCCTAACCCCAGGGGGGAATAACCCTAACCCCAGTGGGGAATAACCCTAACCCCAGGGGGGAATAACCCTAACCCCAGTGGGGAATAACCCTAACCCCAGGGGGGAATAACCCTAACCCCAGGGGGGGGAATAACCCTAATCCCAGGGGGGGAATAACCCTAACCCCAGGGGGGAATAACCCTAACCCCAGGGGGGAATAACCCTAACCCCAGGGGGGAATAACCCTAACCCCAGGGGGGAATAACCCTAATCCCAGGGGGGGAATAACCCTAATCCCAGGGGGGGAATAACCCTAATCCCAGAGGGGGAATAACCCTAACCCCAGTGGGGAATAACCCTAACCCCAGGGGGGGAATAACCCTAATCCCAGTGGGGAAATAACCCTAACCCCAGGGGGGAATAACCCTAACCCCAGGGGGGCTTCTAGTATATGTGTAAAGTAAAAGGAAAATGTATTTTTAATAACACAAAACCCCCTCCCCTAATAAAAGTCTGAATCACCCCCCTTTCACCATTTTATTAATAAAAGTAAATAAATAAATAAATACTAACAATTCCTTCCTTATTATCTATTCAGTCTCCTTCCCCCAGTTCTCAACTGCTGCTTTTTGCTGAAGAGATAAAACTCTGTGGGTAAGCCCTTCTCTCTGTGTCCCCCTCCTCCCTTCTCCCATCTGAGACGGCTGATATAACCAAGTCCCTGGCAGGCTGTATCTGCAACATTGTAGCTTCTTTGTAATGCTGGGAGGGTTATTCTGAGGTGAAGTTGCTGATACACTCACTGTGAATAATCCTCCCAGCACTACAAAGAAGCTACAATGTTGCAGATACAGACTGCCAGGAACTTGTTTACATCAGATTTTTGTGTCTTCAGCTGAAAACAGCAGCTGAGAACTGGGGGAAGGAGACTGAATATATAATAACAAGTATGGAAGGAATTGTTAGTCTCACCATGGGCAGCAACATATCAAAAGTTAAGTTTGTGTGGAATACCCCTTTAAGGCCAAAAACAGTCTGGTCCTTAAAGAGCTAAATAACATCATTCTCTCTCTTCTCTCCCCCTGTCTCCTCTCCCTCTCTGTCTCCCCCCTCTTCCTTTCTTTCCCTCTTTCTCTCCGGCTGTCTCTCCCCCCTCTCTCTCTCTCTTTCTCTCTCTCTCTCACTCTCTCTGTCTCTCTCTATAGAAACATAGAAGATTGTTGGCAGAAAGCGACCACTGGGTCCATCTAGTCTGGGTCCACCGGGTCCTTTGAGTATTTCCATGTCAGTAATGTTACCTCTTTCTCCTCCGATTACAGCCGCTGTGACAGTCGCACATTAACCCCTTGTCTCCTGCAGACTGGCTGAGCTGGGATAGTGAAAGTGAAAGCAGCGAAGAGGTGAGGAGGAGGAGCGGGCGGACCTCACCCTTCCTGTAGGGCGAGACCTGATCCTGACACGTCCTTATCCCCTCACAGCACCCCAACATCTTATACTACAGACTGTCACCCCCAAATCCAAAGCCTATAACAGCAGCAACATGAGAAGGCTGATAACTGAGAACAATAGACTACCCCCCCCCAGCCTGACATGGCTGATACCAGAGAGTAATAGTGTATATACCTGTCCTACACTCCCCCACCCCCAGCCTGACATGGCTGACACCAGAGAGTAATAGATTGTATATACCTGTCCTACCCCACCCCAGCCTGACATGGCTGATACCAGAGAGTAATAGTGTATATACCTGTCCTACAGCCCCCCCTCAGCCTGACATGGCTGATACCAGGGAGTAATAGATTGTATATACCTGTCCTACAGTCACCTCCCCCCCCCCAGCCTGACATGGCTGATACCAGAGAGTAATAGATTGTATATACCTGTCCTACAGTCACCACCCCCCCCAGCCTGACATGGCTAATACCAGAGAGTAATAGATTGTATACACCTGTCCTACAGTCACCTCCCCCCCCCCCAGCCTGACATGGCTGATACCAGAGAGTAATAGATTGTATATACCTGTCCCCCCCCCCAGCCTGACATGGCGGATACCAGAGAGTAATAGATTGTATATACCTGTCCCCCCCCCCCCCAGCCTGACATGGCTAATACCAGAGAGTAATAGATTGTATATACCTGTCCTACAGTCACCCCTCCAGCCTGACATGGCTGATACCAGAGAGTAATAGATTGTATATACCTGTCCTACAGTCACCTCCCCCCCCAGCCTGACATGGCTGATACCAGAGAGTAATAGATTGTATATACCTGTCCTACAGTCACCTCCCCCCCCCCAGCCTGACATGGCTGATACCAGAGAGTATTAGATTGTATATACCTGTCCTACAGTCACCTCCCCCCCCCCCTCCAGCCTGACATGGCTGATACCAGAGAGTAATAGATTGTATATACCTGTCCTACAGTCACCTCCCCCCCCCCAGCCTGACATGGCTGATACCAGAGAGTGATAGATTGTATATACCTGTCCTACAGTCACCTCCCCCCCCCCAGCCTGACATGGCTGATACCAGAGAGTAATAGATTGTATATACCTGTCCTACAGTCACCCCACCCCCCCAGCCTGATATGGCTGATACCAGAGAGTGATAGATTGTATATACCTGTCCTACAGTCACCTCCCCCCCCCCCAGCCTGACATGGCTGATACCAGAGAGTAATAGTGTATATACCTGTCCTACAGTCACCTCCCCCCCCCCAGCCTGACATGGCTGATACCAGAGAGTAATAGATTGTATATACCTGTCCTACACCCCCCCCCCAGCCTGACATGGCTGATACCACAGAGTAATAGATTGTATATACCTGTCCTACAGTCACCTCCCCCCCCCCCCAGCCTGACATGGCTGATACCAGAGAGTAATAGATTGTATATACCTCTCCTACAGTCACCCCACCCCCCCAGCCTGATATGGCTGATACCAGAGAGTGATAGATTGTATATACCTGTCCTACAGTCACCTCCCCCCCCCCCCCCCCAGCCTGACATGGCTGATACCAGAGAGTAATAGATTGTATATACCTGTCCTACAGTCACCTCCCCCCCCCCAGCCTGACATGGCTGATACCAGAGAGTAATAGTGTATATACCTGTCCTACAGTCACCACCCCCCCCCCCAGCCTGACATGGCTGATACCAGAGAGTAATAGATTGTATATACCTGTCCTACAGTCACCCCACCCCCCCAGCCTGACATGGCTGATACCAGAGAGCAATAGATTGTATATACCTGTCCTCCCCCCCCCCCCCAGCCTGACATGGCTGATACCAGAGAGTAATAGATTGTATATACCTGTCCTACAGTCACCCCCCTCCCCCCAGCCTGACATGGCTGATACCAGAGAGTAATAGATTGTATATACCTGTCCTACAGCCACCTCCCCCCCCCCAGCCTGACATGGCTGACACCAGAGAGTAATAGATTGTATATACCTGTCCTACACCCCCCCCAGCCTGACATGGCTGACACCAGAGAGTAATAGATTGTATATAACTGTCCTACAGTCACCTCCCCCAGCCTGACATGGCTGATACCAGAGAGTAATAGTGTATATACCTGTCCTACAGTCACCCCACCCCCCCAGCCTGATATGGCTGATACCAGAGAGTGATAGATTGTATATACCTGTCCTACAGTCACCTCCCCCCCCCCAGCCTGACATGGCTGATACCAGAGAGTAATAGTGTATATACCTGTCCTACAGTCACCTCCCCCCCCCAGCCTGACATGGCTGATACCAGAGAGTAATAGATTGTATATACCTGTCCTACACCCCCCCCCCCAGCCTGACATGGCTGATACCACAGAGTAATAGATTGTATATACCTGTCCTACAGTCACCTCCCCCCCCCCCCCAGCCTGACATGGCTGATACCAGAGAGTAATAGATTGTATATACCTCTCCTACAGTCACCCCACCCCCCCAGCCTGATATGGCTGATACCAGAGAGTGATAGATTGTATATACCTGTCCTACAGTCACCTCCCCCCCCCCCCCCAGCCTGACATGGCTGATACCAGAGAGTAATAGATTGTATATACCTGTCCTACAGTCACCTCCCCCCCCCCAGCCTGACATGGCTGATACCAGAGAGTAATAGTGTATATACCTGTCCTACAGTCATCCCCCCACCCCCCCCCCCCCCCCCGTCATGGCTGATACCAGAGAGTAATAGATTGTATATAGCTGTCCTACACCCCCCCCCCCCAGCGTGACATGGCTGATACCAGAGAGTAATAGTGTATATACCTGTCCTACAGTCACCACCCCCCCCCCCCAGCCTGACATGGCTGATACCAGAGAGTAATAGATTGTATATACCTGTCCTACAGTCACCCCACCCCCCCAGCCTGACATGGCTGATACCAGAGAGCAATAGATTGTATATACCTGTCCTCCCCCCCCCCCCCAGCCTGACATGGCTGATACCAGAGAGTAATAGATTGTATATACCTGTCCTACAGTCACCCCCCTCCCCCCAGCCTGACATGGCTGATACCAGAGAGTAATAGATTGTATATACCTGTCCTACAGCCACCTCCCCCCCCCCCAGCCTGACATGGCTGACACCAGAGAGTAATAGATTGTATATACCTGTCCTACACCCCCCCCAGCCTGACATGGCTGACACCAGAGAGTAATAGATTGTATATACCTGTCCTACAGTCACCTCCCCCAGCCTGACATGGCTGATACCAGAGAGTAATAGTGTAACTCTTTTATTTTATATAAAAAAAATACAAAACATAACCCGGCATATCGGCCATAACAATAAATCATAAACAAATGAAATAACAGAAATATAAACAATTCGTAACAAAATAGAACAGCCTATTCCGGCATATACAGATCCCATATACATAATATACATATAACCCTGTCTGGTCCAGGACACCATACAGTCACCTCTACACACATTATATACAGCCACATATATATACACATTATATACAACCACATAAAAATAACCCCCCCAAAAAAATAACCAAATAAGCAACAATATTCCACAAAACAGTCCAGCAATCTCCATAACCGACTGCATAAAACCAAGACAGGAAATGAAAATAATAAAATAACCAAACTCAACTTTTTTTTTAAGATATAATCATAATATAATACCCCCCCCCCCCCCCACCACCACCACCTCCCGGAACCCTCTGTATTAACAAATATAACTATAATACAATACAACAAAGCCCCTGCCCCCCAACCACCCATACCCCTCTGTACCAACAAATATACAACTATAATACAATACAACAAAGCCCCCGCCCCCCCCACCTCCCATACCCCTCAATACCCACATATATACAACTATAATATACTACAGCCCCCGCCCCCCCACCTCCCATACCCCTCTATACCCACATATATACAACTATAATACAATACAACAAAGCCCCTGCCCCCCAACCACCCATACCCCTCTGTACCAACAAATATACAACTATAATACAATACAACAAAGCCCCCGCCCCCCACCTCCCATACCCCTCTGTACCCACATATATACAACTATAATATACTACAGCCCCCGCCCCCCCACCTCCCATACCCCTCTATACCCACATATATACAACTATAATACAATACAACAAAGCCCCTGCCCCCCAACCACCCATACCCCTCTGTACCAACAAATATACAACTATAATACAATACAACAAAGCCCCCGCCCCCCCACCTCCCATACCCCTCTGTACCCACATATATACAACTATAATATACTACAGCCCCCGCCCCCCCACCTCCCATACCCCTCTATACCCACATATATACAACTATGATACAATATACCCTACATCATAACCCCCCAACCTCCATACTTTACATATCCCCAACACCATAGGCCACCCAGCAAACCCTCAGGGCTCAGGTTCGATGTCTGTAAGCCATCTACATCCTATCCATCACAAAAACAAAACAAAAATCTAAGGTGATAGCGTCAGCCCCTCACCAGGAAAGAGACTACTCGGCTAAGGCACCTTAAAGGAAATCCCCCTCCAAAGGGTCGATGCCTTAGATGCCCCCAACCTTTCATACTCCAAGGAGCGCACCTTCACCAGGTCACCGAGCGTGTTCCTACAAACCTCATCCGCAGGGAGGATTTTCTGTCTAGTCGAAACTAAACACCGAGCGTGCCACGTGTGATACCTGACCACTACACTGACTAAGAATAAAGTGCAGCGGTCCCTACCGCCCAGGTCTTTGAACGTTCCATAGGTCCACTCAGCATAGGAAAGGGCAGCCAGCCTCGGCCAGCCGATGGAAACGCCCACCCTTTGATATACCTCTATATTAAAAGGACAATGAAGCAGGAAATGATCCATATTCTCTAACGCTCCCCCACACTCCTCCCGGGGACACCCCTTCTCGTCAGAGTTCCTGTACTTCAGATTGTCCTTCACATATAGCCTACCATGGAAGCCGCGCCAGGTCAAATCCCAAAACTTTAGGGGGATCCTAGGTGAATTTAAAAGAGACAACCCAACCCCCTGATCCCCACCTGGGCAATCCTTGAGGGCCAGTGGTTTCTGGAAATGGCTCAGTAAGACCCTCTTATCAAGGATTCTCCTCGGGAGAGTTCTCACCTCCCACATTCCCAGCCCCCACCGCCTGATGACCTTCAGAACCAGTGCAGCATAAGTCGGGAGATGCCCGTGTGGCGTGCGAAGATCCTTCACTCGACCGCCTATCTCCCATTCCTGGAAGAAAGGCTGAAACCATTTCCTGCAAGAGACTACCCACGGAGGAGCCCTCTCTTTCCAGAGGTTCGCAACATTAGTCTTTAAAAAGGTGTTTACTAAAAACACCACCGGGTTGACCATACCCAACCCGCCTAGTCTCCTCGTGCGGTAAGTCACCTCCCTCTTAACTAGGTTAAGCCTGTTCCCCCACAACATTAGGAAGAACAGACCGTAGACCCGCGTCCAGAGGGGTTCCGGCAAAAGGCTCACACTGCCCAAGTAGATTAACAACGGGAGCAAGAAAGACTTTATCAAGAAGACCCTTTCCCTAAAGGTCAAAGACCAACCTTTCCACTGTTCCACTCTTATGGAGACATCTTCCAGTCTGCTCTCCCAATTTCGTGTGGGGTAATCCCCGGGACCAAATTCGATGCCCAGAATTTTTGCAGATTCTTGGGGCACAGGGAGGGTGTCCGGGAGACAAAACTCAGGGTCTCCCCCTCCCAACCAAAGACTTTTGCACTTGTCACGGTTGATTTTAGACCCCGATGCCTCCGAGTAGCAATCCACCTCTGACATCACCCATTCCGCCTCCCCCTGGGAAGAGACAAAAATGGAGACATCATCGGCGTACGCCACTACCCTCAAGGCAGAGTCCGGCACCGCCAGGTCCATCCTCACCCCCGCCAACGGTCCACCATCTATCCTTTGGAGGAAGGGGTCGATGGCGAACGCATAAAGCAGAGGGCTTAAAGGACAGCCCTGACGTACACCAGACTCCACCGCAAAAGGGCGGCCCACCCAACCGTTCACCAACGGAAAAGTCTCAGCCCCCGCGTACAATGTTCTCAGCCAATCCACGAACCTCCCCGGCAGACCGTATTTCAAAAGAGTAGACCAGAGGTACTCGTGATCAACCCGATCAAAAGCCTTAGCTTGGTCCAAGGACAGTAGAAACCCCCTCCAGTGACCAGCCCTACCCTGCTCCACGGCCTCGCGGACACCGAGCACAGCACTAAAAGTGCTACGACCGGGAACAGAGCAGTGCTGGGCCCCCGAAAGGAGCTGGGGTGCAAACTTCACCAACCTGTTGAATAGCACTTTTGCCAGGATCTTTCTGTCCACATTAAGAAGCGCTATGGGACGCCAATTCTCAATGTGGGACGGGTCTTTACCCTTTGACAGGATGATCAGAGCCGACCTCCTCATCGACCTCGGCAGAGTGCCCGAGGAGAGAGACTCATTTATTACCTCAGTCAAGAGGGGAACCAAAGCGTCCTTAAAGGTCTTATAAAATTCGGACGTTAAGCCATCCGGCCCTGGTGACTTTTTGAGGGCGAGCCTCTCAATCGCCAGCCTGACTTCCTCTTCTCTGATCTTCTCTGTCAAAACATTAAGAGAGGGGTCTACTCCTGAGCGGGAAATGGCATCAGCCAGGAAAGCCGACGTCCTGCCTCGATCGAGATCCCTCTTCCCCAAGAGATGCGAGTAGAAAGCTCTGATGACCTCCAAGATCCCTGATCTGGACTTGTTCAGAGATCCTGTACTATCGACCAGGCCTGACACAAACTTACAATCCACTGACATCTTACAGCTTCGACAAGGGTCGGGCGAGCGGTACTTCCCGAAATCCCTCTCGAAAACCAAAGATGTGTGTCTATCGTACTGGCACGTCTTCAGCAAAGACTTCACTCTGGAGATCTCCTCTCTGTCACCTCCATTCGAGACAAGGACCTCGAGTTTCCTCCTTAGTGCCTGATATAGGCGATCCCTATTCAGACTCCTAAAGTTCGCGGTCTGGCGGAAGAATTTCGCCACCCGTTTTTTGAACATCTCCCACCACTCTGACTTAGTGCTGCATAAGTCCAGCAATGGTACCTGGCTCTGCAGAAACTCCTCAAAGGATTGTCTGATTTCCTTGACTTCCAGGAGAGACGAATTCAGCTTCCACAATCCCCTTCCCATCCTGGGGGTCTCTGAAACATTCAAAGAAAACATAATCAAACAGTGATCGGAGAATTCTACCTCCACCACCTGTAAAGGTGAAGAGACAGCCTCCTCCTTAACAAAAAACCTATCTATCCTAGACCTGACCTCTCTACCCCTAAAATAGGTGAACCCACTGTGGTCTGGAGTATGTCGGATGTGGACATCCACCAGACGAGTCTCACTGGCTATGCTGTTCAGAGCGGCGCTATCATAACCTAGCCGATCTCTGGAGCCTCCTCTATCTCGGGACCTTGTTACAGCATTAAAGTCCCCTCCAAAGATGACCTGCCGGCTAGTAAAAAGTAGAGGCTTAATCCTCATAAAGAGACTTTTGCGGTCCCATTTAGTCTGTGGACCGTAGATGTTTATGAGGCGCAGCTCTTGTCCCTTCATGAGGACGTCTAATACCAGACATCTCCCCATTTCTAGCTCGATTACGCGTCTGCATTCAACCTGTGCGGTATTAAAAAGAACCGCCACCCCGCTATACGGCTCGGCCGCAAGAGACCAGTGAGAGGGGCCATGCCTCCACTCACGCTTCGCCTTATGTATAGTTGCTAGATCTGTAAGTCTGGTCTCTTGCAAAAAGAAAATGTCGGCCTGTATTCGACCGAGAAAATCAAAGGCCATAAATCTTGCCGTATCTGACTTTATGCTGGCGACGTTAATACTCGCCAGAGTCAACGGGGAGGGTGCCGCCATCATGGGTGATCAAGCTTGACAGCCCTCTTTTTCCCTCCCCCTTCCTTGTGCTTAATGTCTTCATCAGACTTTCCTTCCTTTCCCCTTTTCAAGCACACAGACACATCCATATTTACAGGGCGTGATTCCTCCTCCACACAAGTCACACTCTGCACCCCACATGGTCCTGAGACAGGTCCTCCCCCCGTTACCTGAGAGGAAGACCTGACACCCCTCAGAGACCTCACTTCAGACACCGGCACCGACTCCCCAGCCCCCTCATCAGAGGAGGAAATATCCCTGAGGGCCCGATACCGGTTAGGGCAGCCCACCAGAGGGGAGCCAGTAGGTTCTTCCGCCGGTATCTGGACAAGGGTGAGGGGAACGGAATGATCCCACTCAAGGGAAGAAGACTCCTTCTTCTTCACCCGCTTTCTCTTTTTTCTGGCACCCGATCTTCTCTTATTCTCTAGCCACTGTTTGCTTTCCTCATCCAGACTCTCTGCGGGAGAGGAGGTTGCAGTAGTGGCCCTCTCCTCCTCCTCCTCTCTATCCAGTCTCCTGGACTCCTCCTCCAACTCACTGTCCCTCAGGTCCTCAGCAATCTCCACCACCTCAGGCTCAGGTACAGGGACCTCCTCAGCTGCCACCTGAGGTTCCCCCTCCCTTTGCCTCTGGCGTGTCTCCATACGCTTCAGCTTGGATGGTGTTAATTTTCTCTTCCCTGGACCAGTAGCCTCCCTGCCTCTGCTGGTACCCTCTCCGGTAGGGTCAGCCTCACGGCTAACCCCAGCTGAAGTTTGGACCGCATTGGCAAAGGAGACCGGACAGCGGCTGAAAGGGTGACCGAGATCACCACACAGGTTGCAACGAATGTCCCCACAGGCTGCGGCAAGATGTCCTATCCCTCCACACAGGGCGCATTTCTGCACCTTACATTGTGCACTAAAGTGTGTTGGGTCACCGCACCTATGGCAGACCTTCGGCTGCCCCTGGTAGAAGACCAGAATCCTGTCCCTCCCCAAGAAAGTGGAAGAGGGAATGTGGGTGACAGAATTACCTGAAACCTTCAACTTGACCATGAAGGTCCAGGCCCCCGACCAGATACCAAACTCATCCCTGTTCTTCTGGGGAATGTTGACCACCTCTCCGTAACGCCCAATCCAGGTCATGATGTCTATGCAAGAAAGAGATTCGTTACATGTTAATACCGTCACTTTCTTGATGTTGTTCTGACGGGAGACTGCTTGGACAGCAAAGTCTCTCCATTCGGGTTCTATCTTTGCCAGCTCGTACCGAGACCAAAAAAAGCTCAAGCCCTTCAGCCCGGACGAAACTGACATCGAAAATCGGGGAACCATGAGGATGTATCAGGGCAAAGATGTCACTAGCCCTGAAATCCATCTTGAGGAGGAGCTCCACTACTTTAGTTCTATTAGGACAGGGATCATTGCCCCTCCACCTAAGACGGACCACATTCCTCCTGGCCACCCCGGACCCGGCTGTGGGGAGTGACCATGACTCCTCCCCGCTCCTTTGCTCTCGGAAGGCGGCTAAGCCATGCCTCTCTATCCAGAAAGACAACTCTACCTCTCTACCCTCTACAGTGATAGATCTATCCCCCCTCCGCAAGGCCTCCAAGAAGCGCCTTTGGGTGTCACTATTCCCAGGACCAGGGGGTGCAGCTCTCTCATACAGCCTACGTGCCCCGGCAGCAACACTCGCATAGCTCCTCACCGCCGCTGCCGGGGGTTCAGACGGACCAACCACACCAGCATCTCTCTCCACAGGAACCATGCATCCGCCCCCTCCACTCATCCTCCGATCCCCAACATCCATCCTCTCATCATCTTCCCCATCCTCCCTCGCTCCCTCTCCACCATTCACACCACCATTCAGTCCTGGACCAGAAAGCACAGACAGGTTAATGCAGTCACCGATAGGAGTGACCTCAGCTTCACCGGGAGAACCTGGCAAGTGTCCGTCCACCGCTGTAACAGCAGCAGGCTTCAACTTCTCGCCAGGAACCCCCTCCACCTCATGGGTCACATGACTCGTCGCCATCTTTACAGCTGTAGTTTGTCCGGATGTTGTCCCACCATCAGCAGCATGTTTAGTCTCTTGCATGGTCCCAGTGGATGTGGGAGCAGTCACTTTAAGGGCTTTCATTGCCTTAGCGGCAGCATTTGCCAGTCCAGCTGTGGCCGGTTTTATTATTCCTGCCGAGGTGCCACCTGTCCCAGCAGCCGACACGGTTCCCCCACTAGAAACCACCACAGGTGACACCCCGACAGCAGACCCCACCGCAGAGCCTGCATTACCGCCCGGCACCCCGTGGCACCGCTCACCTGCGCCCTTGCTCCTAATCTCTGACACAGGGTCCACAGCCTTAACCTTGTCCGATTTGCTGTGGCCCCCCGATGCCAGAGACATGCAGCCACCCGCTGGGCCGCCAACCTTCCCAACAATGTCCGGCTTCACAGCCGTAATCGCCCTGACACTCTTACTGCTACCACAAGCCGAAACAGCATCATGTGATGTTACTGAGGGAACCTTCATACTCTGCCCACCGCTCATCCCCTGCTGAGAGCCCACCACAGGGCACCTACTAGGTTGAGCTGGGGAAAGGGGTGCATTAGATGTCGACTCACCCCTTTCTGGTCCAACCACCCGCACCGGAGATTCCATCTGTATGATGGCCGCCATCAGGTCCCCTCCTGGGTCGCTGTCACCGTCTGGGCCTCTGGGTCCTGGAGCTGAGGGCTGTCCGGGGCAGATCCCACTCTGGGACCCCTGGGTCACATCAGGAGCCTCGGCCTCCTCCGCTCTCTCCATGTAGTCACTCTGGCTTAACCCCTTGTTCATTTGGTCAAACCTGGCCTGGTTCAGCAGCTTCTCCTGGAAGGGCCCGCTGTTCCTCTGAATGTCCATATTTTCCTTCTCCAACATATTGATCTCAGACTTCAGTCTCATTATGACCTTGTTGGCATCCGTGCGCTTACGCCCAGATGCTGTATTCACCTGGACTCGGGCGCATCTCAACTCCGCACGCAGTTTGCACAGTTCTTTGCCATTCAGTTCATATGTCTTGATAAAATAAGCAATTCTGGATCCATAAACATCAGTCGTCTCCTCAGGGCATTTTACACCCCAGTCCTTCACATCTACCACAGCCTCCCGGCGGCGGCTAGAAACCAGAGGGGGGGCAGAGGCAGCATCACTGCGACCCCCGCCAGATCTCCGTACCCCCTCCGAATAGGCCAGTTGCTGTGCACCATCCGTCCCCGCCGGCCTACCCCGGGAAACAGAAGCCTGGGACTCGCCTTCCTCCTGCATCCCAAAGCCCACTCCCCCCAGGCAGAAGGGAGCAGGCCTCAGGCACCAGACTCAGAGCGATCCCAGCAGCAGAGAGCTCCACCTGCACCACCACACCTGACCAGGAGAGGAATCAGCTGTCACCTCCCCTCCCCCAGCCTGACATAGCTGATACCAGAGAGTAATAGTGTATATACCTGTCCTACAGTCACCTCCCCCAGCCTGACATGGCTGATACCAGAGAGTAATAGTGTATATACCTGTCCTACAGTCACCTCCCCCCCCCCAGCCTGACATGGCTGATACCAGAGAGTAATAGATTGTATATACCTGTCCTACAGTCACCTCCCCCCCCCCCCAGCCTGACATGGCTGATACCAGAGAGTAATAGATTGTATATACCTCTCCTACAGTCACCCCACCCCCCCAGCCTGATATGGCTGATACCAGAGAGTGATAGATTGTATATACCTGTCCTACAGTCACCTCCCCCCCCCCCCCCAGCCTGACATGGCTGATACCAGAGAGTAATAGATTGTATATACCTGTCCTACAGTCACCTCCCCCCCCCAGCCTGACATGGCTGATACCAGAGAGTAATAGATTGTATATACCTGTCCTACAGTCACCTCCCCCAGCCTGACATGGCTATATACCTGTCCTACAGTCACCTCCCCCCCCCCCCAGCCTGACATGGCTGATACCAGAGAGTAATAGATTGTATATACCTCTCCTACAGTCACCCCACCCCCCCAGCCTGATATGGCTGATACCAGAGAGTGATAGATTGTATATACCTGTCCTACAGTCACCTCCCCCCCCCCCCCAGCCTGACATGGCTGATACCAGAGAGTAATAGATTGTATATACCTGTCCTACAGTCACCTCCCCCAGCCTGACATGGCTGATACCAGAGAGTAATAGATTGTATATACCTGTCCTACAGTCACCTCCCCCAGCCTGACATGGCTGATACCAGAGAGTAATAGATTGTAACTCTTTTATTTTATATAAAAAAAATACAAAACATAACCCGGCATATCGGCCATAACAATAAATCATAAACAAATGAAATAACAGAAATATAAACAATTCGTAACAAAATAGAACAGCCTATTCCGGCATATACAGATCCCATATACATAATATACATATAACCCTGTCTGGTCCAGGACACCATACAGTCACCTCTACACACATTATATACAGCCACATATATATACACATTATATACAACCACATAAAAATAACCCCCCCAAAAAAATAACCAAATAAGCAACAATATTCCACAAAACAGTCCAGCAATCTCCATAACCGACTGCATAAAACCAAGACAGGAAATGAAAATAATAAAATAACCAAACTCAACTTTTTTTTTTAAGATATAATCATAATATAATACCCCCCCCCCCCCCACCACCACCACCACCTCCCGGAACCCTCTGTATTAACAAATATAACTATAATACAATACAACAAAGCCCCTGCCCCCCAACCACCCATACCCCTCTGTACCAACAAATATACAACTATAATACAATACAACAAAGCCCCCGCCCCCCCCACATCCCATACCCCTCAATACCCACATATATACAACTATAATATACTACAGCCCCCGCCCCCCCACCTCCCATACCCCTCTATACCCACATATATACAACTATAATACAATACAACAAAGCCCCTGCCCCCCAACCACCCATACCCCTCTGTACCAACAAATATACAACTATAATACAATACAACAAAGCCCCCGCCCCCCCCACATCCCATACCCCTCAATACCCACATATATACAACTATAATATACTACAGCCCCCGCCCCCCCACCTCCCATACCCCTCTATACCCACATATATACAACTATGATACAATATACCCTACATCATAACCCCCCAACCTCCATACTTTACATATCCCCAACACCATAGGCCACCCAGCAAACCCTCAGGGCTCAGGTTCGATGTCTGTAAGCCATCTACATCCTATCCATCACAAAAACAAAACAAAAATCTAAGGTGATAGCGTCAGCCCCTCACCAGGAAAGAGACTACTCGGCTAAGGCACCTTAAAGGAAATCCCCCTCCAAAGGGTCGATGCCTTAGATGCCCCCAACCTTTCATACTCCAAGGAGCGCACCTTCACCAGGTCACCGAGCGTGTTCCTACAAACCTCATCCACAGGGAGGATTTTCTGTCTCGTCGAAACTAAACACCGAGCGTGCCACGTGTGATACCTGACCACTACACTGACTAAGAATAAAGTGCAGCGGTCCCTACCGCCCAGGTCTTTGAACGTTCCATAGGTCCACTCAGCATAGGAAAGGGCAGCCAGCCTCGGCCAGCCGATGGAAACGCCCACCCTTTGATATACCTCTATATTAAAAGGACAATGAAGCAGGAAGTGATCCATATTCTCTAACGCTCCCCCACACTCCTCCCGGGGACACCCCTTCTCGTCAGAGTTCCTGTACTTCAGATTGTCCTTCACATATAGCCTACCATGGAAGCCGCGCCAGGTCAAATCCCAAAACTTTAGGGGGATCCTAGGTGAATTTAAAAGAGACAACCCAACCCCCTGATCCCCACCTGGGCAATCCTTGAGGGCCAGTGGTTTCTGGAAATGGCTCAGTAAGACCCTCTTATCAAGGATTCTCCTCGGGAGAGTTCTCACCTCCCACATTCCCAGCCCCCACCGCCTGATGACCTTCAGAACCAGTGCAGCATAAGTCGGGAGATGCCCGTGTGGCGTGCGAAGATCCTTCACTCGACCGCCTATCTCCCATTCCTGGAAGAAAGGCTGAAACCATTTCCTGCAAGAGACTACCCACGGAGGAGCCCTCTCTTTCCAGAGGTTCGCAACATTAGTCTTTAAAAAGGTGTTTACTAAAAACACCACCGGGTTGACCATACCCAACCCGCCTAGTCTCCTCGTGCGGTAAGTCACCTCCCTCTTAACTAGGTTAAGCCTGTTCCCCCACAACATTAGGAAGAACAGACCGTAGACCCGCGTCCAGAGGGGTTCCGGCAAAAGGCTCACACTGCCCAAGTAGATTAACAACGGGAGCAAGAAAGACTTTATCAAGAAGACCCTTTCCCTAAAGGTCAAAGACCAACCTTTCCACTGTTCCACTCTTATGGAGACATCTTCCAGTCTGCTCTCCCAATTTCGTGTGGGGTAATCCCCGGGACCAAATTCGATGCCCAGAATTTTTGCAGATTCTTGGGGCACAGGGAGGGTGTCCGGGAGACAAAACTCAGGGTCTCCCCCTCCCAACCAAAGACTTTTGCACTTGTCACGGTTGATTTTAGACCCCGATGCCTCCGAGTAGCAATCCACCTCTGACATCACCCATTCCGCCTCCCCCTGGGAAGAGACAAAAATGGAGACATCATCGGCGTACGCCACTACCCTCAAGGCAGAGTCCGGCACCGCCAGGTCCATCCTCACCCCCGCCAACGGTCCACCATCTATCCTTTGGAGGAAGGGGTCGATGGCGAACGCATAAAGCAGAGGGCTTAAAGGACAGCCCTGACGTACACCAGACTCCACCGCAAAAGGGCGGCCCACCCAACCGTTCACCAACGGAAAAGTCTCAGCCCCCGCGTACAATGTTCTCAGCCAATCCACGAACCTCCCCGGCAGACCGTATTTCAAAAGAGTAGACCAGAGGTACTCGTGATCAACCCGATCAAAAGCCTTAGCTTGGTCCAAGGACAGTAGAAACCCCCTCCAGTGACCAGCCCTACCCTGCTCCACGGCCTCGCGGACACCGAGCACAGCACTAAAAGTGCTACGACCGGGAACAGAGCAGTGCTGGGCCCCCGAAAGGAGCTGGGGTGCAAACTTCACCAACCTGTTGAATAGCACTTTTGCCAGGATCTTTCTGTCCACATTAAGAAGCGCTATGGGACGCCAATTCTCAATGTGGGACGGGTCTTTACCCTTTGACAGGATGATCAGAGCCGACCTCCTCATCGACCTCGGCAGAGTGCCCGAGGAGAGAGACTCATTTATTACCTCAGTCAAGAGGGGAACCAAAGCGTCCTTAAAGGTCTTATAAAATTCGGACGTTAAGCCATCCGGCCCTGGTGACTTTTTGAGGGCGAGCCTCTCAATCGCCAGCCTGACTTCCTCTTCTCTGATCTTCTCTGTCAAAACATTAAGAGAGGGGTCTACTCCTGAGCGGGAAATGGCATCAGCCAGGAAAGCCGACGTCCTGCCTCGATCGAGATCCCTCTTCCCCAAGAGATGCGAGTAGAAAGCTCTGATGACCTCCAAGATCCCTGATCTGGACTTGTTCAGAGATCCTGTACTATCGACCAGGCCTGACACAAACTTACAATCCACTGACATCTTACAGCTTCGACAAGGGTCGGGCGAGCGGTACTTCCCGAAATCCCTCTCGAAAACCAAAGATGTGTGTCTATCGTACTGGCACGTCTTCAGCAAAGACTTCACTCTGGAGATCTCCTCTCTGTCACCTCCATTCGAGACAAGGACCTCGAGTTTCCTCCTTAGTGCCTGATATAGGCGATCCCTATTCAGACTCCTAAGGTTCGCGGTCTGGCGGAAGAATTTCGCCACCCGTTTTTTGAACATCTCCCACCACTCTGACTTAGTGCTGCATAAGTCCAGCAATGGTACCTGGCTCTGCAGAAACTCCTCAAAGGATTGTCTGATTTCCTTGACTTCCAGGAGAGAACGAATTCAGCTTCCACAATCCCCTTCCCATCCTGGGGGTCTCTGAAACATTCAAAGAAAACATAATCAAACAGTGATCGGAGAATTCTACCTCCACCACCTGTAAAGGTGAAGAGACAGCCTCCTCCTTAACAAAAAACCTATCTATCCTAGACCTGACCTCTCTACCCCTAAAATAGGTGAACCCACTGTGGTCTGGAGTATGTCGGATGTGGACATCCACCAGACGAGTCTCACTGGCTATGCTGTTCAGAGCGGCGCTATCATAACCTAGCCGATCTCTGGAGCCTCCTCTATCTCGGGACCTTGTTACAGCATTAAAGTCCCCTCCAAAGATGACCTGCCGGCTAGTAAAAAGTAGAGGCTTAATCCTCATAAAGAGACTTTTGCGGTCCCATTTAGTCTGTGGACCGTAGATGTTTATGAGGCGCAGCTCTTGTCCCTTCATGAGGACGTCTAATACCAGACATCTCCCCATTTCTAGCTCGATTACGCGTCTGCATTCAACCTGTGCGGTATTAAAAAGAACCGCCACCACCGCTATAACGGCTCGGCCGCAAGAGACCAGTGAGAGGGGCCATGCCTCCACTCACGCTTCGCCTTATGTATAGTTGCTAGATCTGTAAGTCTGGTCTCTTGCAAAAAGAAAATGTCGGCCTGTATTCGACCGAGAAAATCAAAGGCCATAAATCTTGCCGTATCTGACTTTATGCTGGCGACGTTAATACTCGCCAGAGTCAACGGGGAGGGTGCCGCCATCATGGGTGATCAAGCTTGACAGCCCTCTTTTTCCCTCCCCCTTCCTTGTGCTTAATGTCTTCATCAGACTTTCCTTCCTTTCCCCTTTTCAAGCACACAGACACATCCATATTTACAGGGCGTGATTCCTCCTCCACACAAGTCACACTCTGCACCCCACATGGTCCTGAGACAGGTCCTCCCCCCGTTACCTGAGAGGAAGACCTGACACCCCTCAGAGACCTCACTTCAGACACCGGCACCGACTCCCCAGCCCCCTCATCAGAGGAGGAAATATCCCTGAGGGCCCGATACCGGTTAGGGCAGCCTACCAGAGGGGAGCCAGTAGGTTCTTCCGCCGGTATCTGGACAAGGGTGAGGGGAACGGAATGATCCCACTCAAGGGAAGAAGACTCCTTCTTCTTCACCCGCTTTCCTCTTTTTTCTGGCACCCGATCTTCTCTTATTCTCTAGCCACTGTTTGCTTTCCTCATCCAGACTCTCTGCGGGAGAGGAGGTTGCAGTAGTGGCCCTCTCCTCCTCCTCCTCTCTATCCAGTCTCCTGGACTCCTCCTCCAACTCACTGTCCCTCAGGTCCTCAGCAATCTCCACCACCTCAGGCTCAGGTACAGGGACCTCCTCAGCTGCCACCTGAGGTTCCCCCTCCCTTTGCCTCTGGCGTGTCTCCATACGCTTCAGCTTGGATGGTGTTAATTTTCTCTTCCCTGGACCAGTAGCCTCCCTGCCTCTGCTGGTACCCTCTCCGGTAGGGTCAGCCTCACGGCTAACCCCAGCTGAAGTTTGGACCGCATTGGCAAAGGAGACCGGACAGCGGCTGAAAGGGTGACCGAGATCACCACACAGGTTGCAACGAATGTCCCCACAGGCTGCGGCAAGATGTCCTATCCCTCCACACAGGGCGCATTTCTGCACCTTACATTGTGCACTAAAGTGTGTGGGGTCACCACACCTATGGCAGACCTTCGGCTGCCCCTGGTAGAAGACCAGAATCCTGTCCCTCCCCAAGAAAGTGGAAGAGGGAATGTGGGTGACAGAATTACCTGAAACCTTCAACTTAACCATGAAGGTCCAGGCCCCCGACCAGATACCAAACTCATCCCTGTTCTTCTGGGGAATGTTGACCACCTCTACGTAACGCCCAATCCAGGTCATGATGTCTATGCAAGAAAGAGATTCGTTACATGTTAATACCGTCACTTTCTTGATGTTGTTCTGACGGGAGACTGCTTGGACAGCAAAGTCTCTCCATTCGGGTTCTATCTTTGCCAGCTCGTACCGAGACCAAAAAAGCTCAAGCCCTTCAGCCCGGACGAAACTGACATCGAAAATCGGGGAACCATGAGGATGTATCAGGGCAAAGATGTCACTAGCCCTGAAATCCATCTTGAGGAGGAGCTCCACTACTTTAGTTCTATTAGGACAGGGATCATTGCCCCTCCACCTAAGACGGACCACATTCCTCCTGGCCACCCCGGACCCGGCTGTGGGGAGTGACCATGACTCCTCCCCGCTCCTTTGCTCTCGGAAGGCGGCTAAGCCATGCCTCTCTATCCAGAAAGACAACTCTACCTCTCTACCCTCTACAGTGATAGATCTATCCCCCCTCCGCAAGGCCTCCAAGAAGCGCCTTTGGGTGTCACTATTCCCAGGACCAGGGGGGTGCAGCTCTCTCATACAGCCTACGTGCCCCGGCAGCAACACTCGCATAGCTCCTCACCCGCCGCTGCCGGGGGTTCAGACGGACCAACCACACCAGCATCTCTCTCCACAGGAACCATGCATCCGCCCCCTCCACTCATCCTCCGATCCCCAACATCCATCCTCTCATCATCTTCCCCATCCTCCCTCGCTCCCTCTCCACCATTCACACCACCATTCAGTCCTGGACCAGAAAGCACAGACAGGTTAATGCAGTCACCGATAGGAGTGACCTCAGCTTCACCGGGAGAACCTGGCAAGTCTCCGTCCACCGCTGTAACAGCAGCAGGCTTCAACTTCTCGCCAGGAACCCCCTCCACCTCATGGGTCACATGACTCGTCGCCATCTTTACAGCTGTAGTTTGTCCGGATGTTGTCCCACCATCAGCAGCATGTTTAGTCTCTTGCATGGTCCCAGTGGATGTGGGAGCAGTCACTTTAAGGGCTTTCATTGCCTTAGCGGCAGCATTTGCCAGTCCAGCTGTGGCCGTTTTATTATTCCTGCCGAGGTGCCACCTGTCCCCAGCAGCCGACACGGTTCCCCCACTAGAAACCACCACAGGTGACACCTCGACAGCAGACCCCACCCGCAGAGCCTGCATTACCCGCCCGGCACCCCGTGGCAACCGCTCACCTGCGCCCTTGCTCCTAATCTCTGACACAGGGTCCACAGCCTTAACCTTGTCCGATTTGCTGTGGCCCCCCGATGCCAGAGACATGCAGCCACCCGCTGGGCCGCCAACCTTCCCAACAATGTCCGGCTTCACAGCCGTAATCGCCCTGACACTCTTACTGCTACCACAAGCCGAAACAGCATCATGTGATGTTACTGAGGGAACCTTCATACTCTGCCCACCGCTCATCCCCTGCTGAGAGCCCACCACAGGGCACCTACTAGGTTGAGCTGGGGAAAGGGGTGCATTAGATGTCGACTCACCCCTTTCTGGTCCAACCACCCGCACCGGAGATTCCATCTGTATGATGGCCGCCATCAGGTCCCCTCCTGGGTCGCTGTCACCGTCTGGGCCTCTGGGTCCTGGAGCTGAGGGCTGTCCGGGGCAGATCCCACTCTGGGACCCCTGGGTCACATCAGGAGCCTCGGCCTCCTCCGCTCTCTCCATGTAGTCACTCTGGCTTAACCCCTTGTTCATTTGGTCAAACCTGGCCTGGTTCAGCAGCTTCTCCTGGAAGGGCCCGCTGTTCCTCTGAATGTCCATATTTTCCTTCTCCAACATATTGATCTCAGACTTCAGTCTCATTATGACCTTGTTGGCATCCGTGCGCTTACGCCCAGATGCTGTATTCACCTGGACTCGGGCGCATCTCAACTCCGCACGCAGTTTGCACAGTTCTTTGCCATTCAGTTCATATGTCTTGATAAAATAAGCAATTCTGGATCCATAAACATCAGTCGTCTCCTCAGGGCTCCTCACACCCCAGTCCTTCACATCTACCACAGCCTCCCGGCGGCGGCTAGAAACCAGAGGGGGGGCAGAGGTAGCATCACTGCGACCCCCGCCAGATCTCCGTACCCCCTCCGAATAGGCCAGTTGCTGTGCACCATCCGTCCCCGCCGGCCTACCCCGGGAAACAGAAGCCTGGGACTCGCCTTCCTCCTGCATCCCAAAGCCCACTCCCCCCAGGCAGAAGGGAGCAGGCCTCAGGCACCAGACTCAGAGCGATCCCAGCAGCAGAGAGCTCCACCCGCACAACCACACCTGACCAGGAGAGGAATCAGCTGTCACCTCCCCCCCCCCCAGCCTGACATGGCTGATACCACAGAGTAATAGATTGTATATACCTGTCCTACAGTCACCTCCCCCCCCCCCCCAGCCTGACATGGCTGATACCAGAGAGTAATAGATTGTATATACCTGTCCTACAGTCACCTCCCCCCCCCCAGCCTGACATGGCTGATACCACAGAGTAATAGATTGTTTATACCTGTCCTACAGTCACCTCCCCCCCCCCCCCCCAGCCTGACATGGCTGATACCAGAGAGTAATAGATTGTATATACCTGTCCTACAGTCACCTCCCCCCCCCCAGCCTGACATGGCTGATACCAGAGAGTAATAGTGTATATACCTGTCCTACAGTCACCCCCCCCCCCCCCCCGTCATGGCTGATACCAGAGAGTAATAGATTGTATATAGCTGTCCTACACCCCCCCCCCCCCCAGCGTGACATGGCTGATACCAGAGAGTAATAGTGTATATACCTGTCCTACAGTCACCACCCCCCCCCCAGCCTGACATGGCTGATACCAGAGAGTAATAGATTGTATATACCTGTCCTACAGTCACCCCACCCCCCCAGCCTGACATGGCTGATACCAGAGAGCAATAGATTGTATATACCTGTCCTCCCCCCCCCCCCCCCCCCCCCCAGCCTGACATGGCTGATACCAGAGAGTAATAGATTGTATATACCTGTCCTACAGTCACCCCCCTCCCCCCAGCCTGACATGGCTGATACCAGAGAGTAATAGATTGTATATACCTGTCCTACAGCCACCTCCCCCCCCCCAGCCTGACATGGCTGACACCAGAGAGTAATAGATTGTATATACCTGTCCTACACCCCCCCCAGCCTGACATGGCTGACACCAGAGAGTAATAGATTGTATATAACTGTCCTACAGTCACCTCCCCCAGCCTGACATGGCTGATACCAGAGAGTAATAGTGTATATACCTGTCCTACAGTCACCTCCCCCAGCCTGACATGGCTGATACCAGAGAGTAATAGTGTATATACCTGTCCTACAGTCACCTCCCCCTCCCCCCCCAGCCTGACATGGCTGATACCAGAGAGTAATAGTGTATATACCTGTCCTACAGTCACCTCCCCCAGCCTGACATGGCTGATACCAGAGAGTAATAGTGTATATACCTGTCCTACAGTCACCTCCCCCCCCCCCAGCCTGACATGGCTGATACCAGAGAGTAATAGATTGTATATACCTGTCCTACAGTCACCCCACCCCCCCAGCCTGATATGGCTGATACCAGAGAGTGATAGATTGTATATACCTGTCCTACAGTCACCTCCCCTCCCCCAGCCTGACATGGCTGATACCACAGAGTAATAGATTGTATATACCTGTCCTACAGTCACCTCCCCCCCCCCCAGCCTGACATGGCTGATACCAGAGAGTAATAGATTGTATATACCTCTCCTACAGTCACCCCACCCCCCCAGCCTGATATGGCTGATACCAGAGAGTGATAGATTGTATATACCTGTCCTAAAGTCACCCCACCCCCCCAGCCTGACATGGCTGATACCAGAGAGTGATAGATTGTATATACCTGTCCTACAGTCACCTCCCCCCCCCCCCCCAGCCTGACATGGCTGATACCAGAGAGTAATAGATTGTATATACCTGTCCTACAGTCACCTCCCCCAGCCTGACATGGCTGATACCAGAGAGTAATAGATTGTATATACCTGTCCTACAGTCACCTCCCCCAGCCTGACATGGCTGATACCAGAGAGTAATAGATTGTATATACCTGTCCTACAGTCACCTCCCCCCACCCCCCCAGCCTGACATGGCTGATACCAGAGAGTAATAGATTGTATATACCTGTCCTACAGTCACCTCCCCCAGCCTGACATGGCTGATACCAGAGAGTAATAGATTGTATATACCTGTCCTACAGTCACCTCCCCCCCCCCCCCCAGCCTGACATGGCTAATACCAGAGAGTAATAGATTGTATATACCTGTCCTACAGTCACCTCCCCCCCCCCCCCCAGCCTGACATGGCTGATACCAGAGAGTAATAGATTGTATATACCTGTCCTACAGTCACCTCCCCCCCCCCCAGCCTGACATGGCTGATACCAGAGAGTAATAGATTGTATATACCTGTCCTACAGTCACCTCCCCCCCCCCCCAGCCTGACATGGCTGATACCAGAGAGTAATAGATTGTATATACCTGTGCTACAGTAAGAGTACAGAGAGTAACAGACTGCCCAGTTATCAAAGGGTTAATTTGCAGACAGGTCACATGTTCCAGAGCCGCTGCCTGTAATTATTCTGGAGCAGGAGGGGTAATGGTCACCGCCAGTGTTTGCTCTCATCTCTCAATAAAGTTATGCAGAAAAAAAACTGGAGGAAAGCATGGCCGCAGCAGGAAGCCAGGAGCAAGTAGGACTGTGTGCAAAGTCCGGGGTGTATGAGGGGCTGTGCAGTCATGGAGGACACATAGGGGGTGTATGAGGGGCTGTGCAGTCATGGAGGACACATGGGGTGTATGAGGGGCTGTGCAGTCATGGAGGACACGTCCGGGGTGTATGAGGGGCTGTGCAGTCATGGAGGACACATAGGGTGTATGAGGGGCTGTGCAGTCATGGAGGACACATCCGGGGTGTATGAGGCGCTGTGCAGTCATGGAGGACACGTCCGGGGTGTATGAGGGGCTGTGCAGTCATGGAGGACACATAGGGGGTGTATGAGGGGCTGTGCAGTCATGGAGGACACATAGGGGGTGTATGAGGGGCTGTGCAGTCATGGAGGACACATGGGGTGTATGAGGGGCTGTGCAGTCATGGAGGACACATAGGGGGTGTATGAGGGGCTGTGCAGTCATGGAGGACACATGGGGGTGTATGAGGGGCTGTGCAGTCATGGAGGAAACATCCGGGGTGTATGAGGGGCTGTGCAGTCATGGAGGACACATAGGGGGTGTATGAGGGGCTGTGCAGTCATGGAGGACACATAGAGGGTGTATGAGGGGCTGTGCAGTCATGGAGGACACATGGGGTGTATGAGGGGCTGTGCAGTCATGGAGGACACATAGGGGGTGTATGAGGGGCTGTGCAGTCATGGAGGACACATGGGGGTGTATGAGGGGCTGTGCAGTCATGGAGGAAACATCCGGGGTGTATGAGGGGCTGTGCAGTCATGGAGGACACATAGGGGGTGTATGAGGGGCTGTGCAGTCATGGAGGACACATAGAGGGTGTATGAGGGGCTGTGCAGTCATGGAGGACACATGGGGTGTATGAGTGGCTGTGCAGTCATGGAGGACACATAGGGGTGTATGAGGGGCTGTGCAGTCATGGAGGACACATGGGGTGTATGAGGGGCTGTGCAGTCATGGAGGACACATAGGGGGTGTATGAGGGGATGTGCAGTCATGGAGGACACATAGGGGGTGTATGAGGGGCTGTGCAGTCATGGAGGACACATGGGGTGTATGAGGGGCTGTGCAGTCATGGAGGACACATGGGGTGTATGAGGGGCTGTGCAGTCATGGAGGACACATAGGGGGTGTATGAGGGGCTGTGCAGTCATGGAGGACACATGGGGGTGTATGAGGGGCTGTGCAGTCATGGAGGACACATGGGGTGTATGAGGGGCTGTGCAGTCATGGAGGACACATTGGGGTGTATGAGGGGCTGTGCAGTCATGGAGGACACATAGGGGGTGTATGAGGGGCTGTGCAGTCATGGAGGACACGTCCGCGGTGTATGAGGGGCTGTGCTGTCATGGAGGACACATCCGGGGTGTATGAGGGGCTGTGCAGTCATGGAGGACACATAGGGGGTGTATGAGGGGCTGTGCAGTCATGGAGGACACATGGGGGTGTATGAGGGGCTGTGCAGTCATGGAGGACACATGGGGTGTATGAGGGGCTGTGCAGTCATGGAGGACACATGGGGGTGTATGAGGGGCTGTGCAGTCATGGAGGACACATAGGGGGTGTATGAGGGGCTGTGCTGTCATGGAGGACACGTCCGCGGTGTATGAGGGGCTGTGCTGTCATGGAGGACACATAGGGGGTGTATGAGGGGCTGTGCAGTCATGGAGGACACATCCGGGGTGTATGAGGGGCTGTGCAGTCATGGAGGACACATAGGGGGTGTATGAGGGGCTGTGCAGTCATGGAGGACACATAGGGGGTGTATGAGGGGCTGTGCTGTCATGGAGGACACGTCCGGGTGTATGAGGGGCTGTGCTGTTATGGAGGACACATGGGGTGTATGAGGGGCTGTGCAGTCATGGAGGACACATAGGGGGTGTATGAGGGGATGTGCAGTCATGGAGGACACATAGGGGGTGTATGAGGGGATGTGCAGTCATGGAGGACACATAGGGGGTGTATGAGGGGCTGTGCTGTCATGGAGGACACGTAGGGGGTGTATGAGGGGCTGTGCTGTCATGGGGGACACGTAGGGGGTGTATGAGGGGCTGTGCAGTCATGGAGGACACATGGGGTGTATGAGGGGCTGAGCAGTCATGGAGGACACATCCGGGGTGTATGAGGGGCTGTGCAGTCATGGAGGACACATAGGGGGTGTATGAGGGGCTGTGCAGTCATGGAGGACACGTCCGGGGTGTATGAGGGGCTGTGCAGTCATGGAGGACACATAGGGGGTGTATGAGGGGCTGTGCAGTCATGGAGGACACATGGGGTGTATGAGGGGCTGTGCAGTCATGGAGGACACATAGGGGGTGTATGAGGGGCTGTGCAGTCATGGAGGACACATAGGGGGTGTATGAGGGGCTGTGCAGTCATGGAGGACACATGGGGGTGTATGAGGGGCTGTGCAGTCATGGAGGACACATGGGGGTGTATGAGGGGCTGTGCTGTCATGGAGGACACATAGGGGGTGTATGAGAGTCTGTGCAGTCATGGAGGACACATAGGGGGTGTATGAGGGGCTGTGCAGTCATGGAGGACACGTCCGGGGTGTATGAGGGGCTGTGCAGTCATGGAGGACACATGGGGTGTATGAGGGGCTGTGCAGTCATGGAGGACACGTCCGGGGTGTATGAGGGGCTGTGCAGTCATGGAGGACACATGGGGTGTATGAGGGGCTGTGCAGTCATGGAGGACACGTCCGGGGTGTATGAGGGGCTGTGCAGTCATGGAGGACACATGGGGTGTATGAGAGGATGTGCAGTCATGGAGGACACGTCCGGGGTGTATGAGGGGCTGTGCAGTCATGGAGGACACATAGGGGGTGTATGAGGGGCTGTGCAGTCATGGAGGACACATGGGGGTGTATGAGGGGCTGTGCAGTCATGGAGGACACATGGGGGTGTATGAGGGGCTGTGCAGTCATGGAGGACACATAGGGGGTGTATGAGGGGCTGTGCAGTCATGGAGGACACATGGGGGTGTATGAGGGGCTGTGCAGTCATGGAGGACACATGGGGGTGTATGAGGGGCTGTGCTGTCATGGAGGACACATAGGGGGTGTATGAGAGTCTGTGCAGTCATGGAGGACACATAGGGGGTGTATGAGGGGCTGTGCAGTCATGGAGGACACGTCCGGGGTGTATGAGGGGCTGTGCAGTCATGGAGGACACATGGGGTGTATGAGGGGCTGTGCAGTCATGGAGGACACGTCCGGGGTGTATGAGGGGCTGTGCAGTCATGGAGGACACATGGGGTGTATGAGGGGCTGTGCAGTCATGGAGGACACGTCCGGGGTGTATGAGGGGCTGTGCAGTCATGGAGGACACATGGGGTGTATGAGGGGCTGTGCAGTCATGGAGGACACATGGGGTGTATGAGAGGATGTGCAGTCATGGAGGATACATAGGGGTGTATGAGGGGCTGTGCAGTCATGGAGGACACATAGGGGGTGTATGAGGGGCTGTGCAGTCATGGAGGACACATCCGGGGTGTATGAGGGGCTGTGCAGTCATGGAGGAGACATAGGGGGTGTATGAGGGGATGTGCAGTCATGGAGGACACGTCCGGGTGTATGAGGGGATGTGCAGTCATGGAGGACACATAGGGGGTGTATGAGGGGCTGTGCAGTCATGGAGGACACATGGGGTGTATGAGGGGCTGTGCAGTCATGGAGGACACATGGGGTGTATGAGGGGCTGTGCAGTCATGGAGGACACATAGGGGGTGTATGAGGGGCTGTGCAGTCATGGAGGACACATAGGGGGTGTATGAGGGGCTGTGCAGTCATGGAGGACACATAGGGGGTGTATGAGGGGCTGTGCAGTCATGGAGGACACATAGGGGGTGTATGAGGGGCTGTGCAGTCATGGAGGACACGTCCGGGTGTATGAGGGGCTGTGCAGTCATGGAGGACACGTCCGGGGTGTATGAGGGGCTGTGCAGTCATGGAGGAGACATAGGGGGTGTATGAGGGGATGTGCAGTCATGGAGGACACATGGGGGTGTATGAGGGGCTGTGCAGTCATGGAGGACACATGGGGGTGTATGAGGGGCTGTGCAGTCATGGAGGACACATAGGGGGTGTATGAGGGGCTGTGCAGTCATGGAGGACACATGGGGGTGTATGAGGGGCTGTGCAGTCATGGAGGACACATGGGGGTGTATGAGGGGCTGTGCTGTCATGGAGGACACATAGGGGGTGTATGAGAGTCTGTGCAGTCATGGAGGACACATAGGGGGTGTATGAGGGGCTGTGCAGTCATGGAGGACACGTCCGGGGTGTATGAGGGGCTGTGCAGTCATGGAGGACACATGGGGTGTATGAGGGGCTGTGCAGTCATGGAGGACACGTCCGGGGTGTATGAGGGGCTGTGCAGTCATGGAGGACACATGGGGTGTATGAGGGGCTGTGCAGTCATGGAGGACACGTCCGGGGTGTATGAGGGGCTGTGCAGTCATGGAGGACACATGGGGTGTATGAGGGGCTGTGCAGTCATGGAGGACACATGGGGTGTATGAGAGGATGTGCAGTCATGGAGGATACATAGGGGTGTATGAGGGGCTGTGCAGTCATGGAGGACACATAGGGGGTGTATGAGGGGCTGTGCAGTCATGGAGGACACATCCGGGGTGTATGAGGGGCTGTGCAGTCATGGAGGAGACATAGGGGGTGTATGAGGGGATGTGCAGTCATGGAGGACACGTCCGGGTGTATGAGGGGCTGTGCAGTCATGGAGGACACATGGGGTGTATGAGGGGCTGTGCAGTCATGGAGGACACATGGGGTGTATGAGGGGCTGTGCAGTCATGGAGGACACATAGGGGGTGTATGAGGGGCTGTGCAGTCATGGAGGACACATAGGGGGTGTATGAGGGGCTGTGCAGTCATGGAGGACACATAGGGGGTGTATGAGGGGCTGTGCAGTCATGGAGGACACATAGGGGGTGTATGAGGGGCTGTGCAGTCATGGAGGACATATAGGGGGTGTATGAGGGGCTGTGCAGTCATGGAGGACACATCCGGGGTGTATGAGGGGATGTGCAGTCATGGAGGACACATGGGGGTGTATGAGGGGCTGTGCTGTCATGGAGGACACATAGGGGGTGTATGAGGGGATGTGCTGTCATGGAGGACACATAGGGGGTGTATGAGGGGCTGAGCAGTCATGGAGGATACGTCCGGGGTGTATGAGGGGCTGTGCAGTCATGGAGGACACGTCCGGGGTGTATGAGGGGCTGTGCAGTCATGGAGGACACATAGGGGGTGTATGAGGGGCTGTGCAGTCATGGAGGACACGTAGGGGGTGTATGAGGGGCTGTGCAGTCATGGAGGACACATAGGGGGTGTATGAGGGGCTGTGCAGTCATGGAGGACACATAGGGGGTGTATGAGAGTCTGTGCAGTCATGGAGGACACATAGGGGGTGTATGAGGGGATGTGCAGTCATGGAGTACACGTCCGGGTGTATGAGGGGCTGTGCAGTCATGGAGGACACATGGGGGGTGTATGAGGGGCTGTGCAGTCATGGAGGACACATAGGGGGTGTATGAGAGTCTGTGCAGTCATGGAGGACACATAGGGGGTGTATGAGGGGATGTGCAGTCATGGAGTACACGTCCGGGTGTATGAGGGGCTGTGCAGTCATGGAGGACACGTCCGGGTGTATGAGGGGTTGTGCAGTCATGGAGGACACGTCCGGGGTGTATGAGGGGATGTGCAGTCATGGAGGACACGTCCGGGGTGTATGAGGGGCTGAGCGGTCATGGAGGACACCTCTGGGGTGTATGAGGGGCTGTGCAGGCATGGAGGACACATAGGGGGTGTATGAGGGGCTGTGCAGTCATGGAGGACACATAGGGGGTGTATGAGGGGCTGTGCAGTCATGGAGAACACATCCGGGGTGTATGAGGGGCTGTGCAGTCATGGAGGACACATGGGGTGTATGAGGGGCTGTATAGTCATGGAGGACACATGGGGTGTATGAGGGGCTGTGCAGTCATGGAGGACACATTTGGTGTATGAGGGGCTGTATAGTCATGGAGGACACGTCCGGGGTGTATGAGGGGCTGTGCAGTCATGAAGGACACATAGGGGGTGTATGAGGGAATGTGCAGGCATGAAGGACACATAGGGGGTGTATGAGGGTCTGTACAGTCATGGAGGACACATAGGGGGTGTATGAGGGGCTGTGCAGTCATGGAGGACACGTCCGGGGTGTATGAGGGGCTGTGCAGTCATGGAGGACACGTCCGGGGTGTATGAGGGGCTGTGCAGTCATGGAGGACACGTCCGGGTGTATGAGGGGATGTGCAGTCATGAAGGACACATCCGGGGTGTATGAGGGGCTGTGCAGTCATGGAGGACACATGGGGGTGTATGAGGGGATGTGCAGTCATGGAGGACACATAGGGGGTGTATGAGGGGCTGTGCAGTCATGGAGGACACATAGGGGGTGTATGAGGGGCTGTGCAGTCATGAAGGACACATGTGGTGTATGAGGGGATGTGCAGTCATGGAGGACACATGGGGTGTATGAGGGGCTGTGCAGTCATGGAGGACACATAGGGGGTGTATGAGAGGCTGTGCAGTCATGGAGGATACGTCCGGGGTGTATGAGGGGCTGTGCAGTCATGGAGGACACCTCTGGGGTGTTTGGTCACTGATGCCCCCTCTCTCCTGCCAGGTAGTGTCCCTTCGCGGTAAGGTGTGTCTGGTGACTGGTGCCAGCTCTGGGATCGGCGCTGGCACTGCGCTGCTTTTTGCCCGTCTAGGGGCCCGGTTGGCCCTTAATGGAAGGAATGAAGAGAAGTTAAAGGAGACGGCTCAGGGCTGCGAGGAGTTCTGTGACCAGAAGGTAACCTTACTCGTCTGACCTCCACACCCACCACAATTTTTTTAAAGAAACATTGCAGTATCTGAATTTTTTTTGTGCTAATGCCAGGAAGCCGTCCATTTTTTGGGAGGGCGGTGGGGGTTCGGAGGGCAGTAGTGGTGGGGTGTGGTACTACAAGTGACTTTCTTTCCTGGCTCTTCCTCTCTTTGTGTGCAGCCTTTGCTGGTTCCGGGGGACCTGACGGATGAAGCGCTGCTCCGAGGGATAGTGGAGCAGACGGTGGAGCACTTTGGACAGCTGGACGTGCTGGTGAATAGTGGAGGGATTCTGGCCATGGGGAGTATTGAGAACACGGCCCTGTCGGAGTATGACCGCGTCATGAACGTGAACGTCCGGTGAGAAGCTGAGGTCACATGGTCAGTCATGGGGCACACCTGGTTATGGTAACCTCTACTAGCCGCAAAACTACGAGGACTGTTTGCAGGAGCTTATGGGCTTGTTCAAATGGAGCAGCATCTCTGGCCTGAAATCACGCACCCGTGTGGTGGATGGGGTCTTCACATGCATTGCTCTATTATCACGAAAATCTGGTCAGATTAATACGGTAACTGTGTGCCCGTCCATATAATGTTACATTATAAGGAGGACACGTGCTGCACGTAGCTGTTTGGTGGAAAAGTGCCATGATTTACCATCAAAAAATCCATAGAGGCGCCATATTGTAGAGAGAAGGGGTGTAACTGTGAAATACTTCCCCTTCTGTGCCCAGGTCCCTGTTCTACCTCACCCAGCTGGCTGTACCGCATCTCGCCAAGACCAAAGGAAACATCGTCAACGTCTCCAGCGTTAACGGGCAAAGATCGGTGAGTGGTGGCCGAGCTCTCCACACACTTCCTCCTTTCTTTCAACGTTCTTTCCTTTTTTATATGAAGAATGTTTGGTGTGTACGCCGTTCGCCATGTGGTAAACCTGACAGGTTCTCTATATTCCTCTGGTCGGCACGGTTATAGATATACCCCATTTATAGAACCTCTGTTTTACAATTTTATTAAAGCGACTCTGTACCCACAATCTGGTCACTTTTTTTTTTTCTGGATCTGACATGACCAAAAATCCGCAATTTTTCACTATGGCGTTTTTTTTACCACGTGCGATCAGGAATGCGATAACTTCATAGATCGGTTATTCCACACGCCAGGATAGCAAATATGTTTATTGTTTTGTTTTCATTTTTTAATTTAAAAAAATAGGAAAAGGGGGTGGGGTGTGACACTTTCATTATGGGATGGATTTATTTATATCATGAGCAATACCATGATTGTTCATGGAGATCAATGCAGAACATATATACTGTATTGATCCATCATATCAGGGCTTGATTGCCTCAGCCTGCTAAGGGCCTGGGAGGCTTCACAGAGGCCTCGGGCTGCACTTGGGTTCATTGGAACCTGAGCATTCGGTATTTCACTGCGGTGCCTGAAGAAATTGGATGTTGACCCCCTATGATTCAAATGGAGCCACGTTACAGACAGGAGGGGTTTCATCACACTGGGGGCGGTGGGCCCGATTACAGTGCTCCACGCACAGCCGGTGCTCAGAAACCATGTGCCGTCCTGGTTCAAAAAGAGGACCGCGCCACCAGCATCTCCGCATCGTCACCAGTGTATTCATATAAAGGAAACAAAAAGCAATGTACTAGCGGTGCTGTCACTTTAAGGTGATTTATAGAAAACCCTGTAAGAGTTAGGAAAGGGGTGATACAGCAAAGGAGAGAAGGTCCTACCTCTTCTGTCCTCCGGTGCTCCCCTCTAGCTGTCCACAGATGAGAGGGGGTGGGAGAAGGTTATGGGCAGGCCCCACCAGCTGCCCAATAGCTGTCCACCTTGCTATTTATAGTATAGTTTTGTATTGATACAAATAGAGTTACTTAGCTATTGGCAGATGGCGCCCCCTGTGGTTGCATTGTTACAGGGTGTTGTTCTTCCAGACATCTTTTTGCCTCCGCTCATCCTATACATCCTGGTCTTTCAGTTCCCCGGGGTCCTGGCCTATTGCATGTCCAAGTCTGCGGTTGACCAGTTAACCAGATGTGCAGCTTTGGGTGAGTACCTTCCTGTGGAGGCATGCCCACTACACTGCTGGTACCCACTGCTTGGATGAGGTTCCCTCCAGTTGGGCGGTTTGTGTCCCTGTCGTCTACACGGTCGCCTGTTACTAGTGACTCTTCTCTCTTTTCCTACCCAGAATTGGCAAGTAAACAAGTTCGAGTGAACGCCGTCTGGTGAGTGGAAACGCTTTGTGTCCTGATCCGCAGCGACTTCACGAGATCGCACACAGACGGCTGTTACGTCACACACAGACGGCTGTTACATTGCGCACAGACGGCTGTTACATGACATATAGATGTTCTCACTGATCACACGTCTGCGTTGCGCTCGCTCTGCCTTCTCACTGATCACACGTCTGCGTTGCGCTCGCTCTGCCTTCTCACTGATCACACGTCTGCGTTGCGCTCGCTTTGCCTTCTCACTTCTGTTGTGTCTTTTAGTCCCGGGGTCATCATTACGGAGGTGCACCGGCGAGCAGGACTGGACGAGGATCAGTACACTCAGGTACGCAGCACTCCCCTCCTCTGACGTCACTGCTGTTTCTTTGTATTCTCATCCTTGTCCTTCCCTCCTTTAAAGTTTCTGCAGCGCACCGCGCACACCCACGCTCTGGGACGGCCCGGTACGGTGGATGAAGTGGCCCGGACAATCGCCTTTCTGGCTTCAGACGCTGCGTCCTTTATCACAGGCGTCACCATGCCAGTAGATGGCGGACGGCACGCCATGTGTCCCCGTTAACACCGCATATAATAATCAATAAAGAGATGAGAGTAAGTTGTTTGTGTGTACAGTGATAGAGGGTGATCCCGGGACACGCGGGGGGATGTGGGGGGCACGATCCCGGGCTATGCGGGGGATAGGGGACAATCACAGATCATATTGGAGATAGGGAGGCGATTGCGGGCCATGCGGGGGATAGGGGGCGATCACAGACCATATTGGGGATAGGGGGCGATCACAGACCATATTGGGGATAGGGGGCGATCACAGACCATATTGGGGATAGGGGGCGATCACAGACCATATTGGGGATAGGGGTGATCACAGACCATATTGGGGATAGGAGGCGATCACAGACCATATTGGGGATAGGGGGCGATCACAGACCATATTGGGGATAGGGGGCGATCACAGACCATATTGGGGATAGGAGGCGATCACAGACCATATTGGGGATAGGAGGCGATCACAGACCATATTGGGGATAGGAGGCGATCACAGACCATATTGGGGATAGGGGGCGATCACAGACCATATTGGGGATAGGAGGCGATCACAGACCATATTGGGGATAGGGCGTGATCACAGATCACATTGGGGATAGGAAGCGATCACGGGCCATGTGGGGGGGGATAGGGGGCGATCACAGGCCATGGGGGGGATAGGGGGCGATCACAGGCCATGCAGGGGGATGGGGGGGCGATCACAGGCCATGCAGGGGGATGGGGGGGCGATCACAGGCCATGGGGGGATAGGGGGGCGATCACAGACCATGGGGAGGGTAGGGGGCGATCACAGGCCATGGGGGGATAGGGTTGCCATAGACAGCTCAGCAGGATCCTCCCAGGGACTGTCTCGATTGCCTGGAGGACTTGTTCCTGATTACCATTTCATTGCTGTAATTAAACAGGTTTTCCAGACAAAATGTTTTCCCCTAGCCACAGGAATGGGGAGAGAGAGAGACTGCGGGGGTGCGAAATCTGTACCCCCTGACAATCTCTGTATCGGTCCCTATTAGGTACAGGATGTGACCTGCGGCTCTATTTATTCCTATGGAGGTGCCAGACGAGCGCTGTACCTGCCTGTCCCCGGCGGTACCATAGCAATGAATAGAGCTGTGAGTCATGTGCCGTACCGCTGGGCTCCATTCATTCCCCCCTTTGGAATACCCCTTTACAGGTAGAGTCCAGTGAGGAGATCCATCCTAGTCCTATGAGGGGACATAAGATACTTGGTGTGGAGAATGGGATTGCAGTGGTGTCTACTTCTGTACTGCAGGCTTTCTTGTGGCTTTTCATGGTTTGTTGTCTTCTTTGTAGGATAAAATAAGTGAATATGATTCAGTAAGTTTCTAAGAAGGTTTTGCAGAACTGACTCTGAAGCATTAGGAGACTGTGAAAGGGAGAGCGACTGATACACCAGATTCCCAAGGTGTAACCCAAGGTGTAACAAAGGAAAGCCTTAAAGGGGCGCACTGGCAAAAATCTTTTTCTTTTAAAGGGGTACTCCAGTGTGGGGGGGGGGCACTTTTTTGCTGTGACCGGGGAGGAGGTGGCTGAGGGAAGACGTCCACTCACCTCCCCGATTCCAGCGGCGGGTCCCGCATCGTGGCGCTCCAGTCCCCGTCCGCTTCCTGGTTTCTGACGCGGGCCCGAGACGATACGTCTCAGGTCCGCTCAGCTCAGCCAGTCAGTGACAGAGGCGGGATCTGAGCGGACTTGAAACGGATCCCGCCTCCTTCGCTGACTAGCTGAGCGGACCTGAGACGTCACGTCTCGGGCCCGCGTCAGACACCAGGAAGCGGCTTGGCACCAGAGGGCTGCGATGCAGGACCTGCTGCTGGAACCGGGGAGGTGAGTGGACGTCTTTTCCCTCAGCCACCTCCTCCCAGCAAAAAAGTGCCCCCCCCGCTGGAGTACCCCTTTAAATCAACTGGTTTCAGAAAGTTATATAGAATGGTAATTTACTTCTATTTAAAACTATCTGGTTTCCAGTACTCATAAGCTGCTGTATGTCCTTCAGGAAGTGGTGTATTCTCTCCGGTCTGACACAGTGCTCTCTGCTGCCACCTCTGTCCATGTCAGGAACTGTCCAGAGCAGCAGCAAATCCTGCTCTGGACAGTTCCTGACATGGACAGAGGTGGCAGCAGAGAGCACTGTGTCAGACTGGAGAGAATACATCACTTCCTGCAGGACATAAAGCAGCTGATAAGTACTGGAAGACTGGAGATTTTTTTTTTTTTTAATACACTGGCACTTTCTAGCACCAGTTGTCTAGTTGATAGAGCGGCACTATTAGCTCCCCCTGCGGCATCATATTGATGGAGAGCTGCGAGTCCATTGCACGGAGAAGGCGGCCTTAGGTAGAGACGCCGTATAGCAGATATATTTGGATGGTTGTACAGAACGGTCACTGAGCGGGTGACTGGCAGGAGGGAAGGTTCGGGTTTCGGCAGGTGTGTATCCAGCTGTTTGCTGTGTCAGAGCTGCAGCTCCGCACCCACAGGATCTCCTACAGCCACTGTACGGGGATAGGCTGTGTGATCCCTGTCACCTCCTTCAGCCACTGTACGGGGATAGGCTGTGTGATCCCTGTCACCTCCTTCAGTCATTGTACGGGGATAGGCTGTGTGATCCCTGTCACCTCCTTCAGCCATTGTACGGGGGGGATAGGCTGTGTGATCCCTGTCACCTCCTTCAGCCACTGTACGGGGATAGGCTGTGTAATCCCTGTCACCTCCTTCAGCCACTGTACGGGGATAGGCTGTGTGATCCCTGTCACCTCCTTCAGCCACTGTACGGGGATAGGCTGTGTGATCCCTGTCACCTCCTTCAGTCATTGTACGGGGATAGGCTGTGTGATCCCTGTCACCTCCTTCAGCCATTGTACGGGGGGGATAGGCTGTGTGATCCCTGTCACCTCCTTCAGTCATTGTACGGGGATAGGCTGTGTGATCCCTGTCACCTCCTTTAGCCATTGTACGGGGGGGATAGGCTGTGTGATCCCTGTCACCTCCTTCAGCCACTGTACGGGGATAGGCTGTGTCATTCCTGTCACCTCCTTCAGCCACTGTACGGGGATAGGCTGTGTAATCCCTGTCACCTCCTTCAGCCACTGTACGGGGATAGGCTGTGTAATCCCTGTCACCTTCTATAGCCATTGTACGGGGATAGGCTGTGTGATCCCTGTCACCTCCTTCAGCCACTGTACGGGGATAGGCTGTGTGATCCCTGTCACCTCCTTCAGCCATTGTACGGGGATAGGCTGTGTAATCCCTGTCACCTCCTTCAGCCATTGTACGGGGATAGGCTGTGTAATCCCTGTCACCTCCTTCAGCCACTGTATGGGGGGGATAGGCTGTGTAATCCCTGTCACCTCCTTCAGCCACTGTACGGGGATAGGCTGTGTAATCCCTGTCACCTCCTTCAGCCACTGTACGGGGATAGGCTGTGTAATCCCTGTCACCTCCTTCAGCCACTGTACGGGGATAGGCTGTGTAATCCCTGTCACCTCCTTCAGTCACTGTACGGGGATAGGCTGTGTAATCCCTGTCACCTCCTTCAGCCACTGTACGGGGATAGGCTGTGTAATCCCTGTCACCTCCTTCAGCCACTGTACGGGGATAGGCTGTGTAATCCCTGTCACCTCCTTCAGCCACTGTACGGGGATAGGCTGTGTAATCCCTGTCACCTCCTTCAGCCACTGTACGGGGATAGGCTGTGTAATCCCTGTCACCTTCTATAGCCATTGTACGGGGATAGGCTGTGTCAATCCTGTCACCTTCTTCAGTCATCGCCTATTGTAGCTGAGAAGGTTGTTGTGACAAAGTACAAAGAGCGAGCGCGGAGCTTGCTGATCACTGGCGCCACGCATCGCTGGGTTGTAAGAGTTCCCCTTTAGATCCCGGATTATGAGGTGATGTTGGGCACATGGCTGCATACACGGACACCTAATATGGACTGGTGACACACTACTATATATATTAGTATATATATATATCCTTCTCACAGTCATGACTGAAATTGACCCTGAGATCCAACTCTGCAGATATCAGGATTATCAGTCACAAACATCACCCGGGGGCCAGGACAGATTGCTTGAGGCAAAAACCCAATCATAATCATACATACTGTACATACATACACCATAATATATATGTTTACATACCCCATACATACTGTACATACATAATCATGCATACTGTACCTACACCATTATACAATCATACATACTGTACATACATAATCACATACATACACCATCATACATACTGTGCATACATATATTATTGCAATCATGCATACTTTACATGTAGGTTGGTAATGTAGGTAGGACAGCTAGTAGTGGGGGGATGGTAATGTAGGTAGGACAGCTAGTAGTGGGGGGATGGTAATGTAGGTAGGACAGCTAGTAGTGGGGAGGGAGATGGTAGTGTAGGTAGGGCAGCTAATAGTGGGGAGGGGGATGGTAATGTAGGTAGGACAGCTAGTAGTGGGGGGATGGTAATATAGGTAGGACAGCTAGTAGTGGGGGGATGGTAATGTAGGTAGGACAGCTAGTAGTGGGGAGGGAGATGGTAGTGTAGGTAGGGCAGCTAATAGTGGGGAGGGAGATGGTAGTGTAGGTAGGGCAGCTAGTAGTGGGGGGATGGTAATGTAGGTAGGACAGCTAGTAGTGGGGAGGGAGATGGTAATGTAGGTAGGACAGCTAGTAGTGGGGAGGGGGATGGTAATGTAGGTAGGACAGCAAGTAGTGGGGAGGGGGATGGTAATGTAGGTAGGACAGCAAGTAGTGGGGAGGGGGATGGTAATGTAGGTAGGACAGCTAGTAGTGGGGAGGGGGATGGTAATGTAGGTAGGACAGCAAGTAGTGGGGAGGGGGATGGTAATGTAGGTAGGACAGCTAGTAGTGGGGAGGGGGATGGTAATGTAGGTAGGACAGCTAGTAGTGAACTCTGCCACCAGTAATGTCGGACAATCAATTGCCCTTTTTTTTTAATACCAGGATGACCAGCGACTAAGGAAGCATGACCCCACATCAGTATCCTCCTACAAAGTAAAGGGCGTATATAGGTCTTGCCGGAAGGAACCCTCTGAAGTATATAGGTAGCCACAGGAACCAGACGCTCAGGTGGAAAGATGTGACGAGGCACGTCTTCTTGCCCAGGACATCTGATGTTCGTAAGAGGGCATCAGTCTTTGTTCTTCTCTGCCAGACGGAAATGAATGACAAAGTTGAACCTGGAGAAGAAGAGCGACCACCTGGCTTGTCTTGGATTGAGATGTCGTGCAGTCTGGAGGTAGAGGAAATTTATGTGATCCCTGTAGATGGTAACTGGATTGTTTGCTCCTTCCAAAAGATGGCGCCATTCCTCTAAAGCCAACTTGAGGGCTAAAAGCTCTCGATCCCCAATGATGTAATTATGCTCCGCAGGGTAGAAGGTCTTCGAAAAGCAGCCGCAGGTTTTAGTCTTCCCTGAGGAATCCTTCTGAGTAAGTATAGCTCCACTGCCGACTGAAGAAGCGTCCACCTCCAAGAAGAATGGCCCGCAGAAGCGAAGGCTGATTTCAACTTGGAAAAAGGCTTGCTCAGCCTCAGTCGACCATAGCCCAGGATCAGTGGCCTTTTTAGTAAGCACCACAATCGGCGCTGCTAAGGTGGAGAAGTGGGGAACAAACTTCCGATAATAGTTAGCGAACCCCGTTGTATGGCTCTGAGTCTCACAGGGCGTAGCCCTGAAGTAAAGCTGAAAGTTTCACTGGATCCACCTGCAGACCATAGTCAGAAATGATGTACCCAAGGAATGGAAGACTGCTTTGATGGAATACGCATTTTTCAAGCTTAGCATACAGACGTTTGGCCCTTAAGTGTCGCAGCACTTGGCATACCTGCGACACATGGGTCTGCAGATCAAGGGAGTAGATCAGGATGTCGTTCAAGTACACGATCACACAGACATAGAGGAGGTCCCATAATATATCATTGACAAACTTCTGGAAGACTGCTGGGGCATTGCACAAGCCAAAAGGCATGACCACATACTCATAGTGCCCATCTCTGGTGTTGAAGTCGGTCTTCCATTCGTCGCCCTCTCAGATCCTGATCAAATTGTAGGCCCCCCTGAGATCCAGCTTTGTGAACATTCGGGCTCTTCGGAGACAATTGAATTACTCAAAACTCAGAGGCAAGGTGTATTATTCTTCTCAGTCACTTTAAGCCCCCTGTAATCAATACAAGGATGGAGTGACCCATCCTTCCTCTGGACAAAGAAGAACCTGGTGCCGGCTGGAGAGGTGGAATTACGGATGAAGATGGAGTATGTCTGTATATTATAAGGACAGGGTGGGCAGGAAGGGAAGAGGAGTATGTCTGTATAAGGACAGGGTGGGCAGGAAGGGAAGAGGAGTATGTCTGTATAAGGACAGGGTGGGCAGGAAGGGAAGAGGAGTATGTCTGTATAAGGACAGGGTGGGCAGGAAGGGAAGAGGAGTATGTCTGTATAAGGACAGGGTGGGCAGGAAGGGAAGAGGAGTATGTCTGTATAAGGACAGGGTGGGCAGGAAGGGAAGAGGAGTATGTCTGTATAAGGACAGGGTGGGCAGGAAGGGAAGAGGAGTATGTCTGTATAAGGACAGGGTGGGCAGGAAGGGAAGAGGAGTATGTCTGTATAAGGACAGGGTGGGCAGGAAGGGAAGAGGAGTATGTCTGTATAAGGACAGGGTGGGCAGAAAGGGAAGAGGAGTATGTCTGTATAAGGACAGGGTGGGCAGGAGAAGGAGGATGTCTGTATAAGGACAGGGTGGGCAGGAGAAGGAGGATGTCTGTATAAGGACAGGGGAATCAGGAGAGGAGGAGTATATCTGTATGTTATAAGGACGGGTTAGCAGGTGGGGAGGAGGAGTATATCTGTATCTGTGCTGGAGCAAAGGGACGAAAAAGTTTCTCTGTCAGGTTTTGAAGAGAAAAGTCATGTTTCCGGCTGAATGGAAAAGAAAAGGAGCGACTCCCATCAGAGAAGACGTCCGCTCTGAGCCACTGGATATAAGTCACTGTTTCAGCTACTAGACTGCGTATGACCAATAGAGAAAACATTATATATATATATATATATATATATATATATATATACACACACACACACACATACAAGGGAGGGCAGAGTGGCTTGAATCATCCCCGGGCACCTGTCACAGGACTTGAGGGCTAGCGAGCTCTTTCCTGAAACACACTTTGTAAACCTTCCTATAACCCCTGTCGGTTTTCCCTATAACAGTACAGAGAATAGAGAGTTTTGGAGACCTGAGGATATTAGAAAGAGTCTCTGACTTGAGGTTAATTTTGGTTGTGAAGTTAGACAAGAATGACAGGGTGGACTACAATGAGGGGGACTGTCCATACAGTATTGTACTCTGCTGGAGACGGTTCTGACAACCTTGGGTCTGTTGACTTGAGAGTACTCTGGTTAATCTGTCAGGTTGTGATGAGTACACAGAGCGGCAGATCAGTTAGTACTTGGCACTAGCGCGTCACTAGCAGGAGCTGACCTTTGACCCTTGGCCAGTAGGACACCGCTTCTCCAACCCCTGATGAGCGTTGACACTGTGGAAAGCAGGACTCAACTTGAAGATATAACTAAAGATGATGAATGGACAGCAGGTTCTACTCAGTTGTAGTTGCACCTAGTAGTTGGGAGGAGTGGTAGGGTAGTAGTTTGGAGTAATGATGGGGGAGTAGTTGAGGAGTGGGCGGGTAGTTGAAAGTAGCAGTGCGATAGTAGTTGGGAGTAGCGATGGAGTAGTAGTTGGGAGTAGTGGTGGGGAGTACTTGGGAGGAGTAATGGGGTAGTAGTTGGGAGTAGTGGGGGGTAGTACTTGGGAGGAGTAATGGGGTAGTAGTTGGGAGAAGTGGTGTGGTAGTAGTTGGGAGTAGTGGTTGGGTTGTAGTTAGGAGTATTGGTGGGGAGTACTTGGAGCAATGGGGTAGTAGTTGGGAATATTGGTGGGGAGTACTTGGGAGGAGTAATGGGGTAGTAGTTGGGAGAAGTAGTTGGGAGTAGTGGTTGGGTTGTAGTTAGGAGTATTGGTGGGGAGTACTTGGAGCAATGGGGTAGTAGTTGGGAATATTGGTGGGGAGTACTTGGGAGCAGTAACAGGGTAGTAGTTGGGAGTATCGACCCGAGTAAAAGGCCCTTGAGATCACTGAGAGTCTTGGTTTGGACAATGGATCTCCTGTCAGATACCTCCAGAGGAAACTATTATTTAACCATTTCACTGTCACTCAGAATACGTTACCTGCCCTATATGAAAAGGTTTAGTGGTGGCTGGAGTGAGGTTGTGAGTGCCGGATCTGGGCGGATCCTGCTCTATAGACTTTTTACCTATATAGCTGTATGAGGCCGGAGTGGTTCTTCAGGTTTATCTTTGTTGCTGATTGAAGCTCCGAGAAGTCAAAGAAAAGAAGCGTCTCAGTTCAGTTTAATCTATGGCGACTCCCGAAAGGCAACTCCTGGCCCTCATCCTGTGTCTGCTGCCCAGGAACAGTGAGTCTCTATCTACAGCTTAACGTTAGTGCCCAGGGGTCTCTGCCAGAGAGGGAGGGGGGCGCTATCTGGACTATGACCTGTAGCCTTCCTCATATAATAAAGCTATGGGAGATGTGAACAGTCCAGAGTCAGGAATCATCACAGCTACACAGGCTAAAGAGGAAAACCTGGGGTGGGGGGATAGAGCTTAGGCTAAAATGTGCAGAGGGGATAGAGCTTAGGCTAAGATGTGCAGAGGGGATAGAGCTTAGGCTAAAATGTGCAGAGGGGATAGAGCTTAGGCTAAAATGTGCAGAGGGGATAGAGCTTAGGCTAAAATGTGCAGAGGGGTAAAGCTTAGACTAATATGTGCAGGGGGGATAGAGCTTAGGCTAAAATGTGCAGAGGGGGTAGAGCTTAGGCTAAGATGTGTAGGGAGATAGAGCTTAGGCTAAAATGTTCAGAGGGGATAGAGCTTAGGCTAAAATGTGCAGAGGGGATAGAGCTTAGGCTAAAATGTGCAGGGGGGGTAATGCTTAGACTAATATGTGCAGAGGGGATAGAGCTTAGGCTAAGATGTGTAGGGAGATAGAGCTTAGGCTAAAATGTTCAGAGGGGATAGAGCTTAGGCTAAAATGTGCAGAGGGTATAGAGCTTAGGCTAAAATGTGCAGAGGGGTAAAGCTTAGGCTAAAATGTGCAGAGGGGATAGAGCTTAGGCTAATATGTGCAGAGGGGATAGAGCTTAGGCTAAAATGTGCAGAGGGGATAGAGCTTAGGCTAAAATGTGCAGAGGGGATATAGCTTAGGCTAAAATGTGCAGGGGGATAGAGCTTAGGCTAAAATGTGCAGGGGGATAGAGCTTAGGCTAAGATGTGTAGGGAGATAGAGCTTAGGCTAAAATGTGCAGAGGGGATAGAGCTTAGGCTAAAATGTGCAGGGGGATAGAGCTTAGGCTAAGATGTGTAGGGAGATAGAGCTTAGGCTAAAATGTTCAGAGGGGATAGAGCTTAGGCTAAAATGTTCAGAGGGGATAGAGCTTAGGCTAAGATGTGTAGGGAGATAGAGCTTAGGCTAAAATGTTCAGAGGGGATAGAGCTTAGGCTAAAATGTGCAGAGGGGTAAAGCTTAGACTAATATGTGCAGGGGGGATAGAGCTTAGGCTAAAATGTGCAGGGGGATAGAGCTTAGGCTAAAATGTGCAGGGGGATAGAGCTTAGGCTAAGATGTGTAGGGAGATAGAGCTTAGGCTAAAATGTGCAGGGGGATAGAGCTTAGGCTAAGATGTGTAGGGAGATAGAGCTTAGGCTAAAATGTGCAGAGGGGATAGAGCTTAGGCTAAAATGTGCAGAGGGGATAGAGCTTAGGCTAAAATGTGCAGGGGGATAGAGCTTAGGCTAAGATGTGTAGGGAGATAGAGCTTAGGCTAAAATGTGCAGAGGGGATAGAGCTTAGGCTAAAATGTGCAGAGGGGATAGAGCTTAGGCTAAAATGTGTAGAGGGGTAAAGCTTAGACTAATATGTGCAGGGGGGATAGAGCTTAGGCTAAAATGTGCAGAGGGGATAGAGCTTAGGCTAAAATGTGTAGAGGGGTAAAGCTTAGACTAATATGTGCAGGGGGGATAGAGCTTAGGCTAAGATGTGCAGAGGGGATAGAGCTTAGGCTAAAATGTGCAGAGGGGATAGAGCTGAGGCTAAAATGTTCAGAGGGGATAGAGCTTAGGCTAAGATGTGTAGGGAGATAGAGCTTAGGCTAAAATGTGCAGGGGGGATAGAGCTTAGGCTAAAATGTGCAGAGGGGTAAAGCTTAGACTAATATGTGCAGGGGGATAGAGCTTAGGCTAAAATGTGCAGAGGGGATAGAGCTTAGGCTAAAATGTGCAGAGGGGTAAAGCTTAGACTAATATGTGCAGGGGGATAGAGCTTAGGCTAAGATGTGCAGAGGGGATAGAGCTTAGGCTAAGATGTGCAGAGGGGATAGAGCTTAGGCTAAGATGTGCAGAGGGGATAGAGCTTAGGCTAAAATGTGCAGGGGGGATAGAGCTTAGGCTAAAATGTGTAGGGGATAGAGCTTAGGATAATTGAAAGGTGAATAAAATCTGGCGCTCCAAAATACATGAAACATTTTAAAGTTAATCCCTTATTGCATATTAAAAATGTTTAAAAAAAACTCCACTAGGGAAACTAGCAAACCGACGCGTTTTACGCTACATGCGCTTAATCATGGTATGGTAAATGGCGTTGTGTGGAACAAAAATACAAAGTGACCAGTCATGGTGGGAGACCCTGTAACTTCGATTTACAAGACACAGGTGAAGAAAGAAAACGATAAAAAACTCAAGTATTTGGCTACAATCAGATAGTCCAGAATGCAGGACCCTGTTCACACTCACAGGGGCTGCGTATCAACATAGCAAGAAAAAAATATGATAGCGAGGGGCTGGCGTATATACAACCCCCCACATCCGTGCTATCAGGAGAACTGAAGCAGACTGGGAAACAGCAGTGACTTTTCTTTCCCATGAATCATTATAATGCAGGAAGAAATCAAAGAAATAACGTAAAACGAGAGGAAACAAAATGTGTTGCAGAACTTTCCTGATCCAGATGAATATAACAACTGAAGGGAAATGACAGAAATGGAGGAGTATATATAGTATATAGTATATATAGTGTCTGTTAAAAAGAGTAAATTCAATCAAGACAACAATGGCCACACCCTCAACCGGGCGTAAACACGGGAAGACGCACGCAGACACCTCGTCCGATACTGGGAAAAACAAACAACGCAAAGAAGGACACAAGTTTTTTTTATAGTGGAAACAACGGATTCTTTGGACTGTGATTGCATGACGGACACAAAAGGAGACCCCCCCCCCCCAAAAAAAAATAAAAATAAAGTACAAAAATACATACGTAGAGAACAGGAGGAAGACACGGACGCAGACACGAGTGGAACATCCAACCAGAGTAATAGCGGTCAAAAACTGCATCAGGCATGCGGGAAAAAACAAACAAACAAAGGCCACCCCCCATGTGTGAGATAAAGCAATGTGAACGGGAACATAGTACATCAATGAGAGACACCACAACACTTCCAGCATTGTAACCTGTCTGACCTCCCTTTGACAAGTGACTAAAGGTATTAGGTAACGGACATTCCTCCCAACCAACATATTTGATTTAACACTTTAATGACTGTTAACTTTAAAACTTAGAACCCCAAAACACCTATTAACATAAGCAATGAAGGAGCTATGTACAATGTTCAGTAATCTACTTTTGAATGAACAGATGAGTCCTATGTATCTTATTGACTTAGCTCAGGAAAAAGCAGAAACTGGAGCTCTGCATAGTCATAATGTCCCAATACACAGCAGCAATCCCTCTCACCCTCCATTGAAAGCAATGGTAGAAGCAATGGATCGATTCCAACTGGCAATGGAGAGGGACTCATGTAAACTATACAACTACAAATACACCAACAAAAAGCAACATAACCAGGAGGGAAAGACAAGCCAAACGGGAATCACAAAACAATCACACAAGATGGCGGACAAAGGGGGAAACATACGGTAACGTACGGCAACTCCATACCAAACATCTTACAGGATCAAAGAACATAGAAAAAACTCACAGGTCATCCAACTCGTGTTTTTCAAAAGAAACTTGGAGACCTTGTATTGGAAGGAGCAAATTGGGGAATCATAGATGATAGTCCCAGAATCACCGGTCACCCCCATCATATTTGGTCTTCCCAAAATCCATAAGGGAGCACTCCCTCCTCCCCTGCGTCCAATCATCTCTGGACTGGGCTCCCTACATGGGAGGATGGGTGGATGGACGAAGATTCTTTGAAAGAGAGAGCTGGCTGAGCTGTGATGTGTCGGCCCCTCACCCTTCTATTCCTCATGACCACAGCCCTAGCACATCACCTATAGAATTACAAGGTCTATACTTCTGAGCTACGTGACTACATACTACAAGTAGTTGGTTTTCTGTATGAAGGTGACTTATTTCTCCAATTGAGAGGAGCTCTGATGGGGTCCAAGTTCTCTCCCGCCCTGGCAGGACTGTATACGGCATAGTGGGAGGAACAATACATTTTTAACCAGAACAATCCCTTACGTCGCCACATTAGGGGAATGGTCATTTTCATGACGACTTGCTTATGGTTTGGTCGAGCCGTGAATAAGAAGTGGAATATTTTATAAGATATATGAATACAAATACTGCCAATGTACAAAAATCTACTATTTCATCCTTGGATATACAACTCATTGGCAATACGACCACAGGCACGTTGCGAACATCGCCACGGATGGGAACGCCATCCCAAATGGCCACAGTGATCACCCAGCTCACATCAGAGCAGCAGTGCCAGTGGGAGAACTCACCCGAGTACAAAATACAGGCAAAGGAAACTATGGAAAGACTAAAAAATCCGACCTACTGAAAGAAAAAGATAATAAAGAAAGGAGGAAAGACAAAGTATCCTAATAGTACTGACACTTATCACACATAGCATCAATGATTGTATAGACTGGGATAGCCAGTACATTGTATATGTCATTGCCATGTGAGGTATGTAGGCTGCGCCATCCGTATGAGGGAACATCTGGCCGAAACAACTGAGAGCCGAGAGATTGGCAAATCATCCGGTGCAGACACTTTGCCGGAGTCCATGATGGTTGTACAACCTCATTTCTCTATTATGGGATTAATAAAAAAGCCGGAACGCGGAGGTTATCGGAGAAATAGACATGTGGAGAGCGTCTTACGTCTGGATACCCACTTCTCAGATGACTCAAAAATGCTTTCTCCTTATCTGCAATAGCTATACGAGGTCATAGAGGTCACCTTTGTAATCATTTATGAGCATGTGACCCGTTGAGTTAATGATCATGTGACAGGGTCTTCTACAATGATTGGTCACTTTGTATTTTTAATTGTTACACACAAAGCCATTCACCATACAATAAATCAGCGCATGTAGCGCGAAATACGTTGGTTTGCTGGTCTCCCAAAAAGTTTTATTTTTAATTTTTGATATGCAATAAAATTAACTTTTAAAATTTTCATCTATTTTGGAGTGCAGAATTATCTTTCAATTATCTTTGGAACACAGTGGAAGGCCACCGCTCTACATCCTGAGCACCTTCCCTTCTATGCACACAAGCAGCAAAACACTTCTTGGAGGCGAGCTGACCATTTATTTCACTTCGCTATTTATGTGTTGTTTATTTGGGGATAGAGCAAAGGCAAAAATGTACAGCAGGGGTACACCAGGGGTTAAAATGTACAGGAGGGGTAGACCAGGGGCTAAAATATACAGGAGGGGTGTACCAGGGGCTAACATGTACAGGAGAGGTAGACCAAGGGCTAAAATGTACAGGAGAGGAAGTCCAGGGGCAAAATGTACAAGATGGGGTAGACCAGGGGCAAAAATGTGCAAAATAGGTAGACCAGGGGCTACGATGTACAGAGAGGGGGTAGAGCAGGGGCAAAAATGTGCAGGGAGGGGTAGACTAGGAGTAAAATGTGCAGGAGAGGTAGACCAGGGGCTAATATGTGAGGGAGGAGTAGACCAGGGGCTAAAATGTGCAGGAGGGGTAGGCTAGGGGCTACAATGTGCACGAGAGGTAGACCAGGGGCTAACGTGCAGGAGGGTAGACTAGGGACTAAACATACAGGAGGGTTGACCAGGGTATAAAATGTACAGTAGAGGTAGACCAGGGGCTAAAATGTGCAGGACGGTAGACCAGGGCTAAAATGTACAGGAGAGGTAGACCAGGGGCTGAAATGTGCAGGAGGGTAGACTAGGGCTACAACGTACAGGAGAGGTAGACCAGGGACTAAAATGTGTGGATGGATAGATCAAGGATAAAATATAAAAGAGGGGAAGACCCAGGATACCCGGACTGGTACATGGGGAGAGAGCACCCTGCCCACATTCTACAAAGAATCCTTAGAGGCATTAGAACTGGACGGCTCCTTGTTGGCAGATCTGGCTCCCCCATTACTGCAGCCGTTCCATTCCAGCCCACAGCAGAACCAGCCATTGCGGCTTCTTGTATCAGTTCCTCACCCTTTGTGTCAATGATTTTGTGGCCAGGCTCTCTGCTCTCTGTCTCCCCCTGCAGGCAGTGGCCAGGCTCTCTGTCTCCTCCTGCTGGCAGTGGCCGGGCTCTCTGTCTCCCCCTGCAGGTAGTGGACGGACTATCACACACTCTTCTCCTTGCAGGCAGTAGTCAGGCTCTCTGTCTCCCCCTGCAGGCAGTGGTCAGGCTCTCTGTCTCCCCCTGCAGGCAGTGGCCAGGCTCTCTGTCTCCCCCTGCAGGCAGTGGTCAGGCTCTCTGTCTCCCCCTGCAGGCAGTGGCCAGGCTCTCTGTCTCCCCCTGCTGGCAGTGGCCGGGCTCTCTGCTCTCTGTCTCCCCCTGCAGGCAGTGGTCAGGCTCTCTGTCTCCCCCTGCAGGCAGTGGTCAGGCTCTCTGTCTCCCCCTGCAGGCAGTGGCCAGGCTCTCTGTCTCCCCCTGCTGGCAGTGGCCGGGCTCTCTGCTCTCTGTCTCCCCCTGCAGGCAGTGGTCAGGCTCTCACACCCTCTTCTCCTTGCAGGTTGCAGTCAGTTTCTGGTGGATGATACGGTGGATGGATCGGTGAATCGCTCGGTCACGTTACCGTGCTCCTATACCATTCCCAGTAATTGGAAGGACGACCAGCTCCATGTTATCTGGTTCAAAAACTTCACTGTAAGAATGTGGGACTGTGTGGTGAGAAGCGGGGGGGCGGCAGAGTGCCGGACGTGGCCACAGACCACCAGGGTGCAAATCCTCTGGGAACCCTTCAGTCACGTGGATTTACAGATCTCTGCGGTGCAGGAATCAGACGCGGGGTGGTACCAGTGCTGGATCCTCCTATCAGACTCCTACCGCAGGAGGGACCTCCGCCTCACAGTCCACCGTAACCATGGTAACCTCCACCGCTATATCTGCTGCTAATGGGGGAGGAGTCCGGGGACATCTGTAGTAGGTGCCCCCCCATCTACCAGTATATACAGTAACTATATAATAGTGTCATACATGTATATATAATAGTGTCATACAGTAACTATATAATAGTGTCATACATGTATATATAATAGTGTCATACATGTGTATATAATAGTGTCATACAGTAACTATATAATAGTGTCATACAGTAACTATATAAGAGTGTCATACATGTATATATAATAGTGTCATACATGTATATATAATAGTGTCATACATTTATATATAATAGTGTCATACATGTATATATAATAGTGTCATACAATAACTATATAATAGTGTCATACATGTGTATATAATAGTGCCATACAGTAACTATATAAGAGTGTCATACATGTGTATATAATAGTGTCATACAGTAACCATATAATAGTGTCATACAGTAACTATATAAGAGTGTCATACATGTATATATAATAGTGTCATACATGTATATATAATAGTGTCATACAGTAACTATATAATAGTATCATACATGTATATATAATAGTGTCATACAGTAACTATATAATAGTATCATACATGTATATATAATAGTGTCATACAGTAACCATATAATAGTGTCATACATGTATATATAATAGTGTCATACAGTAACTATATAATAGTGTCATACGGTAACTATATAATAGTGTCATACATGTGTATATAATAGTGTCATACAGTAACCATATAATAGTGTCATACATGTATATATAATAGTGTCATACATGTATATATAATAGTGTCATACATGTGTATATAATAGTGCCATACATGTATATATAATAGTGTCATACAGTAACTATATAATAGTGTCATACAGTAACTATATAATAGTGTCATACATGTATATATAATAGTGTCATACAGTAACCATATAATAGTGTCATACAGTAACTATATAAGAGTGTCATACATGTATATATAATAGTGTCATACAGTAACCATATAATAGTGTCATACAGTAACTATATAAGAGTGTCATACATGTGTATATAATAGTGTCATACATGTATATATAATAGTGTCATACAGTAACTATATAATAGTATCATACATGTATATATAATAGTGTCATACATGGATATATAATAGTGTCATACAGTAATCATAATAGTGTCATACAGTATGTATATAAGAGTGTCATACATGTATATATAATAGTGTCATACATGTGTATATAATAGTGTCATACAGTAACTATATAATAGTGTCATACATGTGTATATAATAGTGTCATACAGTAACTATATAAGAGTGTCATACATGTATATATAATAGTGTCATACAGTAACTATATAATAGTGTCATACATGTGTATATAATAGTGTCATACATGTATATATAATAGTGTCATACAGTAACTATATAATAGTATCATACATGTATATATAATAGTGTCATACATGGATATATAAGTGTCATACAGTAATCATAATAGTGTCATACAGTATGTATATAAGAGTGTCATACATGTATATATAATAGTGTCATACATGTGTATATAATAGTGTCATACAGTAACTATATAATAGTGTCATACATGTGTATATAATAGTGTCATACAGTAACTATATAAGAGTGTCATACATGTATATATAATAGTGTCATACAGTAACTATATAATAGTGTCATACATGTGTATATAATAGTGTCATACATGTATATATAATAGTGTCATACATGTATATATAATAGTGTCATACAGTAACTATATAATAGTATCATACATGTATATATAATAGTGTCATACAGTAACTATATAATAGTGTCATACATGTATATATAATAGTGTCATACAGTAACCATATAATAGTGTCATACATGTATATATAATAGTGTCATATGGTAACTATATAATAGTATCATACATGTATATATAATAGTGTCATACAGTAACTATATAATAGTGTCATACATGTATATATAATAGTGTCATACATGTATATATAATAGTGTCATACAGTAACTATATAATAGTATCATACATGTATATATAATAGTGTCATACAGTAACTATATAATAGTATCATACATGTATATATAATAGTGTCATACAGTAACTATATAATAGTGTCATACATGTATATATAATAGTGTCATATGGTAACTATATAAGAGTGTCATACATGTATATATAATAGTGTCATACAGTAACTATATAATAGTGTCATACATGTATATATAATAGTGCTATACAGTACCTCTATAGTAGTGATATACATGTATATATAATAGTGTGGTGTGCCCCCGTGAGGTGTTATATCGGAGGACGGCCGGTCACTTGCTGTGTGTTGTAGTGTGACGCCACTCTTGTGGTGGATGGCCGAGATACAGCCGGACCTCATTAGATTGTCACGTGACGCCAGTGTCAGGTGGGCACACATGTGTGATGGCACGCCTGCTTTTAGGGTGTAAGGCCGGTTGTACCCTTCTCCCCTGTGGTCGGTGTCCTGTCAGGTTGCTACCGGGTCCCTTGGGATGGTGTAGTCGCAGATGATGTAGTCACACGTGGCCATGTAGTCACAATGACCCTCCCCGATAGTAGGACCCGCCACCCACAGAAAGGGGAGATGTCCCAAGGTTGCGGTGTATATACTGTGTAGGTGGTGATGAATGACCACAGACTCTTGGAGTAACGTTGAGTTGGTTACTACTTGTAAATGTGCAGCAGGTGATACAGAAGGTCTCTGATAGACACTTGGTAAAGTTCCAATAAAGACTTAGACATAAGACAACCAGATCTGTGAGATAAGTGCTGAGTAGGAGATAGTCGTGTTGGTAGAGTTGTGCTGAGGTAGAGTAGCAGAGAGGAGGATGCCGTGAGAGTCTCAACCCATGTAGTAGTGTGCTCTGCTGGGATGTTGTAGGACATGGGTCTCCAAACTGCGTCCCTCCAGCTGTTGCGAGACCACAACTCCCATCATGCCTGGACAGCTAAAGCAACAGCTGGAGGGCCACAATTTGGAGACCTATGTTGTAGAATATAATCGAAGAGTACTTGTAGTAGAAGAAGAAGAACACCTGTGCCCGTGTATTGACTTTTGCTTCAGTCTTCACACCACCTTATGCCCACTAGCGTTGGTCGAACCGTACTAATGGGTGACACAGGTCCCAGACCTTGTTACCTGGGATGAGCGGAATGAGGAGGGTTCCCTGCTGACACCTGCGCTGCAAGATGGAGTTCATAAGCTTACTGCAATTTTGCTCCACCCAGATCAGTTCCTAGCTCTGTGGTTCTATAGTAGATCCTTGTCCACGGCGTGGGTTGAGTTTATCTGTTGGCTGGTCCTCTCCTAAGAGGGTTAACATAGCATAGTGCTTTGTGTGGGTACGTGAAGGAAAGTTGGTGACAGTGTGCTGTCCTGCGTCCTACCCATGCGGAGCACTGGCTAAGACTGAACTTCGGGGACCTGGCAGAGGGCCAGGGCCCGGACAAGACTACTGTGGAGAGCTATCTAGCTTGCGTCCTTTCTCCACACTGTCCTGAACGGAAATCTCTTGCTCCTCCCCCACCCAAGGGACTAACTTCCTCTACAGCGTGTAGGGTGCGCTGTGATTGGGTGAAAAGAGTGCAATAGAAGAATAGAGAGAAGAGGTGATAGGAGAGAAGAAAACAGAAATCGTACAGGTTCACAGATTCTGGTACATATAAATACGATAACCCTTTGCGATCCTTCAGTTGTGCAGCTTCCATTTACCAATACATAATACAGCGACATCTAGTGGTCAACTCTTAATACTACTTTTACTGTAACGGCCACAAAAAGTACAGACTTTTGCAAAGGGTGTGAATAATTGTAACACCTCTAGTGGGACACCACAATGGTGCCATACAGTACCTCTATAGTAGTGACATACATGTATACATAATAGTGCCATACAGTACCTCTATAGTAGTGACATACGTGTGTGTGTATATATATATATTAGTGCTATATAGTGCCTCTATAGTAGTGACATACATGTATACATAATAGTGCCATACAGTACCTCTATAGTAGTGATATACATGTCTATAAAGAACTAACATTTCTCTTATCTCCAGATGTCGGCAATGATTTGGGTGCAGTGACGGACCCCGGCGACCAGCGGTTGGCAGTGACGGTCATGGTGTCCTCGTGGAGGGTCTTCCTGCTCACCGGTTGGCCGGTGGCTATATTTTTGGCCGGGATGTTGTGGACTCGGAGGAGGAGGAAGAGTCATCTGATCAGTAACATATAATCATATGGACCGAGACACAGAGAGACCGGAGGGCGACACCAGAGGGGACAATGCTCAGGATTCCCTAAAGAGCCGTATACACCGGCCGATTATCGGGAGGGTGTGTCGCTGGAAACGTTCCCGTGGCCAATAACCATTCGGTGTTGGAGTGTCTGCGGGCAGCCGAGGAGCGGGAAAATGTGTCCATCGCATCTTTTATTTTATTCAAATTTTATCGATATTGGCGGTAGATCTCATGTACAGGTAAATGGCTGCAGGAAGCAGGGATCATATGAAAGGGCCGGCCAACGATTAATCGGGATCTTTAAAGACAGGGCAAATGAGCGCTGATCTCACTGATCGCTACTCACTTGCATCCTTGCACAGCCCCATATCTGGCCATATATTAGGACCCTTACTCCTCTCCTCCTGCTGATCTTACACCATCCTCTCCTAAATCTATCACTGAGCCCTAAGTATGACCCGACCTTTCACAGCCAATCAGTGTCCGTCGTTACATATGGTCAGTCGGAGATGTAGACATCTCCCTCTAATGTCCCCCATTGTAGGCTTCTCCTCTAGTGTCCCCCATGGTAGGCATCTCCCTTAGTGTCTCCCATGGTAGGCATCTCCCCTAATGTCCCCCATGGTAGGCATCTCCCCTAGTGTCCCCCATGGTAGACATCTCCCCTAGTGTCCCCCATGGTAGGCATCTCCCCTAATGTCCCCCATGGTAGGCATCTCTCCTAATGTCCCCCTCGGTAGGCATCTCCTCTAGTGTCCCCCATGGTAGGCATCCCCCCTAGTGTCCCCCATGGTAGGCATCTCCCCTAGTGTCCCCCATGGTAGGCATCTCCCCTAGTGTCCCCCATGGTAGGCATCTCCCCTAGTGTCCCCCATGGTAGGCATCTCCCTTAGTGTCTCCCATGGTAGGCATCTCCCCTAATGTCCCCCTCGGTAGGCATCTCCCTTAGTGTCCCCCATGGTAGGCATCTCCCTTAGTGTCCCCCATGGTAGGCATCTCCCCTAATGTCCCCCATGGTAGGCATCTCTCCTAATGTCCCCCTCGGTAGGCATCTCCTCTAGTGTCCCCCATGGTAGGCATCCCCCCTAGTGTCCCCCATGGTAGGCATCTCCCCTAGTGTCCCCCATGGTAGGCATCTCCCCTAGTGTCCCCCGTGGTAGGCATCTCTCCTAGTGTCCCCCATGGTAGGCATCTCTCCTAGTGTCCCCCATGGTAGGCATCTCCCTTAGTGTCCCCCATGGTAGGCATCTCCTCTAGTGTCCCCCATGGTAGGCATCTCCCTTAGTGTCCCCCATGGTAGGCATCCCCCCTAGTGTCCCCCATGGTAGGCATCTCCCCTAGTGTCCCCCATGGTAGGCATCTCCCTTAGTGTCCCCCATGGTAGGCATCCCCCCTAGTGTCCCCCATGGTAGGCATCTCCCCTAGTGTCCCCCATGGTAGGCATCTCCCCTAGTGTCCCCCATGGTAGGCATCTCCCTTAGTGTCCCCCATGGTAGGCATCTCCCCTAATGTCCCCCATGGTAGGCATCTCCCTTAGTGTCCTCCATGGTAGGCATCTCCCCTAGTGTCCCCCATGGTAGGCATCTCCGCTAATGTTCCCCATGGTAGGCATCTCCCCTAGTGTCTCCCATGGTAGGCATCTCCCCTAATGTCCCCCATGGTAGGCATCTCCCTTAGTGTCCCCCATGGTAGGCATCTCCCCTAGTGTCCCCCATGGTAGGTATCTCCCCTAGTGCTCCCCGTGGTAGACATCTCCTCTAGTGCCCCCCATTGTAGGCATCTCCCCTAGTGTCCCCCATGGTAGGCATCTCCCATAGTGTCCCTCATGGTAGGCATCTCCCATAGTGTCCCCCATGGTAGGCATCTCCCATAGTGTCCCCCATGGTAGACATCTCTCCTAGTGTCCCCCATGGTCGGCATCTCCCCTAGTGTCCCCCATGGTAGGCATCTCTCCTAGTGTCCCCATGGTCGGCATCTCCCCTAGTGTCCCCCATGGTAGACATCTCCCCTAGTGTCCCCCATGGTAGACATCTCTCCTACTGTCCCCCATGGTAAGCATCTCCCCTAGTGTCCCCCCCCCATGGTAGGCATCTTCCCTAGTATCCCCCATGGTAGGCATCTCCATCAGTCTACCCCATGGTAGGCATCTCCCCTAGTGTCCCCCATGGTAGGCATCTCCCCTAGTGTCCCCCATGGTAGGCATCTCCCCTAGTGCCCCTCATGATGGGCATCTCCCCTAGTGTCCCCCATGGTAGACATCTCCCCTAGTGTCCCCCATGGTAGACATCTCCCCTAGTGTCCCCCATAGTAGGCATCTCCCCTAGTGTCCCCCATGGTAGGCATCTCCCCTAGTGTCCCCCATGGTAGGCATCTCCCCTAGTGTCCCCCATGGTAGACATCCCCCCTAGTGTCCCCCATGGTAGGCATCTCCCTTAGTGTCCCCCATGGTAGGCATCTCCCCTAGTGTCCCCCATGGTAGACATCCCCCCTAGTGTCCCCCCACTTCCACAACGGACATTGCGGCTCCCAATGACACCCTCCCCCTCCATACGCATATCCTCCTCTCACTATCCCCTACTTGCAGGTACCTGTCATTATTAACTAGTTATATGTATTTTGTATTATGCATTTGTTTACTTCTTACATCACAATGTCATGATGACGCTTTCCTCTGGCTCCACCCACATGTGTTTGGCGGTCTTTTGCCTATTTAAACTCGCTAGAGTCTTTTGTTAGTTGAGCTGATGACGGCCACAGGCCGAAACACCGCGTCCTCCTTGTTTGCACCTGTATGATGTGACACCGCAATAAAAGTACACTAAGAACTTGGTGAGTGCCGGGACTTTCCGTTACTACCAAGTCCGCAATGACACCTCGGGAAATGATGCCAACAATGCAACTGGGACAGCAGAGGGTGCATGCCTGGCTGCATCTAACACGCCCAAGTCGCAGCATTACGCCACTATCACAGCCTCTCAGATATACACTCCAAACACAATATAACCGCTATGTAATGTGGAAAAACACCAGGAAACCTTCTTTCCCCAACATTATCATGGACAGAAAGCCACATTTTAAGCAAAAGAAACATTTTCAAGCACCCCTTTAAATCACATTGCCTATGACAACTACAGGTGGCGGCGGGGGAAATCACACAGCACCCATCGCTAACTGACATTGTGTGTGTGTGTGTGTGTGTGTGTGTGTGACTGATGGGTGAGTGTGTGTGACTGATGGGTGAGTGTGTGTGTGTGACTGATGGGTGAGTGTGTGACTGATGGGTGAGTGTGTGACTGATGGGTGAGTGTGTGACTGATGGGTGAGTGTGTGTGTGTGACTGATGGGGGAGTGTGTGACTGATGGGTGAGTGTGTGTGTGTGACTGATGGGGGAGTGTGTGACTGATGGGTGAGTGTGTGTGTGTGACTGATGGGGGAGTGTGTGACTGATGGGTGAGTGTGTGTGTGTGACTGATGGGTGAGTGTGTGACTGATGGGTGAGTGTGTGTGTGTGTGTGTGTGTGACTGATGGGTGAGTGTGTGTGTGTGATGTGGTCAGATGCATCATACACATAAAGGGGTGGGGGTCTCAAGGAAACCAGGTAAAAATGGAGTTAGAGGCCCTTGAGGTGAGGGCTGACTTCAAGGACCTTAAACTGAATTTTTGGATGGCTTCTTAAAGGGGTACTCCAGCGGGGGGGGGGGGGGCACTTTCAAGTCCTCTTAGATCCCGCCTCCTTCACTGACTGGCTGAGCGGACCTGAGACGTCACGTCTGAGCCCGCGTCAGACACCAGGAAGCGGACGGGAACCGGGCACCAGAGCGCGTGAAGCTGAGTGGACGTCTTTTTCCTCAGCCACCTCGTCCCAGCAAAAAAGTGCCCCCCCCCCTCCCCGCTGAAGTACCCCTTTAAACTGAGTTTCAGGCCCTGGAGGTGAGACCTCCAAAAATACCCCTGCACTGAATACCCTGTGAGAGAGAGAGAGTGCTGGCGGCAGGGCAGGCAGCACCTCCAAGGCGTAGAGGGACAGGTGTAGCCACATATCCAGCTTAGGGTTACAGTCAGCCAGGGACTCCCGCCACATTCAAGACATTGGTCCAAGGTGGGCGAGAGCCTGGTGGTGACCCTCCGAAATATCCTTGGAGGTAGTGACAAATAATAACAATTCAGTCTTCCTAAGGGGCCCTGGAATCTGAATGTGCACACTCCTTTGAATCCAAGTGCAAGTGCAGGAGCTTTGGCAAATCAGGGGACGTTTAAGAAAGCGCTGAAGCACCAAGGCAGGACAGGTGTTGGAGCTGGAGGGGTCAGCGCTGCAGGACAGGGAGGCGACACTCCAACATATACCTATTTTTGAGACTCTTTTATTTAAAAAAACAAAAAAACAAAACATTGATAATTAAATTTAAATAGAAGTTGGAACTGACGATGAAAAAAACCACCGTGGAGAGCGACCTCTACCGATCTGGGTGATCCTGGCTGACACACGGCTACTAGAAGGCAGAACTCACGGACGTTATTATTCCCAACTCATATTTGAAATAGAAAAATGTAAATTGAAAATTAATTATAAGTCGTAGTGGTGGCTCCCCGGCCGTTCTTTACACGCTACAGGCTGCAAACAACAGTGCAATGCCAGACCAAAGAAGTCCTCCCCATGTTCCCGGTAGCTTGCCAGGAGTAGGGGCTCCGGGAAAGGGTTGCAAGAATTCCTACCTGCCTGCCTGACTTCCTGCCTGCCTGACTTCCTGTATACCTGCCTGACTTCCTGTATACCTGCCTGACTTCCTGTCCGCTTTCCTACCTGCCTTTCTGCCTCCTCCCTTTGGCCCCCCTCACTGCCTCCCCCAGGTAGCCGGCCGATTCACTGTGTATCCAGACGGAATATACTGTGCTGTGTATACTTGTAGCCCTAACAAGGGTTTTGGGGTCTTTCCTGCCTACAATCAGCTAAATCCTCCCTCTCCCTGCTCCAGCCTCTCTCCCTCACTACCTTCTACGTGACGTCTGACGACGAGCAGGAAAGGTTCTTATACCCTGGAAGTCACATGAGTAAGCCAGCCAATGACTGCAGACGCTGTTCTCGCGATGCCAGCGTGCTCCTCGGGCCTCTCACACAACACGCCCCCCCCCCCCCCCCCGCATGGTTATTGGTCAAAAAAAGGCGCCAGGGAAGGTGGGAGGGGAATCAAATTTTTACTGCGTATTCAAGCGGCTGCTCAATTGAAAACAGGTATTTTGAATAGTGTATTATTCCATCCCATAGCTACTCCATCCAGTACTGCTCGCTCATCTCTAATGATGATGATGATTGATGATGATGATGATGATGATGTGAAGTAAAGTTCTCCATTAATACCAAACTTCTCTAGGAGATAACATTAGGATATGTGTAGCCTGGGGGAGGGGAGCACATCATCATCCTCCTCCTCCTCCTCCGCCCCCAGCACTAGGTTTCTTTCTTTCTTTCACTTTCTGTATGAGAGAACAGAGAGAGCAAAGAGCCGAGCGCACCGAGAGAAAGGTGAGAACTAAATGTATCTTATATGTACAGAGTATACAGTATATCCTCTATATGTACAGTGTATACTATGTGTCCTCTATATATACAGTGTATACTATGTATCCTCTATATATACAGGGTATACTATGTATCTTCTATATATACAGGGTATACTATGTATCCTCTATATATACAGGGTATACTATGTATCCTCTATATACAGTGTATACTATGTATCCTCTATATATACAGGGCATACTATGTATCCTCTATATACAGTGTATACTATGTATCCTCTATATATACAGGGTATACTATGTATCCTCTATATATACAGGGTATACTATGTATCCTCTATATATACAGGGTATACTATGTATCCTATATATACAGGGTATACTACTGTATGTATCCTCTATATATACAGGGTATACTATGTATCATATATATATATATATATATATATATATATATATATATATATATACAGGGTATACTATGTATCATATATATATATATATATATATATATATATATATATACAGGGTATACTATGTATCTTCTATATATACAGTGTATCCTATATATACAGAGTATACAGTATATCCTATATATACAGAGTATACCGTATATAATATACTGTATGTCTCCTATATGCTGTGTATACAGTATAATATCAGTACAATATCTATCTATCTATCTATCTATCTATCTATCTATCTATCTATTATCTATCTATCTATCTATCTATCTCCTATCTATCTATCTATCTATCTATCTATCTATCTATCTATCTATCTCCTATCTATCTATCTCCTATCTATCTATCTCCTATCTATCTATCTATCTATCTATCTATTATCTATCTATCTATCTATCTATCTATCTATCTCCTATCTATCTATCTATCTATCTATCTCCTATCTATCTATCTCCTATCTATCTATCTCCTATCTATCTATCTATCTATCTATCTATCTCCTATCTATCTATCTATCTATCTATCTATCTATCTATCTCCTATCTATCTATCTATCTATCTATCTATCTATCTATCTCCTATCTATCTATCTATCTATCTATCTATCTATCTATCTATCTCCTATCTATCTATCTCCTATCTATCTATCTATCTATCTATCTATCTATCTATCTATCTATCTATCTCCTATCTATCTATCTATCTCCTATCTATCTCCTATCTATCTATCTATCTATCTACTATCTATCTATCTATCTATCTATCTATCTATCTCCTATCTATCTATCTATCTATCTATCTATCTATCTATCTATCTCCTATCTATCTCCTATCTATCTATCTATCTATCTATCTATCTATCTATCTATCTATCTATCTCCTATCTTTCTATCTATCTATCTATCTCCTATCTCCTATCTCCTATCTATCTATCTATCTATCTATCTATCTATCTATCTATCTATCTCCTATCTATCTATCTATCTATCTATCTATCTCCTATCTATCTCCTATCTATCTCCTATCTATCTATCTATCTATCTATCTATCTATCTATCTATCTATCTATCTATCTATCTATCTCCTATCTATCTATCTCCTATCTATCTATCTCCTATCTATCTATCTATCTATCTATCTATCTATCTCCTATCTATCTATCTATCTATCTATCTCCTATCTATCTCCTATCTATCTCCTATCTATCTCCTATCTATCTATCTATCTATCTATCTATCTCCTATCTATCTATCTATCTATCTATCTCCTATCTATCTATCTATCTATCTATCTATCTCCTATCTATCTATCTATCTATCTATCTATCTATCTATCTATCTCCTATCTATCTATCTCCTATCTATCTATCTCCTATCTATCTATCTATCTATCTATCTATCTATCTATCTATCTATCTCCTATCTATCTATCTATCTATCTATCTATCTATCTATCTATCTATCTATCTCCTATCTATCTCCTATCTATCTCCTATCTATCTCCTATCTATCTATCTATCTATCTATCTCCTATCTATCTATCTATCTATCTCATACCTCCCAACATTTGCTGGGAGGAAAGAGGGACAGTCACGGCAATGAACCACGCCCCCTATAGGCACGCCCTCCCCATAACCACGCCCCAATAGCCACACCCTCGTATCCACGTCACCTATTACCATTATATAAAAAACAAATATCACCATATCATGACTTATACCCCCCCCCCCCCCTCACCATTACTACATAACATCCACTATACAAAGACCAGTATCTCCACTACACTGACCCATATGGAGGTAGATGCAAATGCTGCACAGGCTCTTTACACCATATACGTGATTACAGTACAGCTACATTCACTGACTCACAGGGGGCGTCTTCTCTGATCGGAATTGCTCACTTTTTCTCTTCTTCTCCATTTGGTACAGTCCATCATGAAAACCACTCCTGGCAATGCCTCGTCCTGAAGAATCTGACAGACAAATATTTTAGGCTTTTTGCTTTTGCACCATCCTCAGCATCTATACTAAGTCCCCATCTATATTACTCTGCACTGTAACAGTGCTCATTGTATGCCACCCTGTAGGGTTTAGGCCTACTGTGGACCCTCAAATAGTACTTAGGCCCCTCTGTGCCCTCATATAGTAGATAAGCCACGTCTGTGCCCTCATATAGTAAATAAGCCACCTCTGTGCCCTCTTATAGTAGATACACCACCTCTGTGCCCTCATATAGTAGATACCCCACCTCTGTGCCCTCATATAGTAGATACCCCACCTCTGTGCCCTCATATAGTAGATACCCCACCTCTGTGCCCTCATATAGTAGATATACCACCTCTGTCTTCCCCATATAGTAGCTAAAACTCTCTGTCCCCTGGTAGTAGCAACCCCCTCCCATGCAGCCATTGCCTCCTGTCCCGGTAGTACGTCCCCCCCCCCCCCATGTAGCCACTGTACCCTGGTAGTAAGGCCCCCTGGAGAACCTACATCCAGTCAGTTCTGTATACAGTGTATCAGTATAGGGAACCTATATCCAGTCCTGTATACAATGTATCAGTATAGAGAACGTATATCCAGTCCTGTATACAGTGTATCAGTATAGGGAACCTATATCCAGTCCTGTATACAGTGTATCAGTATAGAGAACCTATATCCAGTCCTGTATACAGTGTATCAGTATAGAGAACCTATATCCAGTCCTGTGCTGTACAGTCTGAGCTGTATACAATGTACCAGTATATATAACATGTAACAGGCGGCAGCTGCAGCTCACAGAGCATTGTCTGTGTCAGGCTCGCAGTCCTCCAGCTGTTGAAAAACTATTATTTCCATCATGTCTGGACACACAAAGCTTAAGATATCCAGGCCTGATAGGAGTTGTAGTTTTGCAACATTTGGAGGGCTGCAGTTGGGGTTGTAGGTTGGGTCTGTGGAGCAGTATGCAGCTGTCAGGACATGCTGGGGGTTGTAGTTGTGGAGCAGTATGCAGCTGTCAGGACATGCTGGGGGTTGTAGTTGTGGAGCAGTATGCAGCTGTCAGGACATGCTGGGGGTTGTAGTTGTGGAGCAGTATGCAGCTGTCAGGACATGCTGGGGGTTGTAGTTGTGGAGCAGTATGCAGCTGTCAGGACATGCTGGGGGTTGTAGTTGTGGAGCAGTATGCAGCTGTCAGGACATGCTGGGGGTTGTAGTTGTGGAGCAGTATGCAGCTGTCAGGACATGCTGGGGGTTGTAGTTGTGGAGCAGTATGCAGCTGTCAGGACATGCTGGGGGTTGTAGTTGTGGAGCAGTATGCAGCTGTCAGGACATGCTGGGGGTTGTAGTTGTGGAGCAGTATGCAGCTGCCATTGCCCCCTGGTAGTAAGCCCCCCCCCCCCCCTGAGGTAGCCATTAGCAGATTTCACGCTGTGTCATTCAACCCTATAACACTACATACTCGCAGGTGGATTGACATCCCGCTGTGAGTATATAAATTAACCCCCTTGGTGGCCGGAGTGTAACTTACACTGACAGAGGTCGCCGTCATCCCGCCCGCACAGGCCGCTGTTAGATGGTGCAGGCTCCCTCCAGTGTGCTCAGCGCTGTGCTGCTGCTGCCGGGCGCGGCTCTCTCCTCATGGCTCTGGACGCTGCACACACCGCTCCAGCTTGCTTCGGGGGGGGACGTCCAGTGCCATGAGGAGAGAGCCGCGCCCGGCAGCAGCAGCACAGCGCTGAGCACACTGGAGGGAGCCTGCACCATCTAACAGCGGCCTGTGCGGGCGGGATGACGGCGACCTCTGTCAGTGTAAGTTACGCTCCGGCTGCCAAGGTGTCAATCCGGCTGCGAGTATGTAGTGTCATAGGGTTGAATGACACTGGAGCCGCAGTGGATTTCGCAGCGAATTCACAGCGTGAAATCCGCTGCGGATCCGGTAGGTGGGAAGGCACCCTAACAGTGTACAGTGTATACAGTATACAGTAAGTGGGGGGAGTGTATAGAGTATGGGGGCTACCCACAGGGGTGGGGGGTGTATACAGTATGGGGGCTACCTGCGGGGGGAGTGTATACAATATGGGGGCTACCTGCAGGGAGGGAGTGTATACAGTATAGGAGTACCTGCAAGGGGGGGAGTGTATACAGTACGGGGGCTACCTGCGGGGGGGGGGGAGTGTATACAGTATTAGAAACTTTGAAACCTCTTCTGTGTTGTCCTCACCAAGAATGAAAGGTAGTGCCAAAAAGGGCCAGATTATGATGATGCAGGATTGTGTATGCACTTATTATTATAAGCTGCAGATTTTCTGCACACACACCTTACTTATGGTCAGCAGGCAGCGGGGGGACCCCCAAAGTACACACTTCAGGTATACAGGACCCCAGAACTATACACTACAGGTATACAGGACCTCCACCAACTATATACTACAGGTATACAGGACCTCCACCAACTATATACTACAGGTATACAGGACCTCCACTAACACTGTCAATGTTGTATATAACCAGGCTCAGCATAACACTACCAATGTTGTATTTAACCAGGCTGTATATAACATTGCTAATGTTGTATATAACCAGCCTGTATATAAGACTAATGTACTGTAAACAGAAATTGGTTGACACAACCCTGTCCAATGTGTCGGGCCCGTGAAGTAGGCTATGGCGATGGGGTGCCAACCATCAAGAAAAACAGTCTCTGATAAGCACTATTGCAGCAAGAAAATGAATGAGGTGGCACTCACCATCCGATGAATTTTTTCAGCTTTATTTCATCATATAAAAGGACATAAACGATGCAGTGAACAGCGTGGCAGATGCCAGCCAGCAGCTGGCGTCTGCCACGCTGTTCACTGCATCGTTTATGTCCTTTTATATGATGAAATAAAGCTGAAAAAATTAATCGGATGGTGAGTGCCACCTCATTCATTTTTTTGTATATAACACTACCAATGTTGTACATAACCAGGCTCTGTATGACACTACCAATGTTGTACATAACCAGGCTGTATATAAAACTGACAATGTTGTATATAACGAGGCTCTGTATACAGTCTGATCACATGACGACATCTCAGTTTGGCTATTAGGTATTTAGGATGTTTAAAGTTTTTAGTTTATTTCTAATGTGCATAAGCTACAATTTATATAAACAGAGCAGAACTGTCGGGGTATATAGTGTATAAAGGGATATATAGGGCTCCTGGCTATTTCCACATAAACAAAAAAACAAGGGCATAGATTGGCCTCCTGGGTGACCTTGGAACAAATCTAATTAACGCACTGCGCCAGGTACATTTTCTACTATAATATATATGTCTCCTATGTGCTGTGTATACAGTATATATATATATATATATATATATATATATATATATATATATGTCTCCTATATGCGGTGTATATAGTATATAATATATATGTCTCCTATGTGCTGTGTATACAGTATATAATATATATATATATATATGTCTCCTATGTGCTGTGTATACAGTATATAATATATATATATATATATATATATATATATATATATGTCTCCTATATGCGGTGTATATAGTATATAATATATATGTCTCCTATGTGCTGTGTATACAGTATATAATATATATATATATATATATGTCTCCTATGTGCTGTGTATACAGTATATAATATATATATATATATATATATGTCTCCTATATGCGGTGTATACAGTATATAATATATATGTCTCCTATGTGCTGTGTATACAGTATATAATATATATATATATATATGTCTCCTATGTGCTGTGTATACAGTATATAATATATATATATATATATATATGTCTCCTATATGCGGTGTATATAGTATATAATATATATGTCTCCTATGTGCTGTGTATACAGTATATAATATATATATATATATATATGTCTCCTATGTGCTGTGTATACAGTATATAATATATATATATATATATATATATATATATATATATATATATGTCTCCTATGTGCTGTGTATACAGTATATAATATATATATATATATATATATATATATATATATATATGTCTCCTATGTGCTGTGTATACAGTATATAATATATATATATATATATATATATATATATATATGTCTCCTATGTGCTGTGTATACAGTATATATAATATATATATATATATATATATATATATATGTCTCCTATGTGCTGTGTATACAGTATATAATATATATATATATATATATATATATATATATATATATGTCTCCTATGTGCTGTGTATACAGTATATAATATATATATATATATATATATATATATATATATGTCTCCTATATGCGGTGTATACAGTATATAATATATATATTAAAAAAAAAGGACAAATTTGGTCAGCTCTCCTAGAACACCATTCACACTAGGCAGGAGCAGGTTGCTATGGCCGAAGTTGCAAACACACAAAAATACAGAAAAATGCAACAGCTGACCGCAATGGCAAGATACAGACCCACTACAGACATGAAAATAGTTAAAAGCAGCCCCCCCCCCCCAACTGCCCAAAAAAAACTTCCATAAAAATAATGAGGCTATTGTTTTTTTTTTTTTTTTTTTAAATGCTTTATTTTCTTTCTCTTACCATACAATACTAAAAAGGATAAAGGAGCCTACCAATATAACACATCAATATTCAATTATTCCTTATTTCCTTGCATCCATTACCCTAGCCATAACATTGGTAATTAGCTATTCCAAATACATAACATTTAGACATTATTATCTTCCTTCAGAGGGGCGACCCCTCCGGCGCTCCAGCGACCAAAGGCACCTTAATACTCTACCCTATACCCATACCCCCCTTCCCAATCTACCAGCTAATCTATCTACCCTACCTATCTTAGGCTCGGGTACCGGGCGATCCCCCCAGCAGTGTCGCACGGAACCTATGCAACAGGAAAATCCACCAATACACAACCATACTCTTCTTTTCATCTTTTTACTCCTGTTTTCCTTTCCAAGTAGGATCATACCTTATCGTAACATATACAGTATAAGCAAACAGCCAGTTTTACACCTCCATCTTATTTCAGTCATCACCCAACCCTCTCCAGAGAATCCAAACCAACTCAATGGCCTTTTCCGCCCCAGAGGTAAAGTTTTACACAAGACACACACCTGTGGTTTGTCCCATATCTATAATATCGGACTCCCCACATCCATTTCCACTCAAAGGCGGCATTGCGTTGCTGTTATACCTTTCTATAAGGCTCTTTCGATTACCATGTTACACTACAGGCTGGTTACTCAATCCAGTCCAGACAAGTTTCTTGTGTTTCTCATTAGTTCTCAATCCCTATCATATCTTCTTTTCCTGTTATCCTCCAAACCTTCTCCTATGTTTTATCCGTGCGTCCACCACTAGGGGCATCCCCCCCCCAGCCCTCCCACCCAACTAAACCTTACTCCCTTTCTAACTACCTACTAATACGCTCGAGCCCCAGAGGGAGCACCCCCCCCCCCCCTGTTACATATACAATTTAATCTTTATTTTGTAACTTTTCTTTAAACAATCCTTTTACCATTTTGTCTGATTATTGTACCTAACGCCCCCCCCCCATCAGGCCGGAAAAAAAACAAAAAAAAACACTCATCCTACATATTTCTTAAACAATATAACTGCGTTCTCCCATTCCTGCGTTGTTGGAGGTAGTGCTGACAGCCATTTTTTAACTATTTGCAGCCTTGCCACAAAAAGACTCTCATTCATTTTTTTTCCTTTTTATATTGTGAATCTTCACCCAGCAGACATAGGGCAGGAGAGAACGGACCCTTGATTCCTATATCGTTCTCTATTTTGTGAAGCACATTCGCCCAGTACTCCTGTATATGAGGACACTCCCACATCAGATGTAGCCATCCCGCCTGCTCCCTGCCACATCTCACGCATTCTGAAGTATCTCGCTTCATTATCTTAAACAAAAATTCCGGTGTATAATATACTCTTCTAACAATATTGAATTGGATCATACGATGGTTAATATTTTTTGAGATCTTCTTTATATTTCCCATTATGCTATTCCATTTACCTTCATCTAATCCTTCTATCTCCTTCTCCCACTGGTGCTTAGCTCTATTCAAATTTTATTTCTCCAATACACATTCCCTCAATTTACCATAAATTTTGGATAGCCCTCTCTTTCGCACCGTATCCTCTTTTATAATTTTTCTAATGTCTGGCGTAGTTACCACTTTATAAACTTCCATATTTCCTGTATGTTTCACTGCATGGGAGAGACTTAGATATTCTAACCAAGCCCTATCATCCAACCCAAACTCTCTCTTCAAACTATCCCATGCCTAATGAGGCTCTTGGTTACCACTTGAAAATGTCGTAAACTGCCCCACGGTGGCCTCATGCTCGGGACAGTCCTACACTGTACTATGGCCTCTCCATGGGATGAAATACGCCTATGCTCTGGGCATGCAAGATCCGTCTAATACCAGCAAGAGTAATTACACCACCTGTGTGGGACAGGTGGACTGCACGACCAAGTAGAGACAACCACTCCACCATCTGGAACACAGGAAAAAAAAAAGGACAAATTTGGTCAGCTCTTCTAGAACACCATTCACACTAGGCAGGAGCACGTTGCTATGGCCGAAGTTGCAAACACAAACACAGAAAAATGCAACAGCTCACCACAGTGGCAAGATACAGACCCACTACAGACATGAAAAGAGTTAAAAGCAGCCTCCCCAACTTCCATAAAAATAATGAGGCTCCTATATGCAGTGTATTAGCTGCTGTGGAGAGGAAGCTGTGTGTCTGTCCTGCGGCCACAGGAGTCTTCCAGGTTCTTTGTTGTTCCCCATGGTGCTGATCCCTATGTGGGACACTGACTGTTTGCATATCAGCCAATGACTGTTTCACGGACTTTGTTCTTTCCCTGGGTGTTGTCTGAAGAAATCCGCATGTTTTGAATTCTGTTGTGAAACGTGTAGACAATAAACCATTTATTTTTCTTTAAAGCAACTCTGTACCCACAATCTGCCCCCCCCCCCGCACCCCACCGCTTGTACCTCCAGATAGCTGCTTTTAATCCAAGATCTGTCCGGGGGTCCGTTCGGCAGGTGATGCAGTTATTGTCCTATAAAACAGCTTTTAAACTTGCAGCTCTGTGTCAAATTGGAGTGGCCTAGAGTGTCTTTGCCCTAGGCCTGCACCGCCTCAACACAACGGGGGGCGGTCAGATTGTGGGTACAGAGTCACTTTAAACCTGCTGCTAGTAGGCTTATGTTGAAAAACCCTACAGAACCCTTCACATTGGTGTTTCGGATGCGGGCAGATCCCTGCTAGCGTATCATATGTCCTTGGTTAAGGCTGTGGCCCAGATGGAGACCTAGACAAAGACTATGGAGGACATTATCACACACCATGCCAAAGCCGTACAAGTCCAGCAGGAAACCAACCAGCTCCTCATCCAGCTATAATGAAAGCCATCTGGGTCAAGGAGACCCCACCTCCACCCAGCCAGGAGGATGGTCAGCGAGTCCAGAGAACGGTACGAGCGGCCCTGCAAAAGATGACACCAGAAGACAACGTGGAAACCTTTCTTACTGTCTTTGAGCAGGTCGCTGAATGGGAAAGGCTGCCAAATGAGCAATGGGCCGAGGTTTTAGCTCCGTTCCTCACAGACGAGCCCCAGCAGGCTTATTATGACTTGTCTTTACAGGATGCCAGGGAGTACGGCATACTAAAAGCCGAGATCCTGGCACGTCTGGGTGTAACATGTCTGTGCTCAGAGAGTGCACCCCCGGGGCTACAAAATGGACAAGCCCCTGAGGGGCCAAATGTTAGATCTCCTGCACCTTGTCCAAAAATGGCTGCAGAAGGATGTCTGTTCTCCAGCAGAAATGGTGGAAGAGGTGGAGATGCATCAGTGTGTGCACACCTTCCCCAGGCCAGTGCAGCGCTTGGTGGGCCTGGTGGAGAGGTATCATGCTGTCGAGCCTCTATGGCTGACCCAGGACCCCTTCCCTCTCTGTGTTGGCATACCTGGAGTGCAAGCCAAAGCAAGGGACCCCACCCCCTCACGAAGGAAGTTCCAAGGCCAAAAGTAAGGGGCGCCACATTTCCTGAGAGATATCATCGGCTGTAGATGCCAGACCCTGGGTCATATTGTGGTTCAGTGCCCCTCAGCTTGGAAGCTATGGACTGTTACGTGGGGTGGCGGACTTCCATGTTTGCGCATCCAGCCTTAACCTAAACAGGAACAGGTTTACTGAAATCTTCTTAAAGTGAACCTGTTGTTTGTAAAAACTTTGGACATGTCATAGAGACATCATAGAGACATCATAGAGACATGTCAAAAGTCTCAATCGGTCAGGGTCTGAGTGTTCACACCTGTACCGATCAGGAGAATGAGGCGGGAGAAGACAGAGCTGCAGCACATCCACTCTCCACTCACCCTCCATAGACTTACATTATAAGCCTGACTTTTTTTTCTCTTATAAGGATTTTATTGAAGGGTTTTAGCAATAACAATAGAAGTGAGACCAGACACATCACTGCTATGCGTATTGTGAGAATCAATGTACAAGAATAAAGATGGTGCAGGAACATATGCACATGGCGGGACATGCGCCTTAAAACTGAAAAAGAAAAAAAAACAAAACGAGGGAGAGATGGAAGGAGAGGATGGGGAAACAAGGACAAGGGCAAATAGAGGGGAGGAAGAGAAAGCATCTAGATCACACAAGGGATACCCCGGATAAGAGCAAGGAACTAAGCACTTCCCAACTTATCAAAGACAAAAAGTAAAAAGCAAAATGAGAGGCTTATGAGATTAATAAGCCTAAGCACCTCCCCCCAAAAAGGGTTGTAAGAGCGGACAGCCCCGCCAGATATAGGACATGGTGCCCCGTGCGCTGCCACAGCGCCAACAGCTTGAGTCTTCAACATTTGGGTACATTTTTGTCAGTACAGCCAGGACCTTGTACCAGCGGGAGATCACTTTGTAGTTGGTGCTATGTGTCTTTCACGACATTGAGGTCTTATGGCACAGAACAAAGATTTTGTTCCATTCCTCTGACATCAGAGAGCTACCTAATTCTCTCTCCCAAAGAGAGAGAGGTGGGTTACCCGCTGGGTCCAAGAGGAGCGTGTTGATAGATGAGATGGGTTTAGCGATTGGGGCACTGGCAGCGCAAAAGGACTCAAAAGGGAGGAAGTCTCTCCACAAACGAAGACGGGCCGCGAGTGTGTCTGTGGACAAATGTCATCAGTTGATTGTGCTCAAAGGCTTATGGTGACTGCCTAGCAGGGGGGCATTGTCGGGAAGGGGGAGCTCATCCAGTGGGAGAACACCGGAGGGGCTCAATAGAGTGGAGAGAGTGACCCCTGTGTGGCGAGTAAAACCCAATAAAGAGGAGGCCTGTCTAGCTAGAGGAAAATGTGGGCTCCCAAGTAGGGGGGAGAGTGGACCATCAGAGAAGAAGAGGCTGGGGTACAGGGGAGGGTTCTTGTGCAAAGACACCATAGAACAGGTTATTGAAGGGGTCAGTGATGTGGCAAGTATTGAACTAGACTCAGTCGGTAGCCAAAGGAGGGATTCATGGTCAAGATTCGCCATGCGTGACTCCAGGAGGACCCATAATTTGATTTGTCTATGATGATAGCAATCTAAAACCCTCGCAAGGATGACAAGCTCTGCAACTGGGGAGCGCCAACCCACCTTTAAGTTTAAGTCAGATGAGCAGGAGTGGACCGCATTGCAGCGTGGTCCTCTCCTGGCTCAGTCTCCCGATCGGTACAGGTGTGAACACAACCAAACCAATCAAAACTTTTGGCATATCTCTATGAACTAACAAACAAATGGAGAGTCCAGCAGCACCACAGGTAGCTTGGTGTATATAGATTGAATACACGCTGAGATACAGATAGGCCCCACTACCTGACAAACAGCAGTTATGGTCGAAAGCTTTTTTTTCTGTATTTAGACATGGAATAAAGCCTTAAAAATTAGAACTCCTGTGGATGCTGTTCACACGTCTCTATGATGTCTCTATGATGTCTCTATGACACGTCCAAAGTTTTTACAAACAACAGGTTCACTTTAAGTGCAGTACACGCTATACAGTCACTATACACAGCAATGCACAGATAACTGGAGCTGACTGACATCTTTTTGTCTCGATAAGCTTTGATATACTAGGGGATTTTTTAAAAAAATTCACAGCTGGTCGCTGGTGGATCTATAGGGAGGACTTGACTTTAGTTGCAGTGGACTACTTGATGGAAGGAAGCTAATACAGACCCTTTAGTACTTAACTAGACAGGGCTCTGACCACCTTGTGAGTGGGAATGAACAGTACCTGCGTCCATGGGAATGAATGTCTGCCTTTTGCTGTCTTGCAGGCACTGAGTGACACACAAACAGGGATACAGGCCACAAATCCGGGTAAGCTAGCCATCAATGTAACCCCTTAGGACGCCTAATAGACAAACTCCTCCACTCCAACAACAGGATGCCAGGCGCAGGTCCAGGTAGCCAGGAATAGATAGCGCACATTAAAATAATTTATTAAAACATATGGTATAAGACACAACTCGTTTCGAGACCGGTCCGGTCTTCTTCTCAAGTGTCAATAGACTAATAGCCTCAATAGTCTTCTGTTTGCCCTAAGGAATCCTAGCACTGGCAGCAGAGTTCTCAGCCTGAAGGTGCACTTAGTTGGCTGCTGACTTGACTTGAGAAAACCTCCTGCAGACTCCTCTGACAGTCCCTCTCTCTGGATACGTTTCTCCCCTATCTCTTTTGCCTCACTAGTGGTTCTGGAACTCTTTTCAATACTATCTCACTCTTTGGTTCCTGGCTCACAACTCTTACTCTCTCTAAACTGGTTCCTTACTTCAGCTCTTATAACACCAGGAAGTTAAACACACCTTGTGACATAAGATACGACTGTTGGTTGGCTAGGAGTGAGGGGAGGCCCACGCATGAGGTACCCTGGACAGGAACTGGATCTCAGTTAACTTACAGATCAGTAATGTGATAGGAAGAAACATCTAATCAATCAAAAGCGGTTAGCCCCATTGTTTTTTCCCTGCAGCTGTGCATGGGTGTATTGGGAGGCAGTGACACCTAGTGGTGGGAGCAGCATACTGCAGGCTTTAGCCCCAGAGCATATATACACACAGTACTGACCTACCTATGCTGCTTTACAGCAGTGGACACCTGCTCTGGGAAACTGCATGAGTTTAATAAATGGATCCAGGTGCAAAAGTTAGGACCAAAGGCAAAGTCATACAGGCCTGCCGATAGGAAAGGAGACTCTACTGAGTCAAATGCCTTTGTGGTGTTAAGGGCGGCCAGGGCCCAGGAGTTATCCTGTAGGCTGCCATATTGGACCACACATTGGCCTGATATTAATAGGTAAGGGTGGATCAGGCTCAGGATCCCTCGGCCTCGTAGACAGAATTTTATTTCCCAGTAGTCCACATTGACAGAGGCGTAGCTACCATGAAGGCAGGGAAGGCGACTGCTATGGGGCCCCTGCAGGAAGGGGGCCGAGGAAGCCTGTTCTGCTTTCATGGTAGGTACTGTATGACACTGACAGTCCACCACTGTACCCCGCTCCCCCAGGGGTCCAGAGAGGAAGAGGGACCCGCCACTGTACTGTTCAGCCCCCTCACTGTAGTTCCAGGTGAGCGGGCTGAACATCAAAAGGAGAGGAACAGAGGAGCAGGACCTGCCAGGTACAGAAGGAGAGGGATGAAGGACCTTATGGTCACATGACCCAAAGGTCCTGAATACTTCTATGTGAAGATCAGCCCGGACTACAGGAGGAGGAGGGGGGAAGCCTGGGAGCTGTAAGTGCTGTGTATGTGTGTCAGTGAGTGTATGTATGTATGAGTATATATGTATATGTTAGTATGTGTATGTATCTGTGGATCTATATATATATATATATATATATATATATATATATATATATATATATATATATATATATATATATATATATAGTTTGTAACACTGGGGTATATGTGTGTGTATATGTCAGTAGTGTTTGTCTCAAGTGATTGACAGGTTTGCTCCCAAAGATGTCCTGCAGCAGCTTCTATTAATGCTGGGCTCTAATAAAAGAACCCACCATTAAAAGAAAATACAGCAGATATTATTTCTGGTTGAGTATTTCTTATTACACTGAGATGATTTCCCTGTGTACAGTCTATTCATGGTGTATACATCAGCACTAGTGTAATCACATTACAGCGTATATATGTGTGTATGTCAGTGGCGTATCTGTATATATGTTAATGGTGCCTCTGTGTATATATATGTGTGTATGTCAGTGGCGTATCTGTATCTATGTTATTGCTGCCTCTGTGTGTGTATATATATGTGTGTATGTCAGTGGCGTATCTGTATATATGTTAATGGTGCCACTGTGTGTGTATACATGTGCATCATTGTCTGTGTTTGGCAGTGGGGGGGGGGGCATACAGGATTCATGGGGCCCTGTACAGTTTTATGCTATGGGGCCCCATGAATGCTAGCTACGCCCGTGCACATTGACCAGGGAGATGGGGCAATATGGAGGGAGCCTTTCCCTGTTTCAAAAGAGCAATTATATTGGGGTCATAAAGAAAAGAGGGAAGGGGGTATTACCTGTGAGGGTACCTGAAAGACCCTGAGGAGCTGGGGGACTTACTGGTCTTTACATCTAGCATATAGCCCTATCGTCAGTCCAGCCGTGCCCCTTGCCAGGACACCAATGACTTTCTTAGTAATATCTGGAGTCGATCTTCAGTGAGAATAGGAAAGATCACTGAGAGAGTTAAAACCTTACTTTCCGAGCTTCTGGCAGTGGAAGGATACAGAGCTGTATAGTGTGAACGAAAACAGGATGTCAGAGAGTCTGTGAGAGTCCCCCCACCCAGGCCCGGCAGCTGGAGCTCTGTGAGAGAGGAAACATGGACGCCAACGGTGCCTCCCCACCCGGGCCCTGCAGCAGGAGCTCTGTGAGAGAGGAACCATCAACCATGGACGCCAACGGTGCCTCCCCACCCGGGCCCTGCAGCTGGAGCTCTGTGAGAGAGGAAACATGGACGCCAATGGTTCCTCCCCACCCGGGCCCTGCAGCTGGAGCTCTGTGAGAGAGGAACCATCAACCATGGACGCCAACGGTGCCTCCCCACCCGGGCCCTGCAGCTGGAGCTCTGTGAGAGAGGAAACATGGACGCCAACGGTTCCTCCCCACCCGGGCCCGGCAGCTGGAGCTCTGTGAGAGAGGAAACATGGACGCCAACGGTGCCTCCCCACCCGGGCCCTGCAGCTGGAGCTCTGTGAGAGAGAAAGCATAAACCATGGACGCCAACGGTGCCTCCCCACCCGGGCCCTGCAGCTGGAGCTCTGTGATAAAGAAAGCATCAACCATGGATGCCAACGGTGCCTCTCCACCCGGGCCCTGCAGCTGGAGCTCTGTGATAGAGAAAGCATAAACCATGGACGCCAATGGTGCCTCCCCACCCGGGTCCTGCAGCTGGAGCTCTGTGATAGAGGAACCATCAACCATGGACGCCAACGGTGCCTCTCCACCCGGGCCCTGCAGCTGGAGCTCTGTGATAGAGGAAACATGGACGCCAACGGCGCCTCCCCACCCGGGCCCTGCAGCTGGAGCTCTGTGATAGAGGAAGCATCAACCATGGATGCCAACGGTGCCTCCCCACCCGGGCCCTGCAGCTGGAGCTCTGTGATTTTTATTTTATTTTATTTTTATTGGAAAAATGGGAGAAGAGGAAGGATTTAAAGTTTTATTAAGTTTCTTATATTTTTACTAATTCAAATGTCTCTAGCCTGTAAGTACTCTAAGTCAGCGCTTCTCAAACTTTTTCTACTGGAGCCTCACCCAACAGACCAAGGCAATGCCTGGGCCTCACCAGACTGACCAAGAGGGTGCCGGGCCTCACTATCTGTGGTGAAAGTCCATTTAAAAGCTGAATGTAATGCTAGGGCCGCCTTTCACCTGCCTCCCAAGCTCTATATACTAATAAAGCAGGTATGAAATAAATTAATAATGTTGCTAAAATGGAGATTTTGGAGGACTGTGCAGATCATAGTTACTTTTGTGAAAACTGACTCCCCAGCTGGGCCTCACCAACAACTAGGGGGCGCCTCACCAACAACTAGGGGGCGCCTCACCAACAACAAGGGGGCGCCTCACTGGTGAGGTCCGCCTGACAGTTTGAGAAGCACTGCTCTAAGTAATATGGCTGCGGATAGGGATCAGTTATACACTATTACATTACATTGATCAGTTATACATTATTACATAACAGTGATCAGTTATAGGCTATTACATAACAGTGATCAGTTATAGGCTATTACATAACAGCGATCAGTTATAGGCTATTACATAACAGTGATCAGTTATACACTATTACATAACAGCAATCAGTTATAGGCTATTACATAACAGCGATCAGTTATAGGCTATTACATAACAGTGATCAGTTATAGGCTATTACATAACAGCGATCAGTTATAGGCTATTACATAACACTGATCAGTTATAGGCTATTACATAACAGTGATCAGTTATAGACTATAACATAGCACTGATCAGTTATAGGCTGTTACATTACATTGATCAGTTATAGGCTATCACATAACAGTGATCAGTTATAGGCTGTTACATTACATTGATCAGTTATAGGCTATTACATAACAGTGATCAGTTATAGGCTATTACATAACAGTGATCAGTTATAGGCTGTTACATTACATTGATCAGTTATAGGCTATTACATAACAGTGATCAGTTACAGGCTATTACATAACAGCGATCAGTTATAGGCTATTACATAACAGCGATCAGTTATAGGCTATTACATAGCACTGCTCAGTTATACATTATTACATAGCACTGATCAGTTATAGGCTATTACATAACACTGATCAGTTATAGGCTATTACATAACAGTGATCAGTTATAGGCTATTACATAACAGTGATCAGTTATAGGCTATTACATAACAGTGATCAGTTATAGGCTATTACATAACAGTGATCAGTTATAGGCTATTACATAACACTGATCAGTTATAGGCTATTACATAACAGTGATCAGTTATAGGCTATTACATAACACTGATCAGTTATACATTATTACATAGCACTGATCAGTTATAGGCTATTACATAACACTGATCAGCTATAGGCTATTACATAACACTGATCAGTTATACATTATTACATAACAGTGATCAGTTATAGGCTATTACATAACAGTGATCAGTTATAGGCTATTACATAACAGTGATCAGTTATAGGCTATTACATAACACTGATCAGTTATACATTATTACATAACACTGATCAGTTATACATTATTACATAACAGTGATCAGTTATAGGCTATTACATAACACTGATCAGTTATAGGCTATTACATAACAGTGATCAGTTATAGGCTATTACATAACAGTGATCAGTTATACATTATTACATAGCACTGATCAGTTATAGGCTACTACATAACAGTGATCAGTTATAGGCTATTACATAACAGTGATCAGTTATAGGCTATTACATAACAGTGATCAGTTATACATTATTACATAGCACTGATCAGTTATAGGCTATTACATAACACTGATCAGTTATACATTATTACATAGCACTGATCAGCTATAGGCTATTACATTACATTGATCAGTTATACATTATTACATAACAGTGATCAGTTATAGGCTATTACATAACAGTGATCAGTTATAGGCTATTACATAACAGTGATCAGTTATAGGCTATTACATAACAGTGATCAGTTATAGGCTATTACATTACATTGATCAGTTATAGGCTATTACATAACAGTGATCAGTTATAGGCTATTACATAGCACTGATCAGTTATAGACTATTGCTGATCACTGTTGGTGATTGGCGGCTGTAGTCACTGGGCATGACCCGAGCTTCTGATGCCACCCCATGCCCTGTGACTCCCCCTGCAGGCTATGAGCAGCGTTTAGTTGTATTCACATTAACCCCCCGGTATTGGGCTTGTGTCCCTCTCCAGGGTCGTCTGCAGATCGAGGTGACAATGAGGCTGGTCGGAGTCTTCTCTAGAGATGATGAATCCTCCAGTCGATGGTTGGTCAATAGGATTCTGTCCTGGAAGAACGTGAGGGACGTCCGCCCAGTGACCATCACCAACAACTTTGAGACCTTCCGAGTTGAGGCTTCTAAGTGTAACTTTGGCGTCCTCTACCATTCCAAGAACAGAGGAAGGGTCAACGTGACCGACGTCACCGACTCCCTGTACGACGATGAGCTGCAGCATCTCAGCGCGGTGTACGGTGAGAATAATCCACAATGGTGACATCTGCCCTGGTAGAGTCCATCGGGCAGCACTGGGCCTCCTGGGGGCTACTAATATGGCTAGCACTCCAGTATCGGGGCACCATCCACTAAGCAGGGGCACAGGAGCGGCTTGTCTCCCCCTCCATGTTTGCCCCTGGGAGGTAGTGAGGCTCAATCCTGGGGTACAACTAGAGGACCTCCATATAAACAAATCTACTGATAAGGAGAACCACTAAAGAAGGTTTTACCGTGTGAAACTACAGCTCCCAGCATGACCTCGCCACTGGTAAGGGTATGCTGGGAGTTGTCATCACTCGTCATGACTCCAACACTGATGGGACACAACACAGTAATATCAGGGACTCACAGGGGACGTCTTCTCCATAGTCCTTCCATGGTCTCTTCCATCCTGGTCCAGAGGGCCATGATTTCACCCCGAGGTCTATTACAATATACTGTGATATACTCCAAGTAATTTCATCACATAGACCTATATACTCCTCGTCATATACTCCTCACCATGGGAGGAACTTGATGGACTCATCTCTTTTTTCAACCTTATTAACTATGTCACTATGTATGAATGAATTATATAATGTGCCCCATATATCGTGTTCCCGTATATGAAGGACATAATTTACCTCATATATAAATTATAAACTATAATGATAATATTCTCCAGTATACTGTGCCCCCATATAGTATTAGTCCCCCTTTGTACAGCCTTTGTATAATCATAGGCCTTGCTGGGCGGCCCTGTATAGTCATTGGCTCCTCTGTACAGCCTTTGTATAGTCATTGGCCCCTCTGTACAGCCCCTGTATAGTCATTGGCCCCTCTGTGCAGCCTCTGTATAGTCATTGGCTCCTCTGTACAGCCTCTGTATAGTCATTGGCTCCTCTGTACAGCCTCTGTATAGTCATTGGCTCCTCTGTACAGCCTCTGTATAGTCATTGGCCCCTCTGTACAGCCCCTGTATAGTCATTGGCTCCTCTGTACAGTCATAGGCCCCTCTGTGCAGCCTCTGTATAGTCATTGGCTCTTCTGTACAGCCTCTGTATAGTCATTGGCTCATATGTACAGTCTCTGTATAGTCCATTGGCTCCTCTGTACAGCCTCTGTATAGTCATAGGCCCCTCTGTGCAGCCTCTGTATAGTCATTGGCTCATATGTACAGTCTCTGTATAGTCCATTGGCTCCTCTGTACAGCCTCTGTATAGTCATAGGCCCCTCTGTGCAGCCTCTGTATAGTCATTGGCTCATATGTACAGCCTCTGTATAGTTATAGGCTCCTCTGTACAGCCTCTGTATAGTCATTGGCTCCTATGTACAGCCTCTGTATAGTCATTGGCTCCTCTGTAGAGCCTCTGTATAGTTATAGACCCCTCTGTCCAGCCTCTGTATAGTCATAGGCCCCTCTGTGCAGCCTCTGTATAGTCATTGGCCCCTCTGTGCAGCCTCTGTATAGTCATTGGCCCCTCTGTGCAGCCTCTGTATAGCCACAGGCCCTTTTATGTAGCCTCTGTATAGACGTAGGCCCCTCTGTGCAGCCTCTGTATACTATTAGACCCCTCTGTGCAGCCTCTGTACAGTCATTGGCCCCTCTGTGCAGCCTCTGTATAGTATTCGACCCCTCTGTGCAGCCTGTGTATAGTGGTAGGCCCCTCTGTGCAGCCTCTGTATAGCCATAGACCCTTTTATGTAGCCTCTGTATAGTCAAAGGCCCCTCTGTACAGCCTCTGTATACTATTAGACCCCTCTGTGCAGCCTTTGTACAATAATAGGCCCCTCATTGCAGCCTTTTGTATAGTCAAAGGCCTCTCCGTGCTGCCTCTGTATAGTCATTAGCCCTTCTATTTGCTTCTGTATAGTCATAGGCCCCTCTGTGCAGCCTTTACATAGTCATAGACCCCTCTGTGCAGCCCCCCTATAGTCATTGGCCCCTCTGTGCAGCCTCTGTATAGTCATAAGCCCTTCTATTTGCTTCTGTATAGTCATTGGCTCCTCTGTGCAGCCTCTGTATAGTCATAAGCCCTTCTATTTGCCTCCGTATAGTCATAGGCCCCTCTGTGCAGCCTCTGTATAGTAATAGGCTCCTCTGTGCAGCCTCTGTATAGTCATAAGCCTTTCTATTTGCCTCTGTATAGTCCTAGGCCCCTCCGTGCAGCCTCTGTATAGTCAAAGGCTCCTCTGTGCAGCCTCTGTATAGTCATAAGCCCCTCTGTGCAGCCTCTGTATAGTCATAGGCTCCTCTGTGCAGCCTCTGTATAGTCATAAGCCTTTCTATTTTCCTCTGTATAGTCATAGGCCCCTCCGTGCAGCCTCTGTATAGTCATAGGCCCTTCTGTGCAGCCTTTAAATAGTCATAGGCCCCTCTGTGCAGCCCCTCTATAGTTATAGGCCCCTATGAGCAGCTCCATTATAGTAATAGCCCCCTTTGTGCAGCCATGTGTAGTATTAGTCTCCCAATGCTCCAGTCTGACCCTAGCAACTGGTCCAACCACACCATTGGCGGTGAACCTTAGCACATGTGGGCCAAGCAGTGCCAAGCTGCCCTCTGTAAACCTCTGGTAGATACACCTCTGGGCTTGCCATCGGGACAAAGTCTTGAGGTTTGACCATTCACTTCTCTGGATACTTTTACAGGAAGGAATAAAGTCCTGGTGGTGATCGATGATCTGGATAACAGCAGCGAAGAGGAGAAATATAGAATCCTCAGTCATCAGCCGACCATCCAACGTCTGGCCCAGGACCTGTTCCTCTTCAGCTCGGCAGACAAAGCTGCCCTGAATGCATCAGGATACCAGATGTCACACAATGTCCACAAAGCGCTAGATGGAATGAAAAACACAATAGAAGGTAAAGTGTCTCCATCCCTCACTACAGTACAGGACTAGGAGACAGCACTACAGTACAGGACTAGGAGACACTACTACAGTACAGGACTAGGAGACACTACTACAGTACAGGACTAGGAGACAATACTACAATACAGGACTAGGAGATACTACTACAGTACAGGACTAGGATACTATACTACAGTACAGGACTAGGAGACTATACTACAGTACAGGACTAGGAGAAAGTACTACAGTACAGGACTAGGAGATACTACTACAGTACAGGACTAGGAGACTATACTACAGTACAGGACTAGGAGAAAGTACTACAGTACAGGACTAGGAGACACTACTGCAGTACAGGACTAGGAGACTATACTACAGTACAGGACTAGGAGATGCTACTACAGTACAGGACTAGGAGACACTACTACAGTACAGGACTAGGAGACAGTGCTACAGTACAGGACTAGGAGACAGTACTACAGTACAGGACTAGGAGACAGTACTACAGTACAGTACAGGACTAGGAGACTATACTACAGTACAGGACTAGGAGACTATACTACAGTACAGTACAGGACTAGGAGACACTACTACAGTACAGGACTAGGAGACTATACTACAGTACAGGACTAGGAGACTATACTACAGTACTACAGTACAGGACTAGGAGACACTACTACAGTACAGGACTAGGAGATACTACTACAGTACAGGACTAGGAGACACTACTACAGTACAGGACTAGGAGACAGTACTACAGTACAGGACTAGGAGACTATACTACAGTACAGGACTAGGAGACAGTACTACAGTACAGGACTAGGAGTTACTACTACAGTACAGGACTAGGAGACAGTACTACAGTACAGGACTAGGAGATGCTACTACAGTACAGGACTAGGAGATACTACTACAGTACAGGACTAGGAGACAGTACTACAGTACAGGACTAGGAGACACTACTACAGTACAGGACTAGGAGACAGTACTACAGTACAGGACTAGGAGACAGTACTACAGTACAGGACTAGGAGATAGTACTACAGTACAGGACTAGGAGACAGTACTACAGTACAGGACTAGGAGACACTACTACAGTACAGGACTAGGAGACAGTACTACAGTACAGGACTAGGAGACAGTACTACAGTACAGAGACTAGGAGACACTACTGCAGTACAGGACTAGGAGACTATACTACAGTACAGTACTAGGAGACTATACTACATTACAGGACTAGGAGACACTACTACAGTACAGGACTAGGAGACAGTACTACAGTACAGGACTAGGAGACTATACTACAGTACAGGACTAGGAGACTTTACTACAGTACAGGACTAGGCGTTACTACTACAGTACTACAGTACAGGACTAGGAGACACTACTACAGTACAGGACTAGGAGATACTACTATAGTACAGGACTAGGAGACACTACTACAGTACAGGACTAGGAGACACTACTACAGTACAGGACTAGGAGACTATACTACAGTACAGGACTAGGAGTTACTACTACAGTACAGGACTAGGAGACAGTACTACAGTACAGGACTAGGAGTTACTACTACAGTACAGGACTAGGAGACAGTACTACAGTACAGGACTAGGAGACACTACTACAGTACAGGACTAGGAGACAGTACTACAGTGCAGGACTAGGAGACACTATTACAGTACATGACTAGAAGACACTACTACAGTACAGGACTAGGAGACAGTACTACAGTACAGGACTAGGAGACACTACTACAGTACAGGACTAGGAGATATTACTACAGTACAGGACTAGGAGACACTACTACAGTACAGGACCAGGAGACAGTACTACAGTACAGGACTAGGAGACAGTACTACAGTACAGGACTAGGAGACTATACTACAGTACAGGACTAGGAGACTATACTACAGTACAGGACTAGGAGACAGTACTACAGTACAGGACTAGGAGACTATACTACAGTACAGGACTAGGAGACTATACTACAGTACAGGACTAGGCGTTACTACTACAGTACTACAGTACAGGACTAGGAGACACTACTACAGTACAGGACTAGGAGATACTACTACAGTACAGGACTAGGAGACACTACTACAGTACAGGACTAGGAGACAGTACTACAGTACAGGACTAGGAGACAGTACTACAGTACAGGACTAGGAGACTATACTACAGTACAGGACTAGGAGACAGTACTACAGTACAGTACTAGGAGTTACTACTACAGTACAGGACTAGGAGACAGTACTACAGTACAGGACTAGGAGATGCTACTACAGTACAGGACTAGGAGATACTACTACAGTACAGGAATAGGAGACAGTACTACAGTACAGGACTAGGAGACACTACTACAGTACAGGACTAGGAGACAGTACTACAGTACAGGACTAGGAGACAGTACTACAGTACCTAGGAGACAGTACTACAGTACAGGACTAGGAGATAGTACTACAGTACAGGACTAGGAGACAGTACTACAGTACAGGACTAGGAGACACTACTACAGTACAGGACTAGGAGACAGTACTACAGTACAGGACTAGGAGATAGTACTACAGTACAGGACTAGGAGACAGTACTACAGTACAGGACTAGGAGACACTACTACAGTACAGGACTAAGAGACTATACTACAGTACAGAGACTAGGAGATACTACTACAGTACAGAGACTAGGAGACAGTACTACAGTACAGAGACTAGGAGACTATACTACAGTACAGAACTAGGAGACTATACTACAGTACAGGACTAGGAGACAGTACTACAGTACAGGACTAGGAGACTCTACTACAGTACAGGACTAGGAGACTATACTACAGTACAGGACTAGGAGATACTACTACAGTACAGGACTAGGAGACAGTACTACAGTACAGGACTAGGAGACACTACTACAGTACAGGACTAGGAGACTATACTACAGTACAGAGACTAGGAGATACTACTACAGTACAGAGACTAGGAGACAGTACTACAGTACAGAGACTAGGAGATACTACTATAGTACAGAACTAGGAGACTATACTACAGTACAGGACTAGGAGACAGTACTACAGTACAGGACTAGGAGACTATACTACAGTACAGGACTAGGAGACTATACTACAGTACAGGACTAGGAGATACTACTACAGTACAGGACTAGGAGACAGTACTACAGTACAGGACTAGGAGACTATACTACAGTACAGGACTAGGAGATAGTACTACAGTACAGGACTAGGAGATACTACTACAGTACAGGACTAGGAGACAGTACTACAGTACAGGACTAGGAGATACTACTACAGTACAGGACTAGGAGACTATACTACAGTACAGGACTAGGAGACAGTACTACAGTACAGGACTAGGAGACTATACTACAGTACAGGACTAGGAGACAGTACTACAGTACAGGACTAGGAGACTATACTACAGTACAGAGACTAGGAGACAGTACTACAGTACAGAGACTAGGAGACACTACTACAGTACAGGACTAGGAGACACTACTACAGTACAAGACTAGGAGATAGTACTACAGTACAGGACTAGGAGACTATGCTACAAAATCATTGTTAAATCTAAAAAGTCATATTTTTTCTCCCGACAGGTGGAAGTGACTGGATCATCCCTGTAAGTACCGCCCCCAGATCGCTGGCACACTGCACAGTAACAATGTCCGTACACATCCCGCTGTATATGCTCCTACTGATGGGGCAGTAACAAGAGGAACATCAGATTACACAGTAATACACATAAACACACCATCCAGTATATAGCTATATAGCTGCACATATATAGATACAGATATATATATATCACATGAACACCCCATCCAGTATATAGCTATATAGCTGCACATATACAGATACCCTATACATATATATATATATCACATGAACACCCCATCCAGTATATAGCTATATAGCTGCACATATACAGATACCCTATACATATATATATCACATGAACACCCCATCCAGTATATAGCTATATAGCTGCACATATACAGATACCCTATACATATATATATATCACATGAACACCCCATCCAGTATATAGCTATATAGCTGCACATATACAGATACCCTATACATATATATATATCACATGAACACCCCATCCAGTATATAACTACCCAGCTGCACATATATAGATACAGATATATATATATGACATGAACACACCATGCAGTATATAGCTATATAGCTGCACATATATAGATACCCTATACATATATATATATATATATATATATATATATATATATATCCCGTGAACACCCCATCCCGTATATAGCTATATAGCTGCACATATATAGATACCCTATACATATATATATATATATATATCACATGAACACCCCATCCAGTATATAGCTATATAGCTGCACATATACAGATACCCTATACATATATATATATATATATCAGATGAACCAGTATATTGCAATAGCTGCATGTACACATACAGATACGTATACATATCATACTGATACTTGTATGTTCTCCCGTGTTCGGTGGGTTCCTCCGATTTCCTCCCACAATACTAAGCATACAGATGGGGGGATTTAGACTGTGAGTCCCATTAGGGACAATGACCGATGTGAGTGATGAGAACCTACGTACAGCGCTGCTGGATATGCTGGCGCTATATAAATAAAGTTATTATTATTACTAATATTACAGGTGGACGAGAGACAGCAAGTTGGGACTCTGTGCAAGGTAAGTGTATATGGGTTATTGTACATAATTCTACTCTATGTATCAGCCGTATCTACTCTATGTATCATTACACATGGAGGCCATCAGTAATGGAGGCCATCAGTAATGGAGGCCATCAGTAATGGAGGCCATTAGTAATGGAGGCCATCAGTAATGGAGGCCATCAGTAAATGAGACTTCAATGACTGTAGTAATGGATGGGGTAGTCAGGGCAGTATTACCAGCTGCTGCTGCCCCCGGCACTAAACCTGAGGACGCCCCCATCCTCACTCACCAATTAGCTTTAGGATTTGCTACATATTGTCTGAAGAAGTTCTCACCATTGGATTGGTAGGTAATAGCTCCAGGTGTCACATATAACACCCCCACACCAGACCTGAACAACCCCGCCATACTATGACTGGATAATACTGCCATACTAATACCGCCATACCAGACATGACCAATACCACTATACACCCACCCCCCACCCTTCTCAAAAAGACACCAGATTTACTGGCAAGTCTAAAAAGGAGGAGGGAGAGTAAAAAAATAAAACAAAAAAATTGTTATTTCCTTTCCCCTGCTCCCTGGTGCTGCCCCCCGGCAAGGTGCTGCCCTAGGCACCGGACGATGGGTGCCTATTGGGAAATACAGCCCTGGGGGTAGTGACTGTGGTAGTGGATGGGGTAGTGACTGTAGTAGTGGATGGGGCAGTGACTGTGGTAGTGGATGGGGCAGTGACTGTAGTAGTGGATGGGGCAGTGACTGTGGTAGTGGATGTGGCAGTGACTGTTGTAGTGGATGGGGTAGTGACTGTGGTAGTGGATGGGGCAGTGACTAGTAGTGGATGGGGCAGTGACTGTGGTAGTGGATGGGGTAGTGACTGTAGTAGTGGATGGGGCAGTGACTGGTAGTGGATGGGGCAGTGACTAGTAGTGGATGGGGCAGTGACTGTGGTAGTGGATGGGGCAGTGACTGTGGTTGAGGATGGGGCAGTGACTGTGGTAGTGGTTGGGGCAGTGACTGTGGTAGTGGATGGGGTAGTGGATGGGGCAGTGACTGTGGTAGTGGATGGGGCAGTGACTGTGATAGTGGATGGGGCAGTGACTGTGGTAGTGGATGGGGCAGTGACTGTAGTAGTGGTTGGGGCAGTGACTGTGGTAGTGGATGGGGCAGTGACTGTGATAGTGGATGGGGCAGTGACTGTGATAGTGGATGGGGCAGTGACTGTGATAGTGGATGGGGCAGTGACTGTGATAGTGGATGGGGCAGTGACTGTGGTAGTGGATGGGGCAGTGACTGTGATAGTGGTTGGGGCAGTGACTGTGGTAGTGGATGGGGCAGTGACTAGTAGTGGATGGGGCAGTGACTGTGGTAGTGGATGGGGTAGTGACTAGTAGTGGATGGGGTAGTGACTGTGGTAGTGGATGGGGTAGTGACTAGTAGTGGATGGGGCAGTGACTGGTAGTGGATGAGGTAGTGGATGGGGCAGTGACTGTGGTAGAGGATGGGGCAGTGACTGGTAGTGGATGGGGTAGTGGATGGGGTAGAGGTTGGGGCAGTGACTGTGGTACTGGATGAGGCAGTTACTGTGGTAGTGGATGGGGCAGTGACTGTGGTAGTGGATGGGGCAGTGACTGTGGTTGTGGATGGGGCAGTGACTGTGGTTGTGGATGGGGCAGTGACTGTGGTAGAGGATGGGGCAGTGACAGTGGTAGTGGATGTGGCGGTGACTGTGGTATTGGATGGGGCGGTGACTGTGGTAGTGGATGGGGCGGTGACTGTGGTAGTGGATGTGGCGGTGACTGTGGTAGTGGATGGGGTAGTGGCTGTGGTAGAGTTTGGGGCAGTGACTGTGGTAGACGGTGGAGCAGTGACTGTTGTAGGTACAGGCTATGGATTCGCTGTGGGTGCACTCTCTTGGCTGTAGTCTCCTGTACCACCATACTGAGTACTCTCTTCACAGGTTTTCTGCTCTTTCCTTGTATAACCATGATGTTCTCTCTTCTTCTAGACTCGTCGGTGCGTAGTTATCTGGATTGTTGGTGGAGCAATTATTGTGCTCATTCTGATCTTAGTTCTTTCCCTAATACACTGACCCCTGGACCATCCGGACTATCGTAGAGTCATCAGCAATCTGACGGTCTATGTGTAGCAGCTTACTGTATCCACTACTATCTGATGTATGCCCCGCCCACGCTGAGTGATGTCATGGGCTGCTGGCAGGTTGTCCGGCCCCTGCGGAGCTTCTTATCTGTGTGATAATTTTGCCGTCTTCTTTCTCTCTCCACAATCCTGTATAAATGATCACTATGAAATAAACCCGCCATCTGGTGACCGCGTCTTCATTATGGGAAAAATCTGATAATAAAAATTCTCATATAGGTCCCTCCTGGCTGTGGCCCCTGGTGGGCTGGAGCGTCTCTCCCTCTGGGATGCATAGGCGATGGATGACATCAAGCATTGTATATAGTGTATGTCCTGTTGGCCTGCACTCCACCCATGTCCCACAGCTGCTATATAAAGAGATCATTTGGCTCCTATGAGGATGCTGGAGTAGGGACCATATCTCGAGGACGCCGTAACGTTGGCGACATGGTACACTCTGTTTGATCAAATAGTTTGCTAAGATGCTCACTTTTCTTATAAAAAAATTAAAAAATTATATTTTAGTTTTTCATATCTACAGAGTAGGGGGGACATTTATTAAGTCCGGCGTTTTCTGCGCCGGACTTAAAAATGTCTCCGCAGCTTCGGCGCTACGGAGATTTATGTAGAAGCGGACTGCCTTTACCTAAATCCCGTGCGCTCTGGTGCACACCGCCGAAAGCCTACGCCAGCTGAGGACTGGAGTAGGTTTTCGGTGTATCTTTTGGCGGAACGGATGGTAAATCGCGCGGACTCTGAGTCCGCGCCCTCCGTTCCGCCCCCTACACACCCCCTCCCCGCCCCCCTGGCGTACCCGGCGGAAAGTGCCGATTTTCGAATATTTTATTCACAAATCGGCCATTTGCGAATAAAATAATGCGAAATCGGCACTTTCCGCCGGAAAAAACGTTGATACATGTCCCCCTAGGTGTTTACCGTGTGTACGCTGGGAGGAATATATACAGTAAGCCCTTACACCTGTGGGTTGCTGTTGCACCTTTTGTTTTTTGTCCCCCCATAAGAGACACCCCAACCTCGAGCCCAGGAGCCAGGAGAAGACGTTGGTGACAAGAAGATAATTTTGTGTTGTTTCTTTTAAACTTCAGTGATGGCGGCCTTACTACAGCGGGAGCCTCTATATCAGAGTACGACTTACAGGGGTACCTATATATTGTGGGGGGTTGTACCTACAGGGTGCACTTATATACTGGGGGTTGTACCTACAGGGTGCACTTATATACTGGGGGTTGTACCTACAGGGTGCACTTATATACTGGGGGTTGTACCTACAGGGTGCACTTATATACTGGGGGGTTGTACCTACAGGGTGCACTGGGTTCCTATGTACAGGGTGCACTTATATACTGGGGGTTGTACCTACAGGGTGCACCTATATACTGGGGGGTTGTACCTACAGGGTGCACTTATATACTGGGGGGTTGTACCTACAGGGTGCACTGGGTTCCTATGTACAGGGTGCACTTATATACTGGGGGGTTGTTCCTACAGGGTGCACTTATATACTGGGGGGGGGTTGTACCTCCAGGGTGCACTTATATACTGGGGGGTTGTTCCTACAGGGTGCACTTATATACTAGGCTCCTATGTACAGGGTGCACTTATATACTGGGGGGTTGTACCTACAGGGTGCACTTATATACTGGGGGGTTGTACCTACAGGGTGCACTTATATACTGGGTTCCTATGTACAGGGTGCACTTATATACTGGGGGTCCTACCTACAGGGTGCACTTATATACTGGGGGTCCTACCTACAGGGTGCACTTATATACTGGGTTCCTATGTACAGGGTGCATTTATATACTGGGGACCCTACTTACAGGGTGCACTTATATACTGGGGGCCCTACCTACAGGGTGCACTTATATACTGGGGGCCCTACCTACAGGGTGCACTTATATACTGGGTTCCTATGTACAGGGTGCACTTATATACTGGGGGTCCTACCTACAGGGTGCACTTATATACTGGGTTCCTATGTACAGGGTGCATTTATATACTGGGGGCCCTACTTACAGGGTGCACTTATATACTGGGGGCCCTACCTACAGGGTGCACTTATATACTGTTGATTCTACCCAAATGAAGCACTTAAATATCAGGGGTCCTACCTACAGAGGGTATTTCTTTACTGGGGGTCCTAGCTAAAGGAAGGCACTATATACTGGTGGTACCTATATACTTGGGAAAGCTACTTACTGTGGACGCATAAACTAGGATTAAACTACATACTAGAGACACCTACCAAATGGGGGACCTATGCAGTGGGTGACCCTTCTATTTACTGGAGTGACCTCCCTATCTACCTATCTAATGGGGGAACTACCTACCCTCTACATGTCAATCCCCTTCCATATACATTTTACTGTGCCAGATGGGGGGGGGGGGGCATTATTACTGTGTGGGTCACTATAGGGGGGAAGGGTAGTAAGCTTTCTGGGAGAGTGAAGGGTCTAAGATGTTTTCCCACAGGATTTCCAGAGATAAGTTGTGGTGAGAAGAAATCATCCTGGTGATCTGGGCCGGATGGAGAAGAAAAAGGAAAGTGAAAGTCAGAGAGGTAAGAACCTGTGAGCCACTGTATGTAACTGCACTATAATCACTTCTATGGTCTGTAGTAGTAATGATAACAGTCATTGTGTGGCAGTATTATTTCTGTGATTTTGTTATGGCTGATATGTAGTTTTGTTCTCTAGCTTTATTAAGGAATATTCCAGTATCATCTATTTTTCACATATTTCTGGATCTGGGGTAGAAAACAAAATGAAAGTGATTCTTACCTACCCTGGTCCCTCAAAGCCCTCATTGCTCATCTCTTGCTTTCAAAACTTTGGGGCAAAACCTGCTGGAACAGCCAATTACAGATGGTGTGCATTGCGGCCAGTGATTGGCTGAGCAGGCAACCTGCTCTGACACCTGCTCTGACACCTCTAGATGAGCACCGGGGGACTGAAGTGCTGCATTTGTCCATATACAGTATATATCCTGATAATCAAGGTTGTTGGGTCACTCAGACTCCGGACACCCCTGTGGGCCCTGTAACAGCGGCCATTAATGATTGTCACTGTAACAGTGGCTGGCCGGCCACACCTGCATGCCGCTACCATGCCTAGAGTGCAGTTCCTTTAGCCACCAGAGGAGGCGCATGTGACTCCTCCAAATTTAAAGATACAGTGTCTTAATTTTTTCCACCTCTTCCCGTTCCCTGCGACTACTTAAAGAGGAACTGTCAGCAAGTTAGACAAATCTAACCTGCTGATAGCTCCCTATAGTGCACAGGGTGCTAAGGAGGAAACTATGTCTGTTACCTTCATCCTCGGCGCAGTTCCTGCACAGTTTTAATGGAATGATCCATACGGTAAGGAGTAGGAGTGTGCCCCGATCGGACATATTAAATGACATAGGGCATTTAAAAGGATGTTAGGATTATACGACATGTAAGATATTCATAAATTTTATATTTTATGACTACCTGTTCTTTATATAACTGGTGTTTTGTAAAATGTTAAAGTTAATAATGAGATCTTTTGGACGGGGTGACTTTGGTAATATAGTTAAATAGACTTCAGGAATAATGTGCAGCTGGTCGCTGATAGCTATATAGTGAGGACTTGACTTTCAGTGGTAGTAGGCTATTTGAGAGAAACCCTTGGGTAAATAGCTAGAGAAGGCTCTGACCACCTTGGGAGTGGCAATAAACAGTACCTGCATCCACAGGATAAATGTCCGCCTCTGCTATCTTGTGGGCACCAAGTGACACACATTCAGGAACGCAGGCCCCAAATCCAGAGAAGGATATAACGCCTGGAGGGACAGCACCAAGACCACTGAGTTACTGAACAAACTTTGTAAAGACAACAAGCTTCCTGCCCCAATTTTCCAACCTGGTGAGATACTGAACAGGCGTGCTTGACCAAGATGATGAAAATGTGGAATCCTATGAACATCTTGCTGTGAAAGTTCTTCATTCCTGGAACAAGGTCCCAGGCATTTGATGTAAACTGGTTCCTGAACACATTGAATGGAATGGAACACAGACGGTTACAGAGGTGGGTGGACATGTTTCCAACTGATCCACGACTTCCACGCAGTCTAAGAAGAAAAAAACTGCACGGATACAGCACTGACAATGGAGGTAAAGGCCCAATTACACAAAGCGTTACGGCCGATGATCGTCTTGTGAAATAGAAGACAACAATCAGCCGACATGCACGATATCAGCTGATCGTTGCCTTTCAAAATGTTGAAAAATATACGATCATAAAAGCAAGGATATGCTGCCAGTGCTCCCTGCAATAGGACTGGCAGCAGCAGACCGTCACTATTTTCTATGGGCTGCCCGGACGATCTAGTGATTACCCGCTCGCTGCTGGGGCATTTAATAACGCCGGCAGCAAGCAGGGAACGAGGAACAAGCAAGCGCTCGCTTGCTCCCTCTCGTTGCCCCGTGTAATAGGGACTTAAGAGACAAACCCTTATCCCTAGCTCCCTGTGCGCTATAGGGAGCTATCAGCAGGTTAGATTTCTCTAACCTGTTGATAGTTCCCCTTTAACCCCTTAAGGACCGGGCTAATTTTCGTTTTTGCGTTTTCGTTTTTTCCTCCTTGTGCTTAAAAGGCCATAGCAGTTGCATTTTTACACCTACAGACCCACATGAGCCCTTATTTTTTGCGTCACTAATTGTAATTTGCAATGACGGGCTGAATTTTTCCATAAAGTATGCTGCAAAACCAGAAAAAATATGCGTGGGGGCTTCGTTTTTATGTTGTGTGTCCTATGGAAAAACTGACATGTTATACATGTTCCTCAAGTCGTTACGATTACAACGATATATAACATGTATAACTTATATCTTATCTGATGGCCTGTATCAAACCATTGTTAACAAATATATGTTCCTTACAATCGCTCCCTTCCCAGGCTTATAGCGCTTTTATCCTTTGGTCTATGGGGCTGTGTCAGGTGTCATTTTTTGCGCCATGATGTGCTCTTTCTATCGGTACCTTGATTGCGCATATACGACTTTTTGATCGCTTTTAATTATGATTTTTCTGGATTTGTTGCGACCAAAAATGCGCAATTTTGCACTTTGGAATTTTTTTTGCGCTGACGCCGTTTACCGTGCGAGATCAGGAATTTGATTAATTAATAGTTCGGGCGATTACGCACGCGGCGATAGCAAACATGTTTATTTATTTATTTATTTTTATTTATAAATTGGGAAAAGGGGGGTGATTCAGACTTTTATTAATAAAAACACTTAATTTAATTTTCACTAATAGTAGTTAGAATCCCCCTGGGGGACTTCTATATAAACAGCACTGATCCCCCTGGGGGACTCCTATATACACAGCACTGATCCCCCTGGGGGCTCCTATATACACAGCACTGATCTCCCTGGGGGACTTCTATATAAACAGCACTGATCCCCCTGGGGGACTCCTATATACACAGCACTGATCCCCCTGGGGGCTCCTATATACACAGCACTGATCTCCCTGGGGGCTCCTATATACACAGCACTGATCCCCCTAGGGGACTACTATATACACAGCACTGATCCCCCTGGGGGCTCCTATATACACAGCACTGATCTCTCTGGGGGACTCCTATATACACAGCAATGATCTCCCATTAAGATCAATGCTGTGTATATAATAGAGCACCGATCCATCAGATCGGTGCTCTATTATAATGGTCTGCTGCAGACCACATACATGGATTGCTGAGCCGGGATCAGCGTCATTCCGACGCTGAGCCCCAGCCTGCTCATTACAACGGATTTCCCCTCCACGATCGCATCGCGGGGGGGGGGGGGGGGGAGATCCCCCACTAGACACCAGGGACAGGGGGCACATCTACTATTCAAATGCAGCTGTCAGCTTTAACAGCTGCATTTGGATAGTTAATTAGCTGGCCGCGGCGGCTAATACCCGCGGTCCCTGGCTGCACATAGCAACTGGGGACCTCAAGCTGCAGAGAGGGCTCACGCCTGGAGCCCTCTCTGCTTACCCTTAACGGCCGCATGCGTCGTTAAGGGGTTAAGGAGGCTTCCTATGCATTTCCTCCCTGAGCCCGTACTGTTGGCTGGCAACTCAGGTGGTTATCTCCCCTTACCTTCTGGTCTGCCTGGAGCAGCTGTTTCGTGTCCCGTTAACTCAAGAGGTGGCAACCTGGTGTATCCTCCAGGAAAATCTATCTCCACCATCTGGAGTATCTTGTGAAAAAAGGAGGATACGCGTAGACAACGCCCTTAGGGACAGACGGGCACATGACACATTAGGCTCTGGTCCAGTGATCCTGACAGTCACCCAGAAATATGGAATACAAGTTATAAAGTCCTCAGAACATGAGAAGATACCCCTCAGGACTCAGGGTTGGGGTTTCAGGTCTTATTATAATCAGTCCAATTAGTTGTGATAGTTTTGGCTTCTTCTGATGATTTATAACGTGACAGCACGGACTTCGGAGTTATAAATGGTGTCCATTAACCCCTGAGTCCGTCCTTATCAGGCTTCATGCCGCAGGAATTCCTGGCACTGTGATAGTCCGCTAATGACTTTTTGGTTGGACTATGGTTTACTGTGCTCTTGAGTCTGAGAAAAAACCCTTGTAGGAAAACAACCAAAGATAGTCACTAGCTGGTGAACTACAATCAACGGAAGTAAACGAGGCCAGTTCTGACAAGATGCTGTGTAGACGTGAAATCATGATGTGAAGGAGCCTCAGTGTATAGTACAGACCTTTCCTTGCTGTGCTGCTGTACGTACACAGGGCTGCCTCCTGTATCTAGTCTCCTACCTCCTATATTGTGCAGTCTTATCTTTACCAGCTCAGTGTATAGTACAGACCTTTCCTTGCTGTGCTGCTGTACGTACACAGGGCTGCCTCCTGTATCTAGTCTCATTCCTCTTTTAGTCTGCAGGTTTCCCTTCAGCAGCAATTCAGTGTGTAATGTAGCCTCTTTGTGTAATGTAGCCTCTTTCTTGCTGTGCTGTTGTATGTACACAGGGCTGCCTATCTCATTTAGTCTACAGACTTCTTTTCAGCAGCTCAATATTTGTGTTACCCCCTTCTTGCTGTGCTGCTGCTATATGTACACAGTGCTGCCTCCTGTATCTAGTCACTGTCACTGCATTGTGCTGCCTGCAGCATACAAGAATATAGAATCCGGGCACAGGCGGGGTGTCACTGCATTGTGCTACATCTGTGAGTACAGAAGGGGAACTAACTATGTGAGGGGGCACTGAGGAGCATCATTATTTCTATGTGGGGCAGTAACTATGTTTGGGGGCAGACAGCTTCACCCCTGACATCCTGATGTTTCGGCCCCGTCTGGGGGCAGATTTGGCATTGAGCGTTCTCTCTGCAGTTTTCCCTCGGACTTCCTGATGATAACACCCGGACTGGACTTTGATGTAAAGCATTGAGACTGAAGCTGAGAGCAATAAACCTGCAGGCTACTGTGTGATCGCTACTACATAGGGGCCGGATCATACAGCTGCGACAGGCTCCTCTCATGGTGCGTAATAATATTATATTATTATCATTGGGGGGGGGGGGTCAGAGGAACATATGACCTGGGGGAGCAGTGAGGACCACCTAGTCAGATGTCAGCAGCCAAGTGCAGAATAGAGCCCAGTGCAGACTGCACAATGTATGGTGGATCGGGTGGAAGATTTATTCTCTTTCTCTTACGTCCATTGGACTGAGATTAACTTCTGAGCCGCTCATGTGAAGATCGTTGATGAGAGAATCTCGAGGATTTGTGCATATTATGTGATTGGATCCACTCATTGTGCTCTATGGGAGCAGGTGGATGAGATAGGGGTTCCCTCATCTGTAAAGAAGGTGATGGACCAAGCAAACTAATGATTCGAGATTACACGGATAACTTCATTTTGTGGACAATGAGTTTTAGGAGCCATCAGGTCCCAATATATAAGACTCATCAGTTTGCTTGGTCCAGTGTCTTGTCTCCATCTTGGCCCTCCGACGAGACCTATATGTTCTTCCTTTCCCTTTAGACTCTGCTCAGGACCCTCATCCTCTAGTCACACGACTGTTTCCATATTGTTACCATGAAGCAGAGTTTTGCAATGAGTTTTTGGTTATGTCCATACCCAGGGCGGCTCCCGGGGCACCAAGAGGGATGGTACCTGTGAGGCCGGTGGTTGGACTCCTCTCAAGGGAAGATCCGGAGTCCTGTGAATGGTTGTTTAGTTTCCTCTCATCGCTGCCAGAAGTGGAAGAAGTTCTCTCCATTTTCCTCTCCAATGGCGGCATCTCCGCGGAGATTAAGGACAGATTATCCCTCTGTGACTTTGTTGTTATCTATAACAATGGAGGGAAGAACGGAGAATCTTCACCCAACGCTGACCTGGATTATGTTGGTGAATTACACGGTAAGAGGAAATAATGGACCACAGATCACGAGGCTCCCGACACTATAATCCAGTCATCTGTTCCCTACTTCTTCCTTAAAGGGAAACTATCAGCAGGTTAGACGAATCCCCCTATTGTCTCTTACCTTCCTCCTTGGTGCCGTTCCAGTCCTGTTAGCAGTGTAATCCTTGGCGCGGAGCACAGTTAGGAGCACTGCCCCTCCCCCAGAGCATGAGACCCGCCCACTCCATTGACTATCATTAGAAGGAGGGGGCGGTCTCATGCTCTGGGGGCGGGGCAGTGCTCTGAGATTCGTCTAACCTGCTGATAGTTTCCCTTTGAGGTCCTATTACATTCAGGCAGATATTGTCCCATCTAATAATAAGGATCAGCTGAGGAGTGAACATTTATTCGTTAGCCGATCACTGTCTATAGAAAAGATGTTCTTCTTACCCCTCCATGCTCTCCCGTGCCCCTGGGGCCCCCGCTGACTGCAGACAAACCCATCCTGGCAATGACAAGGCCAATCCGCCAATCACTGGCTGCGGCACTGTCCTGTGTCAGTCAGTGACTTCTAAGACACGGTGGAGCATGGAGAGGTGATATATTCTATATACCAAGGCCGGATTACCCCTATAAACCACGGCTGCACAGACATCAGTAACAATGCCTGTGCAGCCCTCCCCACACAGCTATAGAACCATTATCTAGCAGATCGGTGTTCGCTCTCCCCGGGGGCCCTTAGGGCCCTATTATATCAGCTGCACAGAACAATATCATCCTGTGTAACGGGGTTTGATCAACCAAAAACAGGAAAATGCTTATTCATCGGCTGTTTGGGTCGATAGGACGTGCTGAATTATCATCGACCATTGCTGCATTTCCTGGTGTAATAGAGGATGTGCAGCCCGCAGATGATTGCCACAAAGCACCAGGCGAGCGGTGCGTGATTGTCCACATGGCCCGGCCGCACTGCTGGTCATCCCTCGTGAAGTCACTGAGATCATCACTCCCTTACAGACGGGCTCGGCCCTCCTTAACCCACATAACATTAGGGGCAGACAGAAGACAACATGACTGCAGGATACGACTACACTGGGTTTGTTGTCTGTTACCATGGAGACACATATCTCTGCATGGGAGCTAAAAAAAACAGTGGAAAATATTTCCATTCAGTCCATCGAGTTCAAATTTGAAGCCTACACAGGGAAACTTACACAAGACATTGCACAGAGTGGTTCTGCAAAAAACAGCTCAGTATGAGGTCAGGGATGTCGGCTCATTGTCACCGAGTGATTTCTGTCTCTAGATCGTCTTCTTGCACATACAGTAGAGTATATAAAGCAGTTCTGTACAACTAGTGGTGGTAATCATGAAGAAGATGGTGGTGGTGATGATGGGAATGATGGAGATGGCGGTGGTGAGGGTAATAGTGATGAAGATGATGGTGGTAATGATGGTGAAGATGATGGTAATGATGAAGATGATTGTGGTGGTAATGTTGTGATGATAATAATGGTGGTGGTCAGGATCATAGTGATGATGAGTACAACGATTATAATCTATATCATAAAAATGAATGTCTGTCTGTCTGTCTGTCCTTCTGTCTGTCTGGCTGTCTGTCTGTCTGTCTGTCCTCTATAGACTTCCAAACGCCTGAACCGTTTGACCCCAAATTTGGCACACAGATACATTGGGTGCCCGGGAAGGTTTTAGCGAAGGTCCCGTCCCCGCCAGATATACAGGAGGGGAGGGGGAGGGGGAAGAGCGCCCCATAGAGATGAATTGGAAAATCTCCTCACTGCAAACACAGGTGATATAATTAGCTGCAGCAGACACGGCAGTTGGAGCCTTAGCAACCAATAGGATTACTGCTTTCATTTTCACAGGGAGCAATGGTTGCTAGGGAAGCTGCCTCACAACATACACAGTAATAACTGGTAGACCCCCTACTCCATCTATACAGTACAGGTATACAGGACCCCCTACTCCATCTATACAGTACATGTATATACAGGACCCCCTACTCCATCTATACAGTACATGTATATACAGGGCCTCCTACTCCATCTATACAGTACATGTATATACAGGACCCCCTACTCCATCTATACAGTACATGTATATACAGGGCCCCCTACTCCATCTATACAGTACATGTATATACAGGACCCCCTACTGCATCTATACAATACATGTATATACAGGACCCCCTACTCCATCTATACAGTACATGTATATACAGGACCCCCTACTCCATCTATACAGGTATACAGGACCCCCTACTCCATCTATACAGTACATGTATACAGGACCCCTACTCCATCTATACAGTACATGTATATACAGGGCCCCCTACTCCATCTATACAGTACATGTATATACAGGGCCTCCTACTCCATCTATACAGTACATGTATATACAGGACCCCCTACTCCATCTATACAGTACATGTATATACAGGACCTCCTACTCTATCTATACAGTACATGTATATACAGGGCCCCCTACTCCATCTATACAGTACATGTATATACAGGACCCCCTACTCCATCTATACAGTACATGTATATACAGGACCCCCTACTCCATCTATACAGTACATGTATATACAGGGCCCCCTACTCCATCTATACAGTACATGTATATACAGGACCCCCTACTCCATCTATACAGTACATGTATATACAGGACCCCCTACTTTATCTATACAGTACATGTATATACAGGACCCCCTACTTCATCTATACAGTACATGTATATACAGGAGCCCCTACTCCATCTATACACTACATGTATATACAGGACCCCCTACTCCATCTATACAGTACATGTATATACAGGACCCCCTACTCCATCTATACAGTACATGTATATACAGGACCCCCTACTCCATCTATACAGTACATGTATACAGGACCCCCTACTCCATCTATACAGTACATGTATATACAGGACCCCTACTCCATCTATACAGTACATGTATATACAGGACCCCCTACTCCATCTATACAGTACATGTATATACAGGGCCTCCTACTCCATCTATACAGTACATGTATATACAGGACCTCCTACTCTATCTATACAGTACATGTATATACAGGACCCCCTACTCCATCTATACAGTACATGTATATACAGGACCCCCTACTCCATCTATACAGTACATGTATATACAGGGCCTCCTACTCCATCTATACAGTACATGTATATTCAGGACCTCCTACTCTATCTATACAGTACATGTATATACAGGGCCCCCTACTCCATCTATACAGTACATGTATATACAGGACCCCCTACTCCATCTATACAGTACATGTATATACAGGACCCCCTACTCCATCTATACAGGACATGTATATACAGGGCCCCCTACTCCATCTATACAGTACATGTATACAGGACCCCCTACTCCATCTATACAGTACATGTATATACAGGACCCCCTACTCCATCTATACAGTACATGTATATACAGGGCCCCCTACTCCATCTATACAGTACATGTATATACAGGACCCCCTACTCCATCTATACAGTACATGTATATACAGGACCCCCTACTTTATCTATACAGTACATGTATATACAGGACCCCCTACTTCATCTATACAGTACATGTATATACAGGAGCCCCTACTCCATCTATACAGTACATGTATATACAGGACCCCCTACTCCATCTATACAGTACATGTATATACAGGACCCCCTACTCCATCTATACAGTACATGTATACACGAGACCCCCTACTCCATCTATACAGTACATGTATACAGGACCCCCTACTCCATCTATACAGTACATGTATATACAGGACCCCTACTCCATCTATACAGTACATGTATATACAGGACCCCCTCCTCCATCTATACAGTACATGTATATACAGGACCCCCTACTCCATCTATACAGTACATGTATATACAGGGCCCCCTACTCCATCTATACAGTACATGTATATACAGGACCCCCTACTCCATCTATACAGGACATGTATATACAGGACCCCCTACTCCATCTATACAGTACATGTATATACAGGACCCCCTACTTTATCTATACAGTACATGTATATACAGGACCCCCTACTTCATCTATACAGTACATGTATATACAGGAGCCCCTACTCCATCTATACAGTACATGTATATACAGGACCCCCTACTTCATCTATACAGTACATGTATATACAGGACCTCCTACTCCATCTATACAGGACATGTATATACAGGACCCCCTACTCCATCTATACAGTACATGTATATACAGGACCCCCTACTTTATCTATACAGTACATGTATACAGGACCCCCTACTCCATCCATACAGTACATGTATATACAGGACCCCCTACTCCAACTATACAGTACATGTATATACAGGACCCCCTACTCCATCTATACAGTACATGTATATACAGGACCCCCTACTCCATCTATACAGTACATGTATATACAGGACCCCCTACTTTATCTATACAGTACATGTATATACAGGACCCCCTACTTCATCTATACAGTACATGTATATACAGGAGCCCCTACTCCATCTATACAGTACATGTATATACAGGACCCCCTACTCCATCTATACAGTACATGTATATACAGGACCCCCTACTTTATCTATACAGTACATGTATATACAGGACCCCCTACTTCATCTATACAGTACATGTATATACAGGAGCCCCTACTCCATCTATACAGTACATGTATATACAGGATCCCCTACTTCATCTATACAGTACATGTATATACAGGACCTCCTACTCCATCTATACAGTACATGTATATACAGGACCCCCTACTCCGTCTATACAGTACATGTATATACAGGACCCCCTACTCCATCTATACAGTACATGTATACAGGACCCCCTACTCCATCCATACAGTACATGTATATACAGGACCCCCTACTCCCACTATACAGGACCCCCTACTCCATCTATACAGTACATGTATACAGGACCCCCTACTCCATCTATACAGTACATGTATACAGGACCCCCTACTCCATCTATACAGTACATGTATATACAGGACCCCCTACTCCATCTATACAGTACATGTATATACAGGCCCCCCTACTCCATCTATACAGTACATGTATACAGGATCCCCTACTCCATCTATACAGTACATGTATATACAGGACCTCCTACTCCATCTATACACTACATGTATACAGGGCCCCTACTCCATCTATACAGTACATGTATACAGGATCCCCTACTCCATCTATACAGTACATGTATACAGGACCCCCTACTCCATCTATACAGTACATGTATACAGGACCCCGTACTCCATCTATACTGTACATGTATATACAGGACCCCCTACTCCATCTATACAGTACATATATACAGGACCCCCTACTCCATCTATACAGTACATGTATATACAGGACCCCCTACTCCATCCATACAGGACATGTATATACAGGACCCCCTACTCCATCTATACAGTACATGTATATACAGGGCCCCTACTCCATCTATACAGTACATGTATATACAGGACCCCCTACTCCATCTATACAGTACATGTATATACAGGACCCCCTACTCCATCCATACAGTACATGTATATACAGGACCCCCTACTCCATCTATACAGTACATGTATATACAGGACCCCCTACTCCAACTATACAGTACATGTATATACAGGACATTACAGGTATACAGGACCCCCTACTCCAACTATACAGTACATATATACAGGACCCCCTACTCCATCTATACAGTACATATATACAGGACCACCTACTCCATCTATACAGTACATGTATACAGGACCCCCTACTCCAACTATACAGTACATGTATACAGGACCCCCTACTCCAACTATACAGTACATGTATACAGGACCCCCTACTTCAACTATACAGTACATGCATACAGGACATTACAGGTATACAGGACCTCCTACTCCTACTATACTGTACATGTATACAGGGCAGTATTACCAGCTGCTGCTGCCCTAAGCACTAAACCTGAGGACGCCCCATCCTCACTCACCAATTAGCATCAGGACTGGTAGGTAATAGCTCCAGACATCACATTTAACACCGTCACACCAGGCCCGACCAATACCGCAACACTGTGACTGGATAACACCGCCATACCAGACCTGACCAATACTGCCATACTGTGACCGGATAACACTGTCATACCACACCTGACCAATACCGCCATTCTGTGACTGGATAACACTGCCATACCAGACCTGACCAATACCACCATACTGTGACTGAGTAACACCTCCATACCAGACCTGACCAATACCGCCATACTGTGACTGGATAACACTGTCATAACACACCTGACCAATACCACCATACTATGACTGGATAACACTGCCATACCACACCTGACCAATACCGCCATACTGTGACTGGATAACACTGCTATACCAGACCTGACCAATACCACCATACTGTGACTGGATAACACTGCCACAGCACCTCCACCAACTCTATACTGCAGGTATACAGGACCTCAAAACTATACACTACAGGTATACAGGAAGTCCACCAACTATATACTACAGGTATACAGGACCCTCAAACTATACACTACAGATATACAGGACCCCCGAACTATATACTTCAGGTATATAAGACCTCCACCAACTCTATACTACAGGTATACAGCACCTCCACCAACTCTATACTACAGGTATACAGGACCCCCTATACACACTGAGACTTTATACCCGGGCAGCGCCGGGTACATTTTCTAGTGATGAATATGGTGGTGTTGAGGATGATAGTGATGAAGATGATGGTGGTGATGATGGTAATGGTGAAGATAATGGTGAAGATGATAGTGATGATGAAGATGATGGTGGTGGTGATGATGGTAATGATGATGAAGATGATGGTGGTGGTGAGTATCATAGTGATGATAATGGTGATGATGAGTATGATGATTGTAATGATGATGATGAAGATGTAGTAGTGATGATAATGGTCATGATGAATAGGACGAAGGTAATGATGATGAAGATGAAGGTAATGATGGGGATGGTAAGGCTGAAGACAATGATGATAAGTTTATGGTTATTCTCTTGTGCTTTATACATTTTTTTAGAGCAAAAAAACATTCTAGTGGTGGCCAAACAACCAGCGGAGATTAGCCGGGAGCAGAAGATCCAGAAGCTGCTGATCTCAGAGGACTACACAACATGGAGACAAGGACTGACTCTGCGCCCAGGAAAAGACAATGAAGTTCTTGGTGCAGAGAACCTCAATGATACTTCAAGAGCGGAATCTGAGACGCCAGATGATCCTCGGCCGGATGATACGGGAACTGGTGAGAGAGGTAAAGATGAGTCTGTCTGTATGGCTGTATAATAAAGAAGTAAAAAGCTGGGACTCAGGAGTGTTGGGCAGATGTCTTCTCTTCTTCCTGGGAGACTTCATACCCTCACTGGGACCCTCATCCTCACCGGGACCTCATGATGGTGCTTATCAGCTATTTTTGAACATTTTGTGTGGTCTTTGGACAACCATCTTTTCTTATGTTCCATTAAAGAGAGGAGACCCCAATCAGCACCCTAAGACCCCCATCTACCCTCTCACCTAGGGATTTTGCTGATCTTGGTTCAGCACTTTTTCACAGTTCTTTTACACATGTGATGTATCGTTGTGTAGTCACATCCAGAGCTGTGTACATAATTCTGCCGCATGTCAGTTTCTGAGTGCATTGCATTGTAGAAGCTCAATACACGGTCAGATAATAAGACATTGTCTATCAGAGAGTAGGAACACCAGATGGCCTTAGATGTACATGTCCATAGACATCTCTGCACTGGAGACCATATTCCTTGTGTTACACCATTACTCATAAGTAACACCTGGTGAGAAAAAGTACAGATGGGTCATAATTATAGAGTCTTATTGTTGTAGAAACCAAAAACATGTCAGTTGTTGTTGAGGTTCCGGAGGACAGAAGCTTAAAGAAGAACTGGGACAGTGATGAAACATGGACAGAAGGGGTCTTCACCACAGAACAAATGCCCCCCAGCTCCGAGACCAGGAGGTCAACACCAAAAGACAAGGTCCAGGATGACAAAGGTAAAGCTGGGTCTCCAGGATTTCTTCACATCCAGCACATTAGGTGAAGGGTGAAGGTCAGACTATGGTTTCTATGGTGTTGGGTCCATCCAAATGTTTTGTGGTTAACATTGTTGGAAAAAGACTGTTGTCTTCCAAGTTCAGTAAGGTGAAAGGGAATTAGAAAACAGAAGAAATCCTTAAAGGGGTTATCCACCTAAGAGCTAAAAAATGAAATGCTAGCTGGTCTTACTCGCCAAGTCCCCCTGAGTATTTTGAGCTGTCTTACAAGTTACAATTACAAGTTTTTCTAAAAGTTTATCTGTATCCAAGACAGCGCTGTCCAGGAAACTACATTTCCCATCACGCATCTCCCTTATTATGTACTTGCTCCCTTAGCTTTCTCTCCTGTCCACTGCTGTCATTCCTATTGATGAGGGAAGAGGGAGCAGCGTGTTGTCAGAAAGGACACATAGAAGATGATTTTAGACATCCAGAGTGGGTAAATATGAGAAAAAAAACAGGAATAGGGTGCAATATAGGTTATACATGAATATTAGAACTATACTATTATATTATTGGGAAGGGGGATTGTTTAGAATTTTATTTTTGTTACTCAGATAACCTCTTTAGGTCTTGTTGATCAAGAAGAGGACAGAGCCCTAATAGGAAAGAGCCAAGTGACTTCTAAACATGAAATAAAAGTCTCCTATTGGTTTAATGTTCTTCCTTTGGGAGTTTCCCGGAATATCTTCGGCAGTAAGAAAACTGGTGACCAAGTATCTGTAAATAATTTACATATCACCAGACCCCATAGACCACGGCCCCTGATATGTGCTCCGGTGCACACAAGACTGGGCTCAGTATAAGGTATACACCATTAGAAATCTGGTTACAAACCTGGAACTCTTAGGGACTCCATCGGGTCAAATATATGAGGTTGTCAAACAAAGATGAAATCATAAATAGTCTGCTTAGTCCACCATACCCCACTGATTCTATCACATCATGTATAGTCTATTCTGCCAAATGTTTCAAAGTCCATAATACCAAGGCTACCAAATTTACTAGAGTATTATTATGTCTACCATGTCACACTAGTCTACCTAACCACATCAACTTTACCAAATCCCATATAATCCATGATATCAATTCTACCAAAGTTCACCATGTCATATCAAGTTATAGGCCAGGTTCAGACTTAGCAACTGTGCGGCTGTATGTGCGGCTGTATTTGCGGCTGTAATTGTGCGGCGGTATTTTTGGTGGTTCATGCATACGCTGGAAAGTATAGGATATACGGCTGCACAGTGCACACTATGTATGAATCTACGGCCCGATCGTAAACGGACCCGTAAAAAATTAACAAGACCATTGTTTGCGGCTGGACATGCGGCCGTGGATTGACAGGCGGTCCGTACGGAGTACTTCAAAAATAGCCGGCAATGATGCCGAATGCCGATGCCTCTAATAGTTAATATATTAAATTAATAAAACACATTTTCTTTGTAATAAAGTCCCTTTCGTTGTTCAATAATTTAATTCTAACGAATCCATCATTTTGCAATTAAATATACTGTTAAAATAAATAGATATATAAATAAATGTATATTTATCTATATATTTATTTTTTGACAGTATATTTAATTGCACAATGATGGATTCGTTAGAATTAAATTATTGAACAACGAAACTGAATTTATTTAATCGAAAATGTGTTTTATTAATGAAATATTAATTAGTACAGGAAGCTCCATAAGCCGTTAATTCATATTCCCGGTAATAGAGCTTTCTGTACTAATCATCACTTTACTTTAATGAAAACATCAAATGTTTCTTCTAATTATGTTATGACAATAGCATTATTAGAAGAAACATTTAGAATTATATGTGCGCTCAGCTGATTGGCTGATCGGCTCAGCGCACATATAGTGAGCCGGTCCGCAGTACAGTGACTTCATTGTGCTGCGGACCAGCGAAGAGACAACATCGGGGGGAGTATAGAGCTCTCCCCACCCCCTCCCCAGCACTGCACCCCTCCCAGCAAGGAAGGGGGGTCAGTTAACCCCTTCCTTGCTGGGATGGGTGCAGTCTGACATCAGTCTGGCCCCCAGGGGGTTAAGGGGGATGCAATACATCCTCCCTTAACCCCTTGGGGGCCAGACTGTAAGCAGCGATCTGTAAAGATGCTGCATACTGTAAGGTGCACAACACCGCTCACAATGATGGGTGTTGTGCTCCTGTTTGTGTTTTTTTGTGTGTTTCTCCCTTTTTGTTTTTCAGATATCGGTATCCTGGGCATGACGTCGGATTCCATGGACTACGTCGATGACCAGCGTTTTTTTATTTTTATTTTTAATAAAATGGTCAATGAGGGGTGTGGGGGTGTTTTTATTTGAATAAAAAATTATTTTAACTTGTGTCTTGTCTTTATTTCTTTACTTTATAGACTTAGTAGTGGAAGCCGTCTAATAGACGGAATCCATTACTAAGTCGGGGCCTAGTGTTAGCCGGTATAAAATGGCTAACACTAACCCCCCATTATTACCCCAGTACCCAATGCCACCAGGGGTACTGGGAAGAGCCAGGTGCCAGTGGTCCCGGAGCGTCAAAATTGGCGCTCCTGGACCGGGCGGCAGCAGGCTGGTAAGGTTTAGGCTGGGGAGGGCCTAAACCAATGGCTCTTCCCACCCTGGTGTTACCAGGCTGCTGTCGTTTGGTTTTTAACCCGGCTGGTTATAAAAATAGGGGGGACCCTATGCGGTTTTTTTTTTTAAAATAAATAAATAATAAAAAAAAAACGCATAGGGTCCCCCCTATTTTTATAACCAGCCGGGTTAAAAACCAAACGACAGCAGCCTGGTAACACCAGGGTGGGAAGAGCCATTGGTTTAGGCCCTCCCCAGCCTAAACCTTACCAGCCTGCTGCCGCCCGGTCCAGGAGCGCCAATTTTGATGCTCCGGGACCACTGGCACCCGGCTCTTCCCAGTACCCCTGGTGGCATTGGGTACTGGGGTAATAATAGGGGGTTAGTGTTAGCCATTTTATACCGGCTAACACTAGGCCCCAACTTAGTAATGGATTCCGTCTATTAGACGGCTTCCACTACTAAGTCTATAAAGTAAAGAAATAAAGACAAGACACAAGTTAAAAATTTTTTTTATTCAAATAAAAACACCCCCACACCCCTCATTGACCATTTCATTAAAAAACAAACAAAAAAAAACGCTGGTTATCGACGTAGTCCATGGAATCCGACGTAATCCCCAGGATACCGATATCTGAAAAACAAAAAGGGAGAAACACACAAAAAACACACAAAAAGGAGCACAACACCCATCATTGTGAGCGGTGTTGTGCTCCTTCCAGTATGCAGCATCTTTACAGATCGCTGCTTACAGTCTGACCCCCAAGGGGTTAAGGGAGGATGTATTGCATCCCCCTTAACCCCTTGGGGGCCAGACTGATGTCAGACTGCACCCATCCCAGCAAGGAAGGGGTTAACTGACCCCCCTTCCTTGCTGGGAGGGGTGCAGTGCTGGGGAGGGGGTGGGGAGAGCTCTATACTCACCCCGATGTGTCCTCTTCGCTGGTCCGCAGCACAATGAAGTCACTGTACTGCGGACCGGCTCATTATATGTGCGCTCAGCCGATCAGCCAATCAGCTGTGCGCACATATAATTCTAAATTGTATTATATTGTATGATGTATACTGTATACACGTTGTATACTGTATTATATTGTAATGTAAAGAAGGGGTCCGTGGAGCCTCAGTTACGAGTCTGAAAACATGACAATAGCCAGATATCCCTTTCTCCAGAGAAGGAAACCTGTTGCCAAGGGGCGCCTCCCAGTGTATTATATTGTATACACATTGTATATTGTATAACGTATACTGTATACACATTTTAGATTGTGGCCGTCTCTAGGTTTTATGTTAGTTATTGCTAAATCTGTTACCATTTATTTTCTCAGGAAGCGGAGCAAGAACCGTGGGGGCATCTGAAGATGACATAGCAAGCAGCTCCAGCAGGGGGCGAGCTGAGAGGGCAGGAAACAATATCCTTCAGGTATCTGTGGATTTCTATGGACAAGGTTCTGTCATGTCCGGCCATGTCTCTCGTATGGCACTATAATAGTCCAGCCCATGTCTCTCGTATGGCACTATAATGGTCCATCCAGTGTCTCTCTTATGGCACTATAATGGTCCAGCCCATGTCTCTCGTATGGCACTATAATGGTTCATCCAGTGTCTCTCTTATGGTACTATAATAGTCCAGTCCGTGTCTCTCGTATGGCCAAATAAAGGTCCAGCCCAAGCCTCTGTTATGGCACTATAATAGTCCAGCCTGTGGCTCTCTTATGACACAATAATGGTCCAGCCCGTGTCTCTCATATGGCTATATAATGGTCCAACCAGTAGCTCTCTTATGGTACTATAATAGTCCAACCAGTGTCTCTCTTATGGGACTATAATGGTCCAGCCCATGTCTCTCTTATGGCTTTATAATAGTCCATCCTGTGTCTCTCTTATGGCTATATAATGGTCCAGCCCATGTCTCTCTTATGGCTTTATAATAGTCCATCCTGTGTCTCTCTTATGGCTATATAATAGTCCATCCTGTGTCTCTCTTATGGCTATATAATGGTCCAGCCCGTGTCTCTCTTATGGCACTATAATGGTCCAGCCCGTGTCTCTCTTATGGCACTATAATGGTCCATCCAGTGTCTCTCTTATGGCACTATAATAGTCCAGCCTGTGGCTCTCTTATAGCCATATAACGGTCCAGCCTGTGACCTTCAGTCCCTGGGAGATGTTTCCCTAGCCCTGATTGGCTGTGATATAAATTGAACTATTACGTTCCTATTCAGTGACCTCCAGTTATCAGGATATGTTCACACACATTGGAGTTCCATTGCAGTAACCCAGTGAAGGACTCGCAATAAAAAAGGCAACAAAAAGTTCCCTATTTATGCTCCAATACTCACAACCGAGTGCGGGCTATGTCTCAGGGTGGTCTGGTGATCTCCCCCCCTTGGCAACAGGCTTTCTTCCCTGGTGGGATATCAGGCTATTCCTGTGTTTTGACACTCGTAAATGTGGCTCCATGGACCCCTTTTTTGCATGTTTAAATTTATAGGGGGACTCTTGAGTAAGTACGTCGTTAGATTTTGTGTGATTGCTGTGCTTTGTTGATCTGCTGTGCTTTGGTGATCTCCCTTAGCTCAGTGATTGCAGTGATTTGCTGATCTCCCTTAGCTCAGTGATTGCTGTGCTTTACTGATCTCCCTGAGCTCAGTGATTGTTGTGTTTCGCAGATCTCTCTGAGCTCAGTAATTGCTGTGCTTTGCTGATCTGCCTGAGCTCAGAGATTGCTGTGCTTTGCTGATCTGCCTGAGATCAGTGATTGCTGTGCTTTGCTGATCTGCCTGAGCTCAGAGATTGCTGTGCTTTGCTGATCTGCCTGAGCTCAGTGATTGCTGTGTTTCGCAGATCTCTCTGAGCTCAGTGATTGCTGTGTTTCGCAGATCTCTCTGAGCTCAGTGATTGCTGTGCTTTGTTGATCTGCCTGAGTTCAGTGATTACTATGCTTTGCTGATCTGCCTGAGCTTAGTGATCGCTGAGTTTTGCTGATCTCCTTGAGCTCAGTGACTTCAGTGTTTCGCAGATCTCTCTGAGCTCAGTGATTGCTGTGCTTTGGTGATCTCCCTTAGCTCAGTGATTGCAGTGATTTGCTGATCTCCCTTAGCTCAGTGATTGCTGTGCTTTACTGATCTCCCTGAGCTCAGTGATTGTTGTGTTATGATGGAGAATAGACCATGAGTACAACTGGAGTATGCTGGAGTCCCATCATTCTGCAGTGATGGCTGAAGAAGTTGGATGTCGCCCTAGGGTGTCCTGATGGCTACAGCCTATGGTTGTATTTACGTTTTCTGGGACTCCCAAGGGTGGCGTCCACCTTCCTCAGCCACCAGTAATCAGATGACACACGATGGGTCTCCACTAGGGATAAGCGAACTTTTGAAAAGCTTGGTACGGTTCGATCCAGCTAACTTTCGTGAAGTTCGTATTCGTACCAACCGAACCTAAAACGAACCTTGCAATAACGGCTGAATAATTGCAGCTACAATAGTGGGAGTCTGATAGGGTATAGTGTAGTTTTGTTTAGTTGCAGTTCCTATTCCAATGAAAAAAGTGGAAAAAATCTAAGTGCAAAAATAGTGAAAAAAAATTAACCAAGGTGTGAGTGATTAGATGGGACATAGGGTACAAAGTTCCTTGGACCCAGTAGGGTTGAAAACAGACATTTGACAGTGGAACCAGCAGCAGTAATAATACTGTATTGGACCCAGTATGGTTGAGAACAGACAATTAATGGAGGAGGAGGAGGCGGCACCACTTGATTGCACCCAGCCCAGTATGATTGAGAACAGACTATTTAATGAGGAGGAGAAGGCAGTACCTGATTGCACCCTGGCCAGTATGATTGAGAACAGACTATTCATGGAGGAGGAGGAGGATGTTCAGCCTTGGAGTGGTGGCCTGGGAATCCTCGCTGATGATGTTGTTCACCGCACTTTCCAGAACACGGACGAGTGGGATGATGTCATTGATGCCTGCTGACAGAGTCGCGTCCTCAAAAGGGATCAACAATTGGCAGAAAATGTTCGCAGAAACCTGTGCACTGAGGTTTATCACATGTGCCATACAAGGTGTATGACTCCCTGCTGCACTGCAGAGACAATGTTCCTTCCATTGTCGGCTGCACTTCCCACCGTCAGTTGACCTTGGGTCAGCCATTCATATATCTCCTCCCTGGTGGTCCGGAGGAGCTCCTGCCCACTGTGGCTCCGTTCACCCAGGCTCACAAAATGGAGGACAGCCTGAGAGCGCCGGGCTTGACATCATTGGTAAGACACCGGGGCAGGTTGGACTGCAGTCAAAGCGGCAGATGGTTGCAAGCTGGTGGAAGCAGAACTTTTGCAGAACTGGCCCCCTAAAGCACCGGGGAGGTGACAGTGGCAAGAATGGGTTAACTTTCTGGTGGTCTTCTGGGGGAATGTTGCCCCAATGGGCAGTAACAGACATGTACTGCCCTTGCCCATAATTAAAGGGCCAGACATCAGCACTGGGGTGCACAGTCTTGGACACCAAGAATCCCAATGAGTCGCCAATATTTTTCTAAACAACTGTGCAGTGATGGGACAGCCGATGGGACAGCTGATGGGAATTTTTTTTGCTCGGACAGTGATGGGACTTTTTTTTTTTTTTTTACTTTTTTTATTTCTGGGACAGTGATGGGACTTTTTTTTGGACTTTTTTTTTTTACTTTTTGTTGTTCCGGCCAAACGGGGTTCTCCTGTTTTTTTTTAACCTGATTGTAAAGATATGAACTGATTTTCCATTCATAAATTCAATAAGCTTGAATACTGAAGTTGCTTTCATGTGTCTTGGTTGATACTCACAGACAGCTGTCACATTACATTATTGATTAGGCAGCACCCAGGTATATCTGAGGAGACTTATTCAAGGTCTCACCCTAACAGGGGTGACGTCACACATCTTGATATTCACAGAAAACCAGGATACAAGGGATTAAAGGAGTAATATTCCCTTGTATCCTGGTCTATTCTGTGAAAAAAGTACACTATTGCGTTGTCGTTGTTATTTTTACCAGATTCTTAATGAACTTTCTCAAAGTTCGGTTCGGTGCCGAACCGAACTTTTTGCAAAGTTCTTAACGAACCTGGTTCGTTACGGTTCGGTTCGCTCATCGCTAGTCTCCAGCATGATCCAGTTGGGCTCATCTCTAATGGACAGGACATACACGGCTGGGGCAGAGTTTGGCACTGGGGGTATACAGGCCGTCTTTGGGCATCATACAGTGATGGATTCTGATTTGTTCTAGGAAGATGTTGAAAGTTTTCCAGAAGACACAAGGAAGAAAAACTTCATTCAGGTCAGTGGGTTGGCGTCTCCTCTTCTGTCTTGTTGTCTTGTTCTTACCTGTTTTAGCTGTTGTGACAGCAGCAATATACAGATACAGCAGGGTGAGGGGGGATCTGATAGGTGATGATGTCATCCTGTAGTTCCCAAGAAGTCACCTGACCCAGGACACATCACTTCCTGAGATACAGAAAGCCCTGTAATTTCCTGGGGGTCTAACTGCTGATCACATGACCCATCTAATGAAATGAGCTGCAATGAAACAGATGGCACTGTAGGAATAATGGCTGTTAGTATGGGTAACTTATAAAACTGGAGTGTCCCTTTAGATCACATAATCATCTCCTGCCCCTTGGGGTTATCTCCTGCCCCTGTAGTTATCTCCTGCGCCTGTGGGTTATCCCCTGCCCCTGAGGATTATCTTTTGCTCCTGGGTAACATCTCCTACCCCTAGAGGTTATCTCCTGCCCCTGGGGGTTATCTCCTGCCCCTGAGGATTATCTCCTGCCCCTGGGGGTAATCTCCTGCCCCTAAGAGTAATCTCCTGCCACTGGGTAATATCTCCTGCCCCTGAGGATTATCTTCTGCCCCTGGGTAATATCGCCTGCCCCTGGTTAATATCTCCTGCCCCTGGGGGTTATCTTCTGCCCCTGAGGGTTACCTCCTGCCCCTGAGGATTACCTCCTGCCCCTGAGGATTATCTCCTGCCCCTGATGTGATGTTCTTACCCCCTGCAGTGTCAGTCAGTAGAAGCTGCTCAGTAAGCAGTAGAAGGTCTCAGTAAGCCCTGGGGGCATTATAACATCTGTGCTGCACAGTGATGGGCAAAATCATCAAAACCAGAAACAACTGTATGATTAATGGCGACTTCCACTGTGTATAGCTAGTAATATGGAGGCTGAAAATCCTGAACCCTCACAATGCACTTAACAATCAGTGTACACAGTGCTGTACTCTCTGGCTGGTATCAGTGTACACAGCACTATACGCTCTGGTTGGTATCAGTGTACACAATGCTGTACTCTCTGGTTGGTATCAGTGTACACACCGCTGTACTCTCTGGCTGGTATCAGTGTACACAGCGCTGTACTCTCTGGCTGGTATCAGTGTACACAGCGCTGTACTCTCTGGTTGGTATCAGTGTACACAGCGCTGTACTCTCTGGCTGGTATCAGTGTACACAGCGCTGTACTCTCTGGCTGGTATCAGTGTACACAGCGCTGTACGCTCTGGTTGGTATCAGTGTACACAGCACTCTCACCATTGAGATATCTGAAACAACCCCTTCCCCCACTATTACTAACAGATTCATCTACATAATATCATTTCTTCCTTCCCCACAGAGATACGGCTACTGGCTGGCCATCGCCGGCATCTTAGTCATTATGGTGATCATTGCCGCTCTGGGGGCAGCTGAGGTGGCAAATAGAGGAAGTAATGAAAATATCACATCAGCTCCTTCAGCCACTTCCAGCCACTATCCAGAACACAGCACTGCCGGGATCAACAGGACAGAAAGCTCCAACGTTCCACATACAACCCATAATACTACAACAGTGAAGAATCCCTCAACCAATCCGTATCCAGATCCAGGAAACTCCTCCACCAATATGTACACATCCACACCAGATCCAGGAAACTCCACCACCAATCCATACACAATAACACCAAATCCAGGAAACTCCACCACCACCAATCCATACACATCCACACCAAATCCAGGAAACTCCACCACCACCACCAATCCGTACACATCCACACCAAATCCAGGAAACTCCACCATCAGCAATCCATACACATCCACACCAGATCCAGGAAACTCCACCACCACCACCAATCCGTACACATCCACACCAGATCCAGGAAACTCCACCACCACCACCAATCCGTACACATACACACTAGATCCAGGAAACTCCACCATCGCCACCAATCCGTACACATCCACATCAAATCCAGGAAACTCCACCACCACCAATCCATACACATCCACATCAAATCCAGGAAACTCCACCACCATCACCAATCCATACACATCCACACCAAATCCAGGAAACTCCACCACCACCAATCCATACACATCAACACCAGATCCAGGAAACTCCACCATCAGCAATCCATACACATCCACACCAGATCCAGGAAACTCCACCACCACCAATCCATACACATCCACACCAAATCCAGGAAACTCCACCACCAATCCGTACACATACACACCAAATCCAGTAAACTCCACCACCAATCCCTACACATCTACACCAAATCGAGGAAACTCCACCACCACTAATCCGTACACATACACATCAGATCAAGGAAAGTCCACCACCAATCCATACACATCCACACCAAATCCAGGAAACTCCACCAACAACACCAATCCGTACACATCCACACCAAATCCAGTAAACTCCTCCACCAATCCATACACATCCACACCAAATCCAGGAAACTCCACCAACAACACCAATCCGTACACATCCACACCAAATCCAGTAAACTCCACCACCAATCCATACACATCCACACCAAAACCAGGAAACTTCACCAATCTGTACACATCCACACCAAATGCAGGAAACTCCTCCACCACCACCACCAATCCGTACACATCCACACCAGCTCCAGGAAACTCCTCCACCAATTTATCTACATCCAGACTAGATCTAGAAAACTCCACCATTAATCTGTACACATCCACACCAGATCCAGGAAACTCCACCACCACCAATCCATACGCATCCACACCAAATCCAGGAAACTTCTCCACCAATTCGTACACATCATAAAAAATTTATAAAAAACAACCACGCTCCTGATAGACACAGTAGCTCGTAGGTTACCAGTGTCCGTATAGCTGCAGGCTACCAACAAGTGGTTACTGCTCCCACTCAATAAAACAATAATTAAAGGTAATAAAAGTGTTGTGCCGCACTAAAAAGTTACCATATTATAATAAAATGGTTAACTAATTCACATACTCTCTTCCATGTATTTGTTAAAAATAGAGTCACTCACCACATTGGTGTACTGGTTGTGCTCTGACTTGTAGTCCTCCGTATCAGCAGATACAGCATTCGATAGGTTTTAGTTTCTTTCAAATTCCTTTAAGGTCCACGGAATAGGTTAGGGTTCTCTACGTCCTTTGTAGTTGTTTGCAACTTCTTTGCAAAGTGTGGGCCCCGGCCGGTGGCGCGTGAACCGCTTGCTAGGATAATCCTGAACGGAGTCCTCTGTGACGAATCGGATGCTGTATCTGCTGATACGGAGGACTACAAGTCAGAGCACACCCAGTACACCAATGTGGTGAGTACACAAATACATGGAAGAGAGTATGTGAATTAGTTAACCATTTTATTATAATATGGTAACTTTTTAGCGCGGCACAACATTATTATTACCTTTAATCCGTACACATCCACACCAATTCCAGGAAACTCCTCCACCAATCTGTACACATCCACACCAGCTCCAGAAAATTCCTCTACCAATCTATCTACATCCAGACCAGATCTAGAAAACTCCACCACCAATCTGTACACATCCACACCAGCTCCAGGAAACTCCTCCACCAATTTATCTACATCCACACCAGATCTAGAAAACTCCACCACCAATCTGTACACATCCACACCAGCTCCAGGAAACTCCTCCACCAATTTATCTACATCCACACCAGATCTAGAAAACTCCACCATTAATCTGTACCCATCCACACCAAATCCAGGAAACTCCACCACCAATCCGCACACATCCACACCAAATTCAGGATACTCCTCCACTAATCCATACACATCCACATCAAATCCAGGAAACTTCTCCACCAATCTGTACACATCCACACCGATGCCAACAAACTCCTCCACCAATCCGTACACATCCACACCAGCTCCAGGAAATTCCTCCACCAATCTATCTACATCCACACCAGATCCACCACCAATCTGTACGTATCCACACCAAATCCAGAAACCTTCTACACCAATTTATACACATTCACACCAGCTCCAGGAAACTCCAGCACCACCAATCTGTAAACATCCACACCAGCTCCAGGAAACTCCACCACCACCAATTTACCCACATCCACACCAGATCTAGAAAACTCCACCACCAATCCATACACATCATCACCAGCTCCAGGAAACTAAACCACCAATCCTTACCCATCCACACCAGCTCCAGGAAACTCCTCCACCAATTTACCCACATCCACACCAGATCTAGAAAACTCCACCACCAATCCATACACATCATCACCAGCTCCAGGAAACTAAACCACCAATCCTTACCCATCCACACCAGCTCCAGGAAACTCCTCCACCAATTTACCCACATCCACACCAGATCTAGAAAACTCCACCACCAATCCATACACATCATCACCAGCTCCAGGAAACTAAACCACCAATCCTTACCCATCCACACCAGATCCAGCAAACTCCTCCACCAATCCCTACACATCTACATCAGATCCAGTAAAGTCCTCCACCAATCCATATGCATCCACACCAGATCCAGGGAGTTGTGCAATCAATCTTACCTTCATGTTTTCATTACCAGAAATAACTACTGAAAGCTCAGATCCTAACCCTATAACTCCAGTAACTATTCATACTGTGACCACCACATTACCCCCCAAAAATACAACCCTACATGGTACCATTATGGTCACCATAAATGGTCAAAATATCACAGCTAATCTAGAAATCACCACATCAAGTATGGATGATTCCACCAGTCTCTAATCTCTGTATACCAACATCACTTCCAGACAGCTCCAGCCACTATCCAGACTACGGCCCCACCACTGTAGGGACCATCATGACAGAAACATCTTCTTTTCCATAGCAGTATACAACATCTACTACAATAATAGAAGAAAGTTCTGCAACCAATCTGTACGCATCCACATCTATTGCTGGAAGCTCCACAAACAATCTTACCTCCCCGACGTCTTACCAGGGATAACTACTGAGAGCTCAGATCTTAACCCCACCACTCTGGAAACCATTCACACTGAGCCTAAAGTAGTAGTTAAAGAAGATACTACTGCAACTGTGACCAATAACAGTTGCAATAGCAAAAACAGTAGAGGCTTCAAAAGGGGCCTAGACAAGTTCTTAGACCAAAATAATATAAATACATATGTATAGAACCTATCATCATCCACCCCCTTCCCGGCATCCATCGCCTCCTTGTATATCCCCCTTCCCTGTATCCATCCCCTCCTTGTATATCCCCCTTCCCTGCATCCATCGCCTCCTTGTATATCCCCCTTCCCTGCATCCATCGCCTCCTTGGTTGACCTTGATGGACATGCGTCTTTTTTCAACCGTATAAACTATGTAACTATACGGCAGATACCACAGACAGTCCTAAGCCAATCACATCTAGTATGGAAAAATCCACCAGTCAGAAAACCTCAACATCCTTTCCAGACAGCTCCAGCAGTTATCCAGACTACAGCACCACCACTGTAGGGACTATCATGACAGAAACGTCTCCTAGTCCACAACACTATACAACCCATAAAATACAAGAGACGGAAACTCCACAACCAGATGCTACAGAGTCAAATCAGATCCAGGAAGCCCGATGACATCATTGCCAGAAGTAACTACGGAGGGCTCAGATCTTAACGCCATCACCCCAGTGTCCTTACCACCACAATACTTACTAGAGGGATTACACTAAACTAGCCACTATAGTCTCAGATATACCCGAAAAGACCACAGAAAATCTAAAGGCCCTATTACACGGAGCGATTATTCACTGTATCAGGTGAATAGGTAAAAAGAGAGATGAGCTAAGCAAACCTGACGAATTCCAATTCACAAATTCGCTAAACATGGCGACTTCAATAGCAACCGCACGTTAGCTTGTACTCACGCAGTTGCGAATATTTCGCAGGTTGTGTACATCACAAGATAAACGTTCGCATGTTCAAAGATTATTGTTATAACACGAACAATTAGTGGCTTTTTCTAACGAACATGCGAACATTTACGAACATGTTCGCTCACCACTATTTTTAATGAAATTTAATGAATATTTGCAAACTTTGCGAAAAGAATTTCCGAGTGACTCGCTCATCTCTAGATAGAAACAATGATCAGCCAAAATCCAATCGTTTGCCCCTCAGCTGACCGTTGTATTTCAACAAGTTTGAAAAGAATTGTCCACCGGCTAATAATGTAGCTCCAACCACGCGATTTTCAAGTCATGTAAAAGGCTCTGATCCAGCAGATTGGTGCTCACTTATACGGCTATAAGATCTAAGCAGAACCTCCAACATTATCAAAGACTTCTGTCTCCGACTAATTCTGTATTAAATTCATCAAATTAAAATAGAGCTAGAGAGACGATCATCACTGATCCAACAATGGAGACATCTTGTGCTGTAGACGGAAATGTATATCTCTACCGATACCATTGTCAACCCCAGTTATACATTCTATCACTGCAGGTCAAGGACCATGACTTCTATCTCTGAACCTCCAAACTAACTTGCATCAGACACTACTTTAGAAAGCAACATAACTGATCTGGCTAGATTTAACCTGGACATACCCAACGCTGGAGCTCACCAGTAGAGGTTTGGACACCACTGTGTCCAGTCCAAGTATTCCTCCAATGGTTTTAAGTCCTCCGAGTGTTATACCTTTCCACAGAATGTGACCTACATTAACCCCCAAACCAACCCATAGACAAGGGTATCAGTGATCACAGATATCAAACATCTAAGATCCACCTTGTCTAGTCTGATAACTAATGCCTCTGCCCCCCACATTACCACATCAGTCCCAGAACATGTCACTCCCCTCAGTGTTACTCAGTGATACTACTACTTTGTGTATAAATGTTCCACTTCTGGAAGATATTGCTTTGACCACCAAAAAACTCAACAAGAACTTTCCTTCCCCACCAAAAACTCTACTGCAGAAAACATCAAGAGCAAAACTATGTCAGGTGCAGATGATAAAATACCCGACCAAGGACAAATGAAAGTGGAAGGGGCTAGCCTTGGCCCAGGAGACAATGATCAAGAAGCCATGGCCGGACCTTCTCAACCACATTCTACACATAATTCCTCTAGGACCATCCAACAATCTGGGATCTGGGTAGAGTCAGCCATGAATTACGGTGGGAGTTCTGGAGATTTCGCCATAGCTGGTGACTTTATGATAATGAACCAGTAAGGACCAACGTGGGCACTTATGGGGAGCGAGGAGAACCTTGACAGCCATCTCCATAGACCTACTCAGCCTTGGATGTGTTGGAGACCTGTGGGGTTTATACTGTGACTTCTTGTGTATTATATAGTCCTGTGTGTATGAGATTGTGGCAAACACGTTTGTTTTATTTTATATTATTAAACCCTGGGGCAGCTTGTTTTCATTACAGAGCTGGATCTTCATTGTAGTGTCCATCCATGTATTTGGCTTGGATAACATTATATTGCTGTTATATCTCACGAGCAGAGACGGCACTATCCACCAAAATAATGTTATACAGTTCAATGGTGTGGAAATTGGCAGAACTTGCTGACCCACATAGAGGAGGTGCTATCAGGATGCATCATAGACTTGGAAACGCTCAAACTTAAATGCAGTGAAGAACTTTTTAGAAAAAAGCGAGTATTACATAAGCACAAGCCATCAAGAGCAGGACGCAAAGAAAAGAATTGGCACGCACCATTATCTTGGTAGTTTATAGTTTATTTCCAATACATAGAAACATGCATAGGGGCCGGGAGAGAGGCAGGAACGCTGGGCGCTGTGCACACGGGCTACAGACTGTTCCGCGGGTAACTGGCCGCATAGGGTTTGAATTGGGCTGTCAGACTGAAGGTGTGTTTCACTGACGTCACTGATGGGGACATGAACACACACAAGATCAAACACATAAGCACAGTGCCACAGAAAAAGTGCAAAAAACAACATGGAGGATACAGAGTAACAAGTAAGTGATAAGTAATAAGCATCACTGTGATACATAATGGTAAAAACAACACATACAAACATTGCATGTGTCCCCATGTCCTAACAGCATCTAAGTGCGGCTTACAGATTCACTATATGGAGATATCACCCTCCTGACCTCCCCTTACTGGACTATGTCCAATCAGATGCAAGGCGTGTATGCTGATAATGGGTTACATAGAGATAGAGAGCCCTGCCCACAAGGGTTTACATAGAAATAGAGGACCCAGCCCGCAGGAGCTTAGAGATTTAGAACCAGTGGTGGATGCAGTGTTTATTATAGTCATATGTCTTTCTATGTACAGCTGAAGGGGTTATGGGGTTTGTACCATGTATTGCGTGCTGTGGACTAGGAGGTGCTCTCTATTTATTAACCTATGCTATCCTGGCTCTCTTGCATGTACCCCTGTAGGAGGAGTTAGCTCCATGTGGGAGTAAGTGAAACAGGTTTTGATGAGTTTAGCCACCAGAGGGAGCAGATGCAGTTAGAGACCATCGCTTCTTCTGAAAGCACTACCGCTTTCCCAATGCAGTGCTAAGCACTGACAAGGGAGAGTAGACACCAAGGAACACACTAGGCCATGCCAGGAAAACATCATCAAAGAGCAGGGCAGTATCCTGAAGAAATAGGAACTGACTTCAGTAGGACAAAGCAACCAGTATACAAAGGTCTACGTATCCTACTCCGCAGTGCAGGTAACTGGGAAGACTCGGACACCTAGCTACACCCAGATAATCACGACTGGGGCTCATGCTACCCTACAGGGATGGGATCTATGATATTAGAGGGCAGAAGGTGGTGAGACAGTACAAAACATGAGTACGAGTAACACTTCAGAGCTAAGATATCAGCCAAAGCTACACTGGGTTGGGGCTCCACTGGCAAACTCTTCTCCTCTTTACAAGCACTACTTCAACTTCTCCTTCTACTCTTCTCAAGCACCTACCTCAAGCACTAAGTTCAGCAAAAAAGTTTGTACCAAGATTATTACCTGTGAAACGTGTACTGTGAAACTACCAAGCCTTACAGTAAAGTTGTTATAATTTTATACTAATACACCTGTACACACACCACCTTGGGTTGTTTTCCCCCCCCTGTGGGTGGTGGTACCGACAATCCTGGGTGGGTCAGTTGCCACTCAAGACTGCCGTGACAAGAGCCCAAGGGGCCCAGAACAACCCAGCAGGTTACCGACCATTTGGGGAATACAGCCGGCCATATACTACAAACAGGTATCAACATCACAGCTGTGTGCTGGACAAGCACTGGCGTCACAACAAACACCGCCACTGGCTGAGATTACCAGTGTCTAACTGGCAGCCCACCACACAGACCCAGCTGCTGACCCCGACCAGGTGTTTGAAAGAAAACCACGCTCTGGCCCTGAACGCTGTCCCAGTGACCGGACACCCCCTTCCTGTGGCAAAACCTACTCCCTCCAGCCCACCTTTGAGCTATAGCCACGGGTTCTGGGAAAAGAAAGAGCAGGAGAGAGCGGTGCAAAGACATCTGGAATGGTCGGACCTGGGAGATCAGTGTCCTGAACAGCGACAAGGTTGGGGTTAGGGTGGGATGGGTCTGGATAAAGTGTGCAGGTAGTGAGGTGTGATGGGGAGAGTTTTTTGGAGCAGCGTTCCTGAGTAATGGTGGAGAGGTGAGAAAGGGCAATATAACACGGCCCGACATTCCCGACGAGCGAGTGGCATTATGCTATAGATGGCCTATTACACATCTCGGTTATCATACAGCAAGAGCTGTGTATATATATATATATATATATATATATATATATATATATAGTGATTGATGTCCGTGCATTATGTTATTATGTAAAAAAATAGAGACATATACTTACCTGTCCAGGCTCCCCCTGTGTCCTCCGGCAGGACGCTCAGTCAATCATCGGCCGTGATGCTCTCCTGTCTGGACCAGTGATTGGCTGAGCGGCCTGTCACTTCAGAGAATCACACAAACAAGATCAGAGGAGCCTGGACAGGTAAGTATATATCTTTATTATTTTATATGCACAATCATCCTGATCGTCCTTATTATATGGAGCGATATCGGCCTGATTCATCCTATTATTAGGGCAAGTCAAGGAGACTCTATGGTAACTTTCTCTGATGTTATTAATCTTGTGTCTGAAGTATGTGACAAAGTCCTCGTCAGAGATGACAGATGTGTGTGAGTGTGAGTGTGCGCGATGTGTGCGTGGAGGGGGGCCGCGGGGAGACGGAGAAGGAAGTTCAAGGTGTTAAACAGTTGCCTAGGGTTGTGAGATAGAGAGGATATAAGGGACGTGGAGTAATCCTGGCAGATGTGAGGTAGTAGTGCTTGCTTGTAGCGGGTTTGCTTCCAGTGCCGTTCGGCAGCCCTGGACACTCGCCATAGCTGTCTGGTTGTGTACACACTGGGAGGACAATCGGGGGAAAAGCAACAGGAAACACACTGGGGCGTGGTGGGGGGTGGGGTGGGTTATGCACTGCAGGAATTCTTATGATTTCTCAGAACAGGAAAGTGAAAGTAAGTGCAGGGTGTACAGATGTTAACCCTTGTGTGACTGGTAACAGTCGGTGATTACAGACGGCGTACAGATGTTAACCCTTGTGTGACTGGTAACAGCCGGTGATTACAGACGGCGTACAGATGTTAACCCTTGTGTGACTGGTAACGGCCGGTGATTACAGACGGCGTACAGATGTTAACCCTTGTGTGACTGGTAACAGCCGGTGATTACAGACGGCGTACAGATGTTAACCCTTGTGTGACTGTTAGCGGCTGGTGATTACAGACGGCGTACAGATGTTAACCCTTGTGTGACTGGTAACAGCCGGTGATTACAGACGGCGTACAGATGTTAACCCTTGTGTGACTGGTAACAGCCGGTGATTACAGACGGCGTACAGATGTTAACCCTTGTGTGACTGTTAGCGGCCGGTGATTACAGACGGCGTACAGATGTTAACCCTTGTGTGACTGGTAACAGCCGGTGATTACAGACGGCGTACAGATGTTAACCCTTGTGTGACTGGTAACAGCCGGTGATTACAGACGGCGTACAGATGTTAACCCTTGTGTGACTGGTAACAGTCGGTGATTACAGACGGCGTACAGATGTTAACCCTTGTGTGACTGTTAGCGGCCGGTGATTACAGACGGCGTACAGATGTTAACCCTTGTGTGACTGGTAACAGCCGGTGATTACAGACGGCGTACAGATGTTAACCCTTGTGTGACTGGTAACAGCCGGTGATTACAGACGGCGTACAGATGTTAACCCTTGTGTGACTGGTAACAGCCGGTGATTACAGACGGCGTACAGATGTTAACCCTTGTGTGACTGGTAACAGCCGGTGATTACAGACGGCGTACAGATGTTAACCCTTGTGTGACTGTTAGCGGCCGGTGATTACAGACGGCGTACAGATGTTAACCCTTGTGTGACTGGTAACAGCCGGTGATTACAGACGGCGTACAGATGTTAACCCTTGTGTGACTGGTAACAGCCGGTGATTACAGACGGCGTACAGATGTTAACCCTTGTGTGACTGGTAACAGCCGGTGATTACAGACGGTGTACAGATGTTAACCCTTGTGTGACTGGTAACAGCCGGTGATTACAGACGGTGTACAGATGTTAACCCTTATGTGACTGGTAACAGCCGGTGATTACAGACGGCGTACAGATGTTAACCCTTGTGTGACTGGTAACAGCCGGTGATTACAGACGGCGTACAGATGTTAACCCTTGTGTGACTGTTAGCGGCTGGTGATTACAGACGGCGTACAGATGTTAACCCTTGTGTGACTGGTAACGGCCGGTGATTACAGACGGCGTACAGATGTTAACCCTTGTGTGACTGGTAACAGCCGGTGATTACAGACGGCGTACAGATGTTAACCCTTGTGTGACTGGTAACAGCCGGTGATTACAGACGGCGTACAGATGTTAACCCTTGTGTGACTGGTAACAGCCGGTGATTACAGACGGTGTACAGATGTTAACCCTTGTGTGACTGGTAACAGCCGGTGATTACAGACGGCGTACAGATGTTAACCCTTGTGTGACTGGTAACAGCCGGTGATTACAGACGGCGTACAGATGTTAACCCTTGTGTGACTGGTAACAGCCGGTGATTACAGACGGTGTACAGATGTTAACCCTTGTGTGACTGGTAACAGCCGGTGATTACAGACGGTGTACAGATGTTAACCCTTGTGTGACTGGTAACAGCCGGTGATTACAGACGGCGTACAGATGTTAACCCTTGTGTGACTGGTAACAGCCGGTGATTACAGACGGCGTACAGATGTTAACCCTTGTGTGACTGTTAGCGGCTGGTGATTACAGACGGCGTACAGATGTTAACCCTTGTGTGACTGGTAACGGCCGGTGATTACAGACGGCGTACAGATGTTAACCCTTGTGTGACTGGTAACAGCTGGTGATTACAGACGGCGTACAGATGTTAACCCTTGTGTGACTGGTAACAGCCGGTGATTACAGACGGCGTACAGATGTTAACCCTTGTGTGACTGGTAACAGCCGGTGATTACAGACGGCGTACAGATGTTAACCCTTGTGTGACTGGTAACAGCCGGTGATTACAGACGGCGTACAGATGTTAACCCTTGTGTGACTGGTAACAGCCGGTGATTACAGACGGCGTACAGATGTTAACCCTTGTGTGACTGGTAACAGCCGGTGATTACAGATGGCGTACAGATGTTAACCCTTGTGTGACTGGTAACAGCCGGTGATTACAGACGGCGTACAGATGTTAACCCTTGTATGACTGGTAACAGCTGGTGATTACAGACGGCGTACAGATGTTAACCCTTGTGTGACTGGTAACGGCCGGTGATTACAGACGGCGTACAGATGTTAACCCTTGTGTGACTGGTAACAGCCGGTGATTACAGACGGCGTACAGATGTTAACCCTTGTGTGACTGGTAACAGCTGGTGATTACAGACGGCGTACAGATGTTAACCCTTGTGTGACTGGTAACAGCCGGTGATTACAGACGGCGTACAGATGTTAACCCTTGTGTGACTGGTAACAGCCGGTGATTACAGATGGCGTACAGATGTTAACCCTTGTGTGACTGGTAACAGCCGGTGATTACAGACGGCGTACAGATGTTAACCCTTGTATGACTGGTAACAGCTGGTGATTACAGACGGCGTACAGATGTTAACCCTTGTGTGACTGGTAACGGCCGGTGATTACAGACGGCGTACAGATGTTAACCCTTGTGTGACTGGTAACAGCCGGTGATTACAGACGGCGTACAGATGTTAACCCTTGTGTGACTGGTAACAGCTGGTGATTACAGACGGCGTACAGATGTTAACCCTTGTGTGACTGGTAACAGCCGGTGATTACAGACGGCGTACAGATGTTAACCCTTGTGTGACTGTTAGCGGCTGGTGATTACAGACGGTGTACAGATGTTAACCCTTGTGTGACTGTTAGCGGCTGGTGATTACAGACGGCGTACAGATGTTAACCCTTGTGTGACTGTTAGCGGCTGGTGATTACAGACAAATCGGTCTAACCAAACTTTTGAGAAGTTTGCTCATCTCTAGTGCTGACCGCCTGGCACCAACTTCAAGCCGCAGGTGGAGAGCTGTATACTGTATATACTATATAGATATTTGATGTATCAGTGCAGTTCTGGGGTCACTGCCACACATTGACCCCCGATCTCTGATCTCCCCCAAAACCTCCAGTGAACAACGCACCCAGGACCCCCCAACTACAACAGCTGCAAACACTACAACTCCCAGCAACAAGGTGCTGGGACTGTCAAGGTGTCCTTTTAGAGTAATCTGAAGATCCACAATAATATGCAAAAAAATTACAAAAATATATATATATAAAAAAAACAAAAACTTAAAAAAAATCTTTTTGTCATTTTTTTTTATCCGCACAAATAATGCACATTATTAGAGCTGTGGATCTTCAGCTTTCTTGACAATTACCGGGGGCGGCCTAAGCAGCTCCGCAGCTTGGCACATGGCAATGCATAATGGATACAATTTGGGGAGAGCTGACGTTTTTCTGTTTCTATTGTCCTTTCAGAAACTACAACTCCCAGCATACCGTGAGGATGTCATAAGTGTAAGGCATTCTGAGAGTAGTAGTTCTTATTCACAGGGGAGATGTGGCCACAGATCAGTCCAGATGGGTCAGTATGTTGCTGCTGGTTCTTCATTGGTGGACCCAAGTACCCCAGTTCGGCAATGGGGCCGGCTCAGACTGCAGTACAGCACAGAGAACAGGGCCGGCTCAGACTGCAGTACAGCACAGAGAGCGCAGCCGCTTAGACTGCAGTACAGCCCAGAGAACGGGGCCAGCTCAGACTGCAGTACAGCACAGAGAATGGGGCCACTCAGACTGCAGTACAGCACAGAGAGCGCAGCCGCTTAGACTGCAGTACAGCCCAGAGAACAGGGACGCTCAGACTGCAGTACAGCACAGACAATGGGGCTGGCTCAGACTGCAGTACAGCACAGAGAATGGGGCCGCTCAGACTGCAGTACAGCACAGAGAATGGGGCCGCTCAGACTGCAGTACAGCACAGAGAACGGGGCCGCTCAGACTGCAGTACAGCACAGACAATGGGGCCGGCTCAGACTGCAGTACAGCACAGACAATGGGGCCGGCTCAGACTGCAGTACAGCACAGACAATGGGGCCGGCTCAGACTGCAGTACAGCACAGAGAATGGGGCCACTCAGACTGCAGTACAGCACGGACAATGAGGCCGGCACAGACTGCAGTACAGCACAGAGAATGGGGCCGCTCAGACTGCAGTACAGCACAGAGAATGAGGCCGGCTCAGACTGCAGTACAGCACAGAGAACGGGGCCGCTCAGACCGCAGTACAGCACAGAGAACGAGGCCACTCAGACCGCAGTACAGCACAGAGAACAGGGCCGCTCATATCGCAGTACAGCACAGAGAACTGGGCCGCTCAGACCGCAGTACAGCACAGAGAACGGGGCCACTCAGACCGCAGTACAGCACAGAGAACAGGGCCGTTCAGACTGCAGTACAGCACAGAGAACAGGGACGCTCAGACTGCAGTAAAGCACAGACAATGGGGTCGGCTCAGACTGCAGTACAGCACAGACAATGGGGCCGTCTCAGACTGCAGAACAGCACAGACAATGGGGCCGGCTCAGACTGCAGTACAGCACAGACAATGGGGCCGGCTCAGACCGCAGTACAGCACAGACAATGGGACCATTAGGACTGCAGTACAGCACAGAGAACGGGGCCGCTCAGACCGCAGTACAGCACAGAGAACGGGGCCGCTCAGACTGCAGTACAGCACAGAGAACGGGGCCGCTCAGACTGCAGTACAGCACAGAGAACAGGGACGCTCAGACTGCAGTACAGCACAGACAATGGGGCCGGCTCAGACTGCAGTACAGCACAGAGAACGGGGATGCTCAGACTGCAGTACAGCACGGACAATGGGGCCGCTCAGACTGCAGTACAGCACAGAGAACAGGGACGCTCAGACTGCAGTACAGCACAGAGAACGGGGATGCTCAGACTGCAGTACAGCACGGACAATGGGGCCGGCTCAGACTGCAGTACAGCACAGAGAACGGGGATGCTCAGACTGCAGTACAGCACGGACAATGGGGCCGCTCAGACTGCAGTACAGCACAGAGAACAGGGACGCTCAGACTGCAGTACAGCACGGACAATGGGGCCGGTTCAGACTGCAGTACATCATGGAGAATCCTCTGGTGGTCCGTGACATTTGGACTGTTTTAAGGTTTTCCCTGCATTTTTAGAAGCCAAATCCCAAGTGTAATAAAGTGGCCGGAGGGCGATGAGACAATCGCACAATGTTCTGGTCCGGTGACGCCGCCATGTAGGCCGAGCCCTTAGACCAGGGCAGTTTGTAGTTTCCCGCCTCTTCGCCTTCCAGCAGCCGTAGCTCTTACGTATTCATCTATAGAGAGGTATAGGATTCTGCAGGATCTGCTGTACTTTATTAACCTCTAATATTATATATAAAACAATAACAAATGACGGGGTGAAACATAAAACCTTTTTAAATAAAACAAAAAACTTTCAGCTTTCTGGAGAATCCTCTGACATACGGCCCAGAATCCAGGTTTTTCTTCCTTCTGGCATCTCACCACCCAGAATAAGACTATGGCGACTATACAGGAAATGATGTATACCTGCAGGAAAGGAAACCATCAGCAATCAGGGGGAATCCTGTCATCCACCGCTCTACCTGCAGAATATGGGGCAATGTGTCTGTCCGATCACTCATCTGTTATTAGTGTCTATGTATGATATAAGGCTCCGGAGATACATAGGGCCCGCATCATACCGGCCCCGATAAGTAGTGGCACACTGTCTGATTGTGCTCATAATAATGGTGCCATACTGTGCATAGCGACACCGCAATATAGAGACCATCCGACAGGCCGGAGGAGGAACCAGTGATATCACATCTGCCCACATATCAGTATAACCCGTCAGTAATAACCCATCAATAATAACCCATCATTATAACCAGTCAGTAATATAACCCACCAGTATAACCCATCAGTATAACCTGTCAGTAATAACCTGTCAGTATAACCCATCAGTATAACCCGTCAGTAATAACCCATCAATAATAACCCATCATTATAACCAGTCAGTAATATAACCCACCAGTATAACCCGTCAGTAATAACCCATCAGTATAACCCGTCAGTAATAACCCATCAGTAATAACCCACCAGTATAACCCATCATTGTAACCATCAGTAATAACCCGTCAGTAATATAACCCGTCATTGTTCAGTAGTAACCCATCATTATAACCAGCCAGTAATAACCTGTCAGTAGAACCCGTCATTGTAACCGTCAGTAATATAACCCGTCAGTAATATAAACCATCAGTATAACCCGTCAGTATAACCCGCCAGTAATAACCCGTCAGTGATAACCCGTCAATGATAACCTGCTAGTAATAACCCATTAGTATAACCCGTCAGTAATCACCCGTCATTATAACCTGTCAGTAATCACCCTTCATTATAACCCGTCAGTAATAACTCTTCTTACCCTGCGCAGTGTTTTCCTCGGAGCTGAAAAAGACAAAAGAAATTGCTGTAAGCAAATAATATTAGCAGAAGGAGATGACATGTATATAGTGCCGCCCTGTACCTGCTGATATGTACTGGTATATACACTGGTATACATTGTGTCAGATATATCAGAGAAGCATCACGTTACTGTCAGTCATCTCTCCTACCACTGCTGGTTCCTGTTACCTGAGCCCGGGCCCCTAGATACATCTCGTCTTCAGGAGTCTCATCCTGACAACTTCCTTCCATCCTGACTATATTACCGCTATATAAGTGCTGAGTCCTGTCAGTCCTATATAGGTTACAGAGGAGGGGTTGCTCCTTCAGGATTCTCATCTATTAGTAAAGCCTAGAGAGGCTATACGGAGTCTTCTCCACTGTGGAGGACCTGCTTCCTCCATGTATTACAGAGCCATAGCGTGGATTTCAGTGAGAAGTGTGTAATGCTGCATTTCACCAGTGGTGGAGCTGCATGAGGACAGAACCCTTCCTGAACAGACTGATAGAAGCCTATGTGAGCGGGCGGTCCCTCCTCACCTCTCCCACCAATCATCTTCTCTATCTGTCTCAGTTTTTCCACCATCTCTGGAGCCGGGCAGTCGGTGGTCAGAGTCCTTTTCTCCTCCACGGTGAAGCAGAAGAGCTCGGAGGCCAGTCGCTGTATACTGGGCTGGTGCTGGAGGATTCTGGTCCTGTGTCCACTGCCATCACCTTCTAGGTCATCGATCAACACAATTACGTTTTCTTTCCCTGAAACAAGTCATCTCAGTGAGTGGGTACAGAGGTGGAAAATGGACGACTGCAGGGGTCACGTAGAGCGGAGACACAGTGATACAAAGGCCTACACAGTCATGCAGTATACAGGTAATAGCGCTATACGGTGCCAACATTGTAATACCATGGAGGCCTAAATGATATCTCCAGAGCTGAGCTCCATACTGTAGTTTGGTACCAGAGCTGAGCTCCATAGTTTGGTACCAGAGCTGAGCTCCACAGTCTGTTACCAGAGCAGAGCATTATAGTTTGGTACCAGAGCTGAGCTCCATAGTTTGGTACCAGAGCAGAGCATTATAGTTTGGTACCAGACCTGAGCTCCATAATTTGGTACCAGAGCTTAGATGCTTAGCTCCATAGTTTGGTACAATGAATTCCACTGACCTTACTCTTGGTTGATGATAAATGCTCCAGCTCCTCATTGTAGAGGGAATCGGTGATGTACCAGAGCTGAGCTCCATAATTTGGTACCAGAGCTTAGATGCTTAGCTCCATAGTTTGGTACCAGAGCTGAGCTTCATAGTTTGGCACCGGAGCTGAGCTCCATAGTTTGGTACCAGACCTGAGCTCCATAGTTTGGTACTAGAGCAGAGCATTATAGTTTGGTACCAGACCTGAGCTCCATAGTTTGGTACCAGAGATGAGCTTCATAGTCTGGTACCAGAGCTGAGCTCCATAGTCTGGTACCAGAGCTGAGCTTCATAGTTTGGTACCAGAGTTGAGCTCCATAGTCTGGTACCAGAGCTGAGCTCCATAGTTTGGTACCAGAGTTGAGCTCCATAGTCTGGTACCAGAGCTGAGCTCCATAGTCTGGTACCAGAGCTGAGCTTCATAGTTTGGTACCAGAGTTGAGCTCCATAGTCTGGTACCAGAGCTGAGCTTCATAGTTTGGTACCAAAGTTGAGCTCCATAGTCTGGTACCAGAGCTGAGCTCCATAGTCTGGTACCAGAGCTGAGCTCCATAGTTTGGTACCAGAGTTAAGCTCTATAGTTTGGTACCAGAGCTGAGCTCCATAATTTGGTACCAGAGCTTAGATGCTTAGCTCCATAGTTTGATACAATGAATCCCACTGACCTTAATCTTGGTTGATGATAAATTCTCCAGCTCCTCATTGTAGAGGGAATCAGTGATGTACCAGAGCTGAACTCCATAGTTTGGTACCAGAGTTGAGCGTCATAGTTTGGTACCAAACTATGGAGGTCAGCTCTGGTACCAAACTATGGAGCTCAGCTCTGGTACCAAACTATGGAGCTCAGCTCTGGTACCAAACTATGACGCTCAACTCTGGTACCAAACTATGGAGTTCAGCTCTGGTACATCACTGGTACAAGAGCTGAGCTCCATAGTTTGGTACCAGAGCTGAGCTCCATAGTTTGGTACCAGAGCTGAGCTCCATAGTTTGGTACCAGAGCTGAGCTCCATAGTTTGGTACCAGAGCTGAGCTCCATAGTTTGATACCAGAGCTGAGCGTCATAGTTTGGCACCAGAGCTGAGCTCCATAATTTGGTACCAGAGCTGAGCTCCATAGTTTGGTACCAGAGTTGATCTGCATTGTTTGTATGCAGTGTGGAGACCCCCCCCCCCCCAGATCCCACTGACCTTACCCTTGGTTGATGATAAATGCTCCAGCTCCTCATCGTAGAGGGAATCGGTGACGTCTGTGATGTTGATTCGTCCTCTCTTTTTTGTGTGGTACAAGATGGCGAATGTGCAACTATTGATGCCCTCTATTATGTTAGCTAGACTCCTGTTAGATATGTAGACAGGGTAGATGTTCCTCACATGGTAGTTGGTGGACAGTCGAGTGGTCAACCATTGGTAGGAACTTTCATCATCCCGAGAGAAGATCCCAATGCTTACTGTACGCTGCTGGGAGGTCATGACTGGTGGAGGAGAAGGTACAATGAGATGACGGAGACTGGTGGAGGAAAAGATACAAAAAGATGGCGGAGACTGGTGGAGGAAAAGAATATTCCATGAATTGGGGGAGACTGGTGGAGGAGAAGATACAATGAGATGGAGGAGACTGGTGGAGGAGAAGATACAATGAGATGGAGAAGACTGGTGGAGGAGAAGCTACAATGAGATGGAAAAGACTGGTGGAGGAGAAGATACAATAAGATGGCGGAGACTGGTGGAGGAGAAGCTACAATGAGATGGAGAAGACTGGTGGAGGAGAAGATACAATAAGATGGAGAAGACTGTTGGAGGAAAAGAATATTCCATGAATTGGGGGAGACTGGTGGAGGAGAAGATACAATAAGATGGAGAAGACTGGTGGAGGAGAAGATACAATGAGATGGAGAAGACTGGTGGAGGAGAAGATACAATAGGATGGGGGAGACTGGTGGAGAAGAAGATACAATAAGATGGAGGAGACTGATGGAGAAAAAGACACAATGAGATGGGGAAGACTGGTGGAGAAGAAGATACAATGATATGGAGAAGACTGGTGGAGGAGAAGTTACAATAGGATGGGGAAGACTGGTGAAGGAGAAGATACAATGAGATGGAGAAGACTGGTGGAGGAGAAGATACAATGAGATGGAAGAGACTGGTGGAGGAGAAGATACAATGAGATTGAGAAGACTGGCGGATAAGAAGATACAATGAGATGGAGAAGATGGGTGGAGGAGAAGTTACAATGCGATGGAGAAGACTGGTGGAGGAGAAGATATAATAAGATGGAGGAGACTGGTGGAGGAAAAGATACAATAAGATGGAGAAGACTGGTGGATGAGAAGATACAATGAGATGGAGGAGACTGTTGACATATCTATGTAATATGGAGAAGACCTGCATACTTAGGGAGAACAACATACAGCAATATTATATGTAGGGAGCACAGCATATGGCAGTAATATATGTAGTGAGCACAGTGTATGGCAGTATTATATGTAGTGAGCACAGTATATGGCAGTATTATATGTAGTGAGCACAGTATATGGCAGTATTATACGTAGTGAGCACAGTGTATGGCAGTATTATATGTAGTGAGCACAGTGTATGGCAGTATTATATGTAGTGAGCACAGTATATGGCAGTATTATATGTAGTGAGCACAGTGTATGGCAGTATTATATGTAGCAGGGAGCACAGTATATGGCAGTATTATATGTAGTGAGCACAGTATATGGCAGTATTATATGTAGTGAGCACAGTGTATGGCAGTATTATATGTAGCAGGGAGCACAGTATATGGCAGTATTATATGTAGTGAGCACAGTGTATGGCAGTATTATATGTAGTGAGCACAGTGTATGGCAGTATTATATGTAGCAGGGAGCACAGTATATGGCAGTATTATATGTAGTGAGCACAGTATATGGCAGTATTATATGTAGTGAGCACAGTGTATGGCAGTATTATATGTAGCAGGGAGCACAGTATATGGCAGTATTATATGTAGTGAGCACAGTATATGGCAGTATTATATGCAGGGAGCACAGTATATGGCAGTATTATATGTAGTGAGCACAGTATATGGCAGTATTATATGTAGTGAGCACAGTGTATGGCAGTATTATATGCAGGGAGCACACTATGTGCCTGATGAGAGTGGTAGTCCCTGTATAGTCTGCAGTGGCATCTTTCTAGTCTCCAGTGTGTTCTCATATAACCATTATAAAGTATATAATGGGGGCTGTATATACTGGGGGTTGTAGTGTCAAACACATCAGTATATACTGGGGCTATAGTGTCACACACATCAGTATATACTGGGGTTGTACAGTCACACACATCAGTATATACTGGGGCTGTAGTGTCACACACATCAGTATATACTGGAGCTGTAGTGTCACACACATCAGTATATACTGGGGGCTGTAGTGTCACACATATCAGTATATACTGGGGGCTGTAATGTCACACACATCAGTATATACTGGGGCTATAGTGTCACACACATCAGTATATAATGGGGTTGTACAGTCAAACACATCAGTATATACAGGGGGCTGTAGTGTCACACACATCAGTATATACTGGGGCTGTAGTGTCACACATATCAGTATATACTGGGGCTGTAGCGTCACAAACATCAGTATATACTGGGGCTGTAGTGTCACACACATCAGTATATAATGGGGTTGTACAGTCAAACACATCTGTATATACTGGGGCTGTAGTGTCACACATATCAGTATATACTGGGGGGCTGTAGTGTCACACATATCAGTATATACTGGGGGCTGTAGTGTCACACACATCAGTATATACTGGGGCTGTAGTGTCACACATATCAGTATATACTGGGGCTGTAGTGTCACACATATCAGTATATACTGGGGCTGTAGTGTCACACATATCAGTATATACTGGGGCTGTAGCGTCACAAACATCAGTATATACTGGGGCTATAGTGTCACACATCAGTATATACTGGGGTTGTACAGTCACACACATCAGTATATACTGGGGCTGTAGTGTCACACACATCAGTATATACTGGGGCTGTAGTGTCACACACATCAGTATATACTGGGGCTGTAGTGTCACACACATCAGTATATACTGGGGGCTGTAGTGTCACACATATCAGTATATACTGGGGGCTGTAATGTCACACACATCAGTATATACTGGGGCTATAGTGTCACACACATCAGTATATACTGGGGTTGTACAGTCAAACACATCAGTATATACTGGGGCTGTAGTGTCACACATATCAGTATATACTGGGGCTGTAGTGTCACACACATCTGTATATACTGGGGGCTGTAGTGTCACACACATCAGTATATACTGGGGGCTGTAATATCACACACATCAGTATATACTTGGGGCTGTAGTGTCACACACATCAGTATATACTGAGGGCTGTAGTGTCACACATATCAGTATATACTGGGGCTGTAGTGTCACACACATCAGTATATACTGGGGCTGTAGTGTCACACACATCAGTATATACTGGGGGGGCTGTAGCGTCCCACACATCAGTATATACTGAGGGCTGTAGTGTCACACACATCAGTATATACTGGGGGCTGTAGTGTCCCACACTTCAGTATATACTGGGGTTGTACAGTCACACACATCAGTATATACTGGGGCTGTAGTGTCACACACATCAGTATATACTGGGGCTGTAGTGTCACACACATCGGTATATACTGGGGCTGTAGTGTCACACACATCAGTATATACTGGGGGCTGTAATGTCACACAAATCGGTATATACTGGGGCTGTAGTATCACACACATCGGTATATACTGGGGATGTAGTGTCACACACATCGGTATGTACTGGGGCTGTAGTGTCACACACATCGGTATATACTGGGGCTGTTGTGTCACACACATCGGTATATACTGGGGCTGTAGTGTCACACACATCAGTATATACTGGGGGCTGTAGTGTCACACACATCTGTATATACTGGGGCTGTAGTGTCACACACATCAGTATATACTGGGGGCTGTAGTGTCACACACATCAGTATATACTGGGGATGTAGTGTCACACACATCTGTATATACTGGGGGCTGTAATGTCCCACACATCAGTATATACTGGGGCTGTAGTGTCACACACATCAGTATATACTGGGGCTGTACAGTCACACACATCTGTATATACTGGGACTGTAGTGTCACACACATCAGTATATACTGGGGGGGCTGTAGTGTCACACATATCAGTATATACTGGGGCTGTAGTGTCACACACATCAGTATATACTGGGGGCTGTAGTGTCACACACATCAGTATATAAAGGGGGCTGTAGTATCACACACATCAGTATATACTGGGGCTGTACAGTCACACACATCAGTATATACTGGGGGCTGTAGTGTCACACACATCAGTATATACAGGGGCTGTAGTATCACACACATCAGTATATACTGGGGGCTGTAGTGTCACACACATCAGTATATACTGGGGGCTGTAGTGTCACACACATCGGTATATACTGGGAGGGCTGTAGTGTCACACACATCAGTATATACTGGGGGCTGTAGTGTCACACACATCGGTATATACTGGGGGCTGTAGTGTCACACACATCAGTATATACTGGGGGCTGTAGTGTCACACATCAGTATATACTGGGGGCTGTAGTGTCACACACATCAGTATATACTGGGGCTGTAGTGTCACACACATCGGTATATACTGGGGATGTAGTGTCACACACATCAGTATATACTGGGGCTGTAGTGTCACACACATCAGTATATACTGGGGGCTGTAGTGTCACACACATCGGTATATACTGGGGCTGTAGTGTCACACACATCAGTATATACTGGGGGCTGTAGTGTCACACACATCAGTATATACTGGGGATGTAGTGTCACACACATCAGTATATACTGGGGGGGCTGTACAGTAACACACATCACTATATACTGGGGCTGTACAGTCACACATCAGTATATACTGGGGCTGTAAAGTCACACATCAGTATATACTGGGGCTGTAGTGTCACACACATCGGTATATACAGGGGCTGTAGTGTCACACACATCAGTATATACTGGGGCTGTAGTGTCACACACATCAGTATATACTGGGAGCTGTAGTGTCACACACATCTGTATATATTGGGGGCTGTAATATCACACACATCAGTATATACTAGGGTTGTAGTGTCACACACATCTGTATATACTGGGGCTGTAGTGTCACACATATCAGTATATACTAGGGTTGTAGTGTCACACACATCATTATATACTGGGGATGTAGTGTCACACACATCGGTATATACTGGGGCTGTAGTGTCACACACATCGGTATATACTGGGGGGGCTGTAGTGTCACACACATCAGTATATACTGGGGCTGTAGTGTCACACACATCAGTATATACTGGGGATGTAGTGTCACACACATCAGTATATACTGGGGGGGCTGTAGTGTCACACACATCAGTATATACTGGGAGCTGTAGTGTCACACACATCTGTATATATTGGGGGCTGTAATATCACACACATCAGTATATACTAGGGTTGTAGTGTCACACACATCTGTATATACTGGGGCTGTAGTGTCACACATATCAGTATATACTAGGGTTGAAGTGTCACACACATCATTATATACTGGGGATGTAGTGTCACACACATCGGTATATACTGGGGCTGTAGTGTCACACACATCAGTATATACTGGGGGGGCTGTAGTGTCACACACATCAGTATATACTGGGGCTGTAGTGTCACACACATCAGTATATACTGGGGATGTAGTGTCACACACATCAGTATATACTGGGGATGTAGTGTCACACACATCAGTATATACTGGGGCTGTAGTGTCACACACATCAGTATATACTGAGGCTGTAGTGTCATACACATCAGTATATACTGGGGGCTGTAGTGTCACACACATCAGTATATACTGGGGGCTGTAGTGTCACACACATCAGTATATACTGGGGCTGTAGTGTCACACACATCAGTATATACTGGGGATGTAGTGTCACACACATCAGTATATACTGGGGGCTGTAGTGTCACACACATCGGTATATACTGGGGGCTGTAGTGTCACACACATCAGTATATACTGGGGATGTAGTGTCACACACATCAGTATATACTGGGGGCTGTAGTGTCACACACATCAGTATATACTGGGGGCTGTAGTGTCACACACATCTGTATATACTGGGGCTGTAGTGTCACACACATCAGTATATACTGGGGGCTGTAGTGTCACACACATCAGTATATACTGGGAGCTGTAGTGTCACACACATCTGTATATATTGGGGGCTGTAATATCACACACATCAGTATATACTAGGGTTGTAGTGTCACACACATCTGTATATACTGGGGCTGTAGTGTCACACATATCAGTATATACTAGGGTTGTAGTGTCACACACATCATTATATACTGGGGATGTAGTGTCACACACATCGGTATATACTGGGGCTGTAGTGTCACACACATCGGTATATACTGGGGGGGCTGTAGTGTCACACACATCAGTATATACTGGGGCTGTAGTGTCACACACATCAGTATATACTGGGGATGTAGTGTCACACACATCAGTATATACTGGGGGGGCTGTAGTGTCACACACATCAGTATATACTGGGGCTGTAGTGTCACACACATCAGTATATACTGGGGATGTAGTGTCACACACATCAGTATATACTGGGGATGTAGTGTCACACACATCAGTATATACTGGGGCTGTAGTGTCACACACATCAGTGTATACTGAGGCTGTAGTGTCATACACATCAGTATATACTGGGGGCTGTAGTGTCACACACATCAGTATATACTGGGGGCTGTAGTGTCACACACATCAGTATATACTGGGGCTGTAGTGTCACACATCAGTATATACTGGGGATGTAGTGTCACACACATCAGTATATACTGGGGGCTGTAGTGTCACACACATCGGTATATACTGGGGGCTGTAGTGTCACACACATCAGTATATACTGGGGCTGTAGTGTCACACACATCAGTATATACTGGGGGCTGTAGTGTCATACACATCAGTATATACTGGGTGCTGTAGTGTCACACACATCAGTATATACTGGGGGCTGTAGTGTCACACACATCAGTATATACTGGGGCTGTAGTGTCACACACATCAGTATATACTGGGGATGTAGTGTCACACACATCAGTATATACTGGGGGCTGTAGTGTCACACACATCGGTATATACTGGGGGCTGTAGTGTCACACACATCAGTATATACTGGGGCTGTAGTGTCACACACATCAGTATATACTGGGGGCTGTAGTGTCACACACATCAGTATATACTGGGGGCTGTAGTGTCACACACATCTGTATATACTGGGGCTGTAGTGTCACACACATCAGTATATACTGGGGGCTGTAGTGTCACACACATCGGTATATACTGGGGCTGTACAGTCACACATCATTATATACTGGGGCTGTACAGTCACACATCATTATATACTGGGGGCTGTAGTGTCACACACATCAGTATATAAAGGGGGCTGTAGTGTCACACACATCAGTATATACTGGGGCTGTAGTGTCACACACATCAGTATATACTGGGGCTGTACAGTCACACATCAGTATATACTGGGGCTGTAGTGTCACACACATCAGTATATACTGGGGGCTGTACAGTCACACACATCAGTATATAAAGGGGGCTGTAGTATCACACACATCAGTATATACTGGGGCTGTACAGTCACACACATCATTATATACTGGGGGCTGTAGTATCACACACATCAGTATATAAAGGGGGCTGTAGTGTCACACACATCAGTATATACTGGGGCTGTAGTGTCACACACATCAGTATATACTGGGGCTGTAGTGTCACACACATCAGTATATACTGGGGCTGTAGTGTCACACACATCAGTATATACTGGGGGCTGTACAGTCACACACATCAGTATATACTGGGGGCTGTAGTGTCACACACATCAGTATATACTGGGGCTGTAGTATCACACACATCAGTATATACTGGGGCTGTAGTATCACACACATCAGTATATACTGGGGGGGCTGTAGTATCACACACATCAGTATATACTGGGGGGGCTGTAGTGTCACACACATCAGTATATACTGGGGCTGTAGTATCACACACATCAGTATATAAAGGGGGCTGTAGTATCACACACATCAGTATATACTGGGGCTGTAGTGTCACACACATCAGTATATACTGGGGGCTGTAGTGTCACATACATCAGTATATACTGGGGCTGTAGTATCACACACATCAGTATATAAAGGGGGCTGTAGTATCACACACATCAGTATATACTGGGGCTGTAGTATCACACACATCAGTATATAAAGGGGGCTGTAGTGTCACAAACATCGGTATATACTGGGGCTGTAGTGTCACACACATCAGTATATACTGGGGCTGTAGTGTCACACACATCAGTATATACTGGGGGCTGTAGTGTCACACACATCAGTATATACTGGGGCTGTAGTGTCACACACATCAGTATATACTGGGGCTGTAGTGTCACACACATCAGTATATACTGCTCCTACCAGTCCCCAGGTCTCTCTCTTACCTCATGGACGGGTGTGGATGGATCAGTGTGACTTCTGCTGTATCTCAGGGTTGTACAAGGCCCCGATCCTGAGTGTGAGTGCAGACTGGATGCAGGAAGAGCCGAGCTCAGAGCCGCCTGCTGGGAAGAGAAAGTGAAAGTGTCCCAGCAATCTGTGTACTGCACACCGTACAGTAATCCAGGGCCTCACAGAGCACAGCGGGGCCCTACAGAGCCTCACAGAGCACAGCGGGGCCCTACAGAGCCTCACAGAGCACAGCGGGGCCCTACAGAGCCTCACAGAGCACAGCGGGGCCCTACAGAGCCTCACAGAGCACAGCGGGGCCCTACAGAGCCTCACAGAGCACAGCGGGGCCCTACAGAGCCTCACAGAGCACAGCGGGGCCCTACAGAGCCTCACAGAGCACAGCGGGGCCCTACAGAGCCTCACAGAGCACAGCGGGGCCCTACAGAGCCTCACAGAGCACAGCGGGGCCCTACAGAGCCTCACAGAGCACAGCGAGGCGTCACAGAGCACAGCGGGGCCCTACACACAGAGCACAGCGGGGCCCTACACACAGAGCACAGCGGGGCCCTACACACAGAGCACAGCGGGGCCCTACAGAGCCTCACAGAGCACAGCGGGGCCCTACACACAGAGCACAGCGAGGCCCTACAGAGCCTCACAGAGCACAGCGGGGCCCTACAGAGCCTCACAGAGCACAGCGAGGCCCTACAGAGCATCACAGAGCACAGCGGGGCCCTACAGAGCCTCACAGAGCACAGCGGGGCCCTACAGAGCCTCACAGAGCACAGCGGGGCCCTACAGAGCCTCACAGAGCACAGCGAGGCCCTACACACAGAGCACAGCGGGGCCTCACAGAGCACAGCGGGGCCCTACACACAGAGCACAGCGGGGCCCTACACACAGAGCACAGCGGGGCCTCACAAAGCACAGCGGGGCCCTAAAGAGCCTCACAGAGCACAGCGGGGCCCTACACACAGAGCACAGCTGGGCCCTACACACAGAGCACAGCGGGGCCCTACACACAGAGCACAGCGGGGCCCGACACACAGAGCACAGCGAGGCCCTACAGAGCATCACAGAGCACAGCGGGGCCCTACAGAGCCTCACAGAGCACAGCGGGGCCCTACAGAGCCCCACAGAGCACAGCGGGGCCCTACAGAGCCTCACAGAGCACAGCGGGGCCCTACACACAGAGCACAGCGGGGCCTCACAGAGCACAGCGGGGCCCTACACACAGAGCACAGCGGGGCCCTACACACAGAGCACAGCGGGGCCTCACAAAGCACAGCGGGGCCCTAAAGAGCCTCACAGAGCACAGCGGGGCCCTACAGAGCCTCACAGAGCACAGCGGGGCCCTACAGAGCCTCACAGAGCACAGCGAGGCCCTACACACAGAGCACAGCGGGGCCTCACAGAGCACAGCGGGGCCCTACACACAGAGCACAGCGGGGCCCTACACACAGAGCACAGCGGGGCCTCACAAAGCACAGCGGGGCCCTAAAGAGCCTCACAGAGCACAGCGGGGCCCTACACACAGAGCACAGCTGGGCCCTACACACAGAGCACAGCGGGGCCCTACACACAGAGCACAGCTGGGCCCTACACACAGAGCACAGCGGGGCCCTACAGAGCCTCACAGAGCACAGCGGGGCCCTACAGAGCCTCACAGAGCACAGCGGGGCCCTACAGAGCCTCACAGAGCACAGCGGGGCCTCACAGAGCACAGCGGGGCCCTACAGAGCCTCACAGAGCACAGCGGGGCCCTACAGAGCCTCACAGAGCACAGCGGGGCCCTACAGAGCCTCACAGAGCACAGCGGGGCCCTACAGAGCCTCACAGAGCACAGCGGGGCCCTACAGAGCCTCACAGAGCACAGCGAGGCGTCACAGAGCACAGCGGGGCCCTACACACAGAGCACAGCGGGGCCCTACACACAGAGCACAGCGGGGCCCTACACACAGAGCACAGCGGGGCCCTACACACAGAGCACAGCGGGGCCCTACACACAGAGCACAGCGGGGCCCTACACACAGAGCACAGCGGGGCCCTACACACAGAGCACAGCGGGGCCCTACAGAGCCTCACAGAGCACAGCGGGGCCCTACACACAGAGCACAGCGAGGCCCTACAGAGCCTCACAGAGCACAGCGGGGCCCTACAGCGCCTCACAGAGCACAGCGAGGCCCTACAGAGCATCACAGAGCACAGCGGGGCCCTACAGAGCCTCACAGAGCACAGCGGGGCCCTACAGAGCCTCACAGAGCACAGCGGGGCCCTACAGAGCCTCACAGAGCACAGCGAGGCCCTACACACAGAGCACAGCGGGGCCTCACAGAGCACAGCGGGGCCCTACACACAGAGCACAGCGGGGCCCTACACACAGAGCACAGCGGGGCCTCACAAAGCACAGCGAGGCCCTAAAGAGCCTCACAGAGCACAGCGGGGCCCTACACACAGAGCACAGCTGGGCCCTACACACAGAGCACAGCGGGGCCCTACACACAGAGCACAGCGGGGCCCTACACACAGAGCACAGCGAGGCCCTACAGAGCATCACAGAGCACAGCGGGGCCCTACAGAGCCTCACAGAGCACAGCGGGGCCCTACAGAGCCCCACAGAGCACAGCGGGGCCCTACAGAGCCTCACAGAGCACAGCGAGGCCCTACACACAGAGCACAGCGGGGCCTCACAGAGCACAGCGGGGCCCTACACACAGAGCACAGCGGGGCCCTACACACAGAGCACAGCGGGGCCTCACAAAGCACAGCGGGGCCCTAAAGAGCCTCACAGAGCACAGCGGGGCCCTACACACAGAGCACAGCTGGGCCCTACACACAGAGCACAGCGGGGCCCTACACACAGAGCACAGCGGGGCCCTACAGAGCCTCACAGAGCACAGCGGGGCCCTACACACAGAGCACAGCGGGGCCCTACACACAGAGCACAGCGGGGCCCTACACACAGAGCACAGCGGGGCCCTACACACAGAGCACAGCGGGGCCCTACAGAGCCTCACAGAGCACAGCGGGGCCCTACACACAGAGCACAGCGAGGCCCTACAGAGCCTCACAGAGCACAGCGGGGCCCTACAGAGCCTCACAGAGCAGGGGCTGTAATGTCACACACATCAGTATATACTGGGGCTATAGTGTCACACACATCAGTATATAATGGGGTTGTACAGTCAAACACATCAGTATATACAGGGGGCTGTAGTGTCACACACATCAGTATATACTGGGGCTGTAGTGTCACACATATCAGTATATACTGGGGCTGTAGCGTCACAAACATCAGTATATACTGGGGCTGTAGTGTCACACACATCAGTATATAATGGGGTTGTACAGTCAAACACATCTGTATATACTGGGGCTGTAGTGTCACACATATCAGTATATACTGGGGGGCTGTAGTGTCACACATATCAGTATATACTGGGGGCTGTAGTGTCACACACATCAGTATATACTGGGCTGTAGTGTCACACATATCAGTATATACTGGGGCTGTAGTGTCACACATATCAGTATATACTGGGGCTGTAGTGTCACACATATCAGTATATACTGGGGCTGTAGCGTCACAAACATCAGTATATACTGGGGGGGCTGTAGTATCACACATCAGTATATACTGGGGTTGTACAGTCACACACATCAGTATATACTGGGGCTGTAGTGTCACACACATCAGTATATACTGGGGCTGTAGTGTCACACACATCAGTATATACTGGGGCTGTAGTGTCACACACATCAGTATATACTGGGGGCTGTAGTGTCACACACATCAGTATATACTGGGGGCTGTAATGTCACACACATCAGTATATACTGGGGCTATAGTGTCACACACATCAGTATATACTGGGGTTGTACAGTCAAACACATCAGTATATACTGGGGCTGTAGTGTCACACATATCAGTATATACTGGGGCTGTAGTGTCACACACATCTGTATATACTGGGGGCTGTAGTGTCACACACATCAGTATATACTGGGGCTGTAATATCACACACATCAGTATATACTTGGGGCTGTAGTGTCACACACATCAGTATATACTGAGGGCTGTAGTGTCACACATATCAGTATATACTGGGGCTGTAGTGTCACACACATCAGTATATACTGGGGCTGTAGTGTCACACACATCAGTATATACTGGGGGGGCTGTAGCGTCCCACACATCAGTATATACTGAGGGCTGTAGTGTCACACACATCAGTATATACTGGGGGCTGTAGTGTCCCACACTTCAGTATATACTGGGGTTGTACAGTCACACACATCAGTATATACTGGGTCTGTAGTGTCACACACATCAGTATATACTGGGGCTGTAGTGTCACACACATCGGTATATACTGGGGCTGTAGTGTCACACACATCAGTATATACTGGGGGCTGTAATGTCACACAAATCGGTATATACTGGGGCTGTAGTATCACACACATCGGTATATACTGGGGATGTAGTGTCACACACATCGGTATGTACTGGGGCTGTAGTGTCACACACATCGGTATATACTGGGGCTGTAGTGTCACACACATCGGTATATACTGGGGCTGTAGTGTCACACACATCAGTATATACTGGGGGCTGTAGTGTCACACACATCTGTATATACTGGGGCTGTAGTGTCACACACATCAGTATATACTGGGGGCTGTAGTGTCACACACATCAGTATATACTGGGGATGTAGTGTCACACACATCTGTATATACTGGGGGCTGTAATGTCCCACACATCAGTATATACTGGGGCTGTAGTGTCACACACATCAGTATATACTGGGGCTGTACAGTCACACACATCTGTATATACTGGGACTGTAGTGTCACACACATCAGTATATACTGGGGGGGCTGTAGTGTCACACATATCAGTATATACTGGGGCTGTAGTGTCACACACATCAGTATATACTGGGGGCTGTAGTGTCACACACATCAGTATATAAAGGGGGCTGTAGTATCACACACATCAGTATATACTGGGGCTGTACAGTCACACACATCAGTATATACTGGGGGCTGTAGTGTCACACACATCAGTATATACAGGGGCTGTAGTATCACACACATCAGTATATACTGGGGGCTGTAGTGTCACACACATCAGTATATACTGGGGGCTGTAGTGTCACACACATCGGTATATACTGGGAGGGCTGTAGTGTCACACACATCAGTATATACTGGGGGCTGTAGTGTCACACACATCGGTATATACTGGGGGCTGTAGTGTCACACACATCAGTATATACTGGGGGCTGTAGTGTCACACATCAGTATATACTGGGGGCTGTAGTGTCACACACATCAGTATATACTGGGGCTGTAGTGTCACACACATCGGTATATACTGGGGATGTAGTGTCACACACATCAGTATATACTGGGGCTGTAGTGTCACACACATCAGTATATACTGGGGGCTGTAGTGTCACACACATCGGTATATACTGGGGCTGTAGTGTCACACACATCAGTATATACTGGGGGCTGTAGTGTCACACACATCAGTATATACTGGGGATGTAGTGTCACACACATCAGTATATACTGGGGGGGCTGTACAGTAACACACATCACTATATACTGGGGCTGTACAGTCACACATCAGTATATACTGGGGCTGTAAAGTCACACATCAGTATATACTGGGGCTGTAGTGTCACACACATCGGTATATACAGGGGCTGTAGTGTCACACACATCAGTATATACTGGGGCTGTAGTGTCACACACATCAGTATATACTGGGAGCTGTAGTGTCACACACATCTGTATATATTGGGGGCTGTAATATCACACACATCAGTATATACTAGGGTTGTAGTGTCACACACATCTGTATATACTGGGGCTGTAGTGTCACACATATCAGTATATACTAGGGTTGTAGTGTCACACACATCATTATATACTGGGGATGTAGTGTCACACACATCGGTATATACTGGGGCTGTAGTGTCACACACATCGGTATATACTGGGGGGGCTGTAGTGTCACACACATCAGTATATACTGGGGCTGTAGTGTCACACACATCAGTATATACTGGGGATGTAGTGTCACACACATCAGTATATACTGGGGGGGCTGTAGTGTCACACACATCAGTATATACTGGGAGCTGTAGTGTCACACACATCTGTATATATTGGGGGCTGTAATATCACACACATCAGTATATACTAGGGTTGTAGTGTCACACACATCTGTATATACTGGGGCTGTAGTGTCACACATATCAGTATATACTAGGGTTGAAGTGTCACACACATCATTATATACTGGGGATGTAGTGTCACACACATCGGTATATACTGGGGCTGTAGTGTCACACACATCAGTATATACTGGGGGGGCTGTAGTGTCACACACATCAGTATATACTGGGGCTGTAGTGTCACACACATCAGTATATACTGGGGATGTAGTGTCACACACATCAGTATATACTGGGGATGTAGTGTCACACACATCAGTATATACTGGGGCTGTAGTGTCACACACATCAGTATATACTGAGGCTGTAGTGTCATACACATCAGTATATACTGGGGGCTGTAGTGTCACACACATCAGTATATACTGGGGGCTGTAGTGTCACACACATCAGTATATACTGGGGCTGTAGTGTCACACACATCAGTATATACTGGGGATGTAGTGTCACACACATCAGTATATACTGGGGGCTGTAGTGTCACACACATCGGTATATACTGGGGGCTGTAGTGTCACACACATCAGTATATACTGGGGATGTAGTGTCACACACATCAGTATATACTGGGGGCTGTAGTGTCACACACATCAGTATATACTGGGGGCTGTAGTGTCACACACATCTGTATATACTGGGGCTGTAGTGTCACACACATCAGTATATACTGGGGGCTGTAGTGTCACACACATCAGTATATACTGGGAGCTGTAGTGTCACACACATCTGTATATATTGGGGGCTGTAATATCACACACATCAGTATATACTAGGGTTGTAGTGTCACACACATCTGTATATACTGGGGCTGTAGTGTCACACATATCAGTATATACTAGGGTTGTAGTGTCACACACATCATTATATACTGGGGATGTAGTGTCACACACATCGGTATATACTGGGGCTGTAGTGTCACACACATCGGTATATACTGGGGGGGCTGTAGTGTCACACACATCAGTATATACTGGGGCTGTAGTGTCACACACATCAGTATATACTGGGGATGTAGTGTCACACACATCAGTATATACTGGGGGGGCTGTAGTGTCACACACATCAGTATATACTGGGGCTGTAGTGTCACACACATCAGTATATACTGGGGATGTAGTGTCACACACATCAGTATATACTGGGGATGTAGTGTCACACACATCAGTATATACTGGGGCTGTAGTGTCACACACATCAGTGTATACTGAGGCTGTAGTGTCATACACATCAGTATATACTGGGGGCTGTAGTGTCACACACATCAGTATATACTGGGGGCTGTAGTGTCACACACATCAGTATATACTGGGGCTGTAGTGTCACACATCAGTATATACTGGGGATGTAGTGTCACACACATCAGTATATACTGGGGGCTGTAGTGTCACACACATCGGTATATACTGGGGGCTGTAGTGTCACACACATCAGTATATACTGGGGCTGTAGTGTCACACACATCAGTATATACTGGGGGCTGTAGTGTCATACACATCAGTATATACTGGGTGCTGTAGTGTCACACACATCAGTATATACTGGGGGCTGTAGTGTCACACACATCAGTATATACTGGGGCTGTAGTGTCACACACATCAGTATATACTGGGGATGTAGTGTCACACACATCAGTATATACTGGGGGCTGTAGTGTCACACACATCGGTATATACTGGGGGCTGTAGTGTCACACACATCAGTATATACTGGGGCTGTAGTGTCACACACATCAGTATATACTGGGGGCTGTAGTGTCACACACATCAGTATATACTGGGGGCTGTAGTGTCACACACATCTGTATATACTGGGGCTGTAGTGTCACACACATCAGTATATACTGGGGGCTGTAGTGTCACACACATCGGTATATACTGGGGCTGTACAGTCACACATCATTATATACTGGGGCTGTACAGTCACACATCATTATATACTGGGGGCTGTAGTGTCACACACATCAGTATATAAAGGGGGCTGTAGTGTCACACACATCAGTATATACTGGGGCTGTAGTGTCACACACATCAGTATATACTGGGGCTGTACAGTCACACATCAGTATATACTGGGGCTGTAGTGTCACACACATCAGTATATACTGGGGGCTGTACAGTCACACACATCAGTATATAAAGGGGGCTGTAGTATCACACACATCAGTATATACTGGGGCTGTACAGTCACACACATCATTATATACTGGGGGCTGTAGTATCACACACATCAGTATATAAAGGGGGCTGTAGTGTCACACACATCAGTATATACTGGGGCTGTAGTGTCACACACATCAGTATATACTGGGGCTGTAGTGTCACACACATCAGTATATACTGGGGCTGTAGTGTCACACACATCAGTATATACTGGGGGCTGTACAGTCACACACATCAGTATATACTGGGGGCTGTAGTGTCACACACATCAGTATATACTGGGGCTGTAGTATCACACACATCAGTATATACTGGGGCTGTAGTATCACACACATCAGTATATACTGGGGGGGCTGTAGTATCACACACATCAGTATATACTGGGGGGGCTGTAGTGTCACACACATCAGTATATACTGGGGCTGTAGTATCACACACATCAGTATATAAAGGGGGCTGTAGTATCACACACATCAGTATATACTGGGGCTGTAGTGTCACACACATCAGTATATACTGGGGGCTGTAGTGTCACATACATCAGTATATACTGGGGCTGTAGTATCACACACATCAGTATATAAAGGGGGCTGTAGTATCACACACATCAGTATATACTGGGGCTGTAGTATCACACACATCAGTATATAAAGGGGGCTGTAGTGTCACAAACATCGGTATATACTGGGGCTGTAGTGTCACACACATCAGTATATACTGGGGCTGTAGTGTCACACACATCAGTATATACTGGGGGCTGTAGTGTCACACACATCAGTATATACTGGGGCTGTAGTGTCACACACATCAGTATATACTGGGGCTGTACAGTCACACACATCAGTATATACTGGGGCTGTACAGTCACACACATCAGTATATACTGGGGCTGTACAGTCACACACATCAGTATATATTGCTCCTACCAGTCCCCAGGTCTCTCTCTTACCTCATGGACGGGTGTGGATGGATCAGTGTGACTTCTGCTGTATCTCAGGGTTGTACAAGGCCCCGATCCTGAGTGTGAGTGCAGACTGGATGCAGGAAGAGCCGAGCTCAGAGCCGCCTGCTGGGAAGAGAAAGTGAAAGTGTCCCAGCAATCTGTGTACTGCACACCGTACAGTAATCCAGGGCCTCACAGAGCACAGCGGGGCCCTACAGAGCCTCACAGAGCACAGCGGGGCCCTACAGAGCCTCACAGAGCACAGCGGGGCCCTACAGAGCCTCACAGAGCACAGCGGGGCCCTACAGAGCCTCACAGAGCACAGCGGGGCCCTACAGAGCCTCACAGAGGCACAGCGGGGGCCCTACCGAGCCTCACAGAGCACAGCGGGGCCCTACAGCGCCTCACAGAGCACAGCGGGGCCCTACAGAGCCTCACAGAGCACAGCGAGGCGTCACAGAGCACAGCGGGGCCCTACACACAGAGCACAGCGGGGCCCTACACACAGAGCACAGCGGGGCCCTACACACAGAGCACAGCGGGGCCCTACAGAGCCTCACAGAGCACAGCGGGGCCCTACACACAGAGCACAGCGAGGCCCTACAGAGCCTCACAGAGCACAGCGGGGCCCTACAGAGCCTCACAGAGCACAGCGAGGCCCTACAGAGCATCACAGAGCACAGCGGGGCCCTACAGAGCCTCACAGAGCACAGCGGGGCCCTACAGAGCCTCACAGAGCACAGCGGGGCCCTACAGAGCCTCACAGAGCACAGCGAGGCCCTACACACAGAGCACAGCGGGGCCTCACAGAGCACAGCGGGGCCCTACACACAGAGCACAGCGGGGCCCTACACACAGAGCACAGCGGGGCCTCACAAAGCACAGCGAGGCCCTAAAGAGTCCTCACAGAGCACAGCGGGGCCCTACACACAGAGCACAGCTGGGCCCTACACACAGAGCACAGCGGGGCCCTACACACAGAGCACAGCGGGGGCCTACACACAGAGCACAGCGAGGCCCTACAGAGCATCACAGAGCACAGCGGGGCCCTACAGAGCCTCACAAGCACAGCGGGGCCCTACAGACCCCACAGAGCACAGCGGGGCCCTACAGAGCCTCACAGAGCACAGCGAGGCCCTACAGCACAGAGCACAGCGGCCTCACAGAGCAGCACGGGCCCTACACCAGAGCACAGCGGGGCCCGACACACATGAGCACAGCGGGGCCCTCACAAAGCACAGCGGGGCCCTAAAGAGCCTCAACAGAGCACATCGGGGGCCCTCACACAGAGCACAGCTGGGCCCTACACACAGAGCACAGCGGGGCCCTACACACCAGAGCAGCAGCGGGGCCCTACAGAGCCTCACAGAGCACAGCGGGGCCCTACACACAGAGCACAGCGGGGCCCTACACACAGAGCACAGCGGGCCCTACACACAGAGCACAGCGGGGCCCTACACACAGAGCACAGCGGGGCCCTACAGAGCCTCACAGAGCACAGCGGGGCCCTACACACAGAGCACAGCGAGGGCCCTACAGAGCCTCACAGAGCACAGCGGGGCCCTACAGAGCCTCACAGAGCACAGCGAGCCCTACAGAGCATCACACAGAGCACAGCGGGGCCCTACAGAGCCTCACAGAGCACAGCGGGGCCCTACAGAGCCTCACAGAGCACAGCGTGCCCTACAGAGCCTCACAGAGCACAGCGGGGCCCTACACACAGAGCACAGCGGGGCCTCACAGAGCACAGCGGGGCCCTACACACAGAGCACAGCGGGGCCCTACACACAGAGCACAGCGGGGCCTCACAAAGCACAGCGGGGCCCTAAAGAGCCTCACAGAGCACAGCGGGGCCCTACACACAGAGCACAGCGGGGCCCTACACACAGAGCACAGCGGGGCCCTACACACAGAGCACAGCGGGGCCCTACACACAGAGCACAGCGGGGCCCTACAGAGCCTCACAGAGCACAGCGGGGCCCTACAGAGCCTCACAGAGCACAGCGGGGCCCTACAGAGCCTCACAGAGCACAGCGGGGCCTCACAGAGCACAGCGGGGCCCTACAGAGCCTCACAGAGCACAGCGGGGCCCTACAGAGCCTCACAGAGCACAGCGGGGCCCTACAGAGCCTCACAGAGCACAGCGGGGCCCTACAGAGCCTCACAGAGCACAGCGGGGCCCTACAGAGCCTCACAGAGCACAGCGAGGCGTCACAGAGCACAGCGGGGCCCTACACACAGAGCACAGCGGGGCCCTACACACAGAGCACAGCGGGGCCCTACAGAGCCTCACAAGACAGCGGGGCCCTACACACAGAGCACAGCGGGGCCATACACACAGAGCACAGCGGGGCCCTACACACAGAGCACAGCGGGCCCTACACACAGAGCACAGGCGGGCCCCCTACAGAGCCTCACAGAGCACAGCGGGGCCCTACACACAGAGCACAGCGAGGGCCCTACAGAGCCTCACAGAGCACAGCGGGGCCCTACAGAAGCCCTCACGAGCACAGCGAGGCCCTACAGAGCATCACAGAGCACAGCGGGGCCCTACAGAGGCCTCACAGAGCACGCAGCGGGGCCCTACAGAGCCCCACAGAGCACAAGCGGGGCCCTACAGAGCCTCACAGACGCACAGCGAGGCCCTACAACACGAGCACAGCGGGGCCTCACATAGCACAGCGGGCCCTACACACAGAGCACAGCGGGGCCCTACACACAGGCGCAACAGTCGGGGCCTCACAAAGCACAGTGCGAGGCCCTAAAGAGCCTCACAGAGCACA